>NC_069500.1:180824494-181145744 GCF_027579735.1 Bombina bombina
GAATCACATATATTTTATTAATAAACTAGTACTAAAGCCCGTGTACACGGGCCATTTTTTGCAGTACAGCGGCCCCACCCCTTGCTCTCTCCCCCCTCTCTTTTGCTCTCTCTTCCCCCCTCTCTTTTGCTTTCTCTCCCCCCTCTCCTTTGCTCTCTCTCTCCCCTCTTTTGCTTTCTCTCCCCCCTCTCCTTTGCTCTCTCTCTCCCCTCTTTTGCTCTCTCTCTCCCCTCTTTTGCTCCCCCCCACCCTCTTTGGCTCTCTCCCCTCTTTTGCTCTCTCTCTCCCCCCTCTTTGGCTCCCCCTCCCCCCCCCTTTGTCTCTCTCCCCCCCTTTGTCTCTCTTCCCCCCCCCTTTGTCTCTCTTCCCCCCCCCCTTTGTCTCTCTTCCCCCCCCTTTGTCTCTCTTCCCCCCCTTTGTCTCTCTTCCCCCCCCTTTGTCTCTCTTCCCCCCCTTTGTCTCTCTTCCCCCCCTTTGTCTCTCTTCCCCCCCCCCTTTGTCTCTCTTTCCCCCCCCCTTTGTCTCTCTTTCCCCCCCCTTTGTCTCTCTTTCCCCCCCCTTTGTCTCTCTTTCCCCCCCCTTTGTCTCTCTTTCCCCCCCCTTTGTCTCTCTTTCCCCCCCCTTTGTCTCTCTTTCCCCCCCCTTTGTCTCTCTTTCCCCCCCCTTTGTCTCTCTTCCCACCCCTTTGTCTCTCTTCCCCCCCCCCCCCTTGTCTCTCTTCCCACCCCTTTTGTCTCTCTCACCCCCTCTCCTGCTCCCTCTCTGGCTCTGTGTTCACATTGCGGGACCCCGCCCGGCCACGCCCCATCGCCGCGACACCCGCCCGGCCACGCCCCTCGCGACGCCCGGCCACGCCCCCATCGCAACGCTCCCGTCGGCCACAAATAGCTGTGAGGTCTGGGGAGCGCGTGGCCGCTTCACACGCAGCAGACCTCACAGCTGTTTGTGTACCTCGCGCTCCCTATCTCACAGCTGCTTGTATGCTGTGTACCTCGCGCTCCCTATCTCAAGGCCAAGTGTTTGTCTCTACTGCGCATGACGGCTTCAGACAAACACTTGGCCTTTTATAATATAGGATAACTCCCTGCACTTCATGGAGTAGTTTTTTCAACAAACATTTATTACAAGTGGAGTCAACAAATTTCACAGCCTTATATAGGATGTTTAATAAATACAGACAAGACCAGGGCCCCTATTTTTCAGGTCCGCCAGATCTTGCTGAATACAGCGAGCAATACGCTCGCCGTATTCAGCATTGCACCAACAGCTCACGAGCTGCTGGTGCAACGCCGCCCCCTGCAGACTCACCAGCAGGGGGGTGTCAATCAACCCAATCGTACTCGATCGGGTTGATTTCCGGCGATGTCTGTCTGTCTGCTCAGAGCAGACGGACAGGTTATGGAGCAGCGGTCTTTGTGACCGCTTCTTCATAACTGCTTTTTCTGGCGAGCCTGCAGAAACACGGGGCATCAAGCTTGGTAGATAGGCCCCTAGGACTTAGATTAGATGCAAACAGGCTGCACATGCTAGCGTCAAATTAAACATGCCCTCAAACCAGATCTGTACACATCACATGACACTTGCAAATCTCACAATCTCCCAGGCACTCATACAGCTGAGTGTAAACCAGCAGCATTATTGATAGTGAGTGTAAATATAAGTCTGGATATTCATGAAAATACAGTTGTGTCAATATAAAAGGATGTGCATATATATATCTTGCTTTTTTGCTTTAATTTGGCATTTGACGTCATGTTTTGCTTTGAGATAACTGGTGTACCTAAAACATTCACCTCAATATGCCTGTGATACCGAAAGAGGTTCAATGATACCAAATTAAAAGGGATAGGAAAATCAAAATTAGACTTGCATGATTTATATAGAGAATGTAATTTTATTACACTTTTAAATTCAGTTTTATTTTCAAATGTGCTTTGTTCTCTTGGTATCCCTTGTTAAAAGCAAAATACTCGCATATCCTACACTAGCTAGTTGCTGATTGGTGCCTGCACACATTTGTCTCTTGTGATTGGCTAACTAGATGTGTTTAGCTAGCTGCAGTAGTGGAATGTTGTTCCTTCAGCAACGGATAATAAGAGAATGAAGCAAAATGTGATAATAGAAGTAAATTGGAAAGTTTAGAATTGTATTTTCTATCCATATCATGAAAGAAAATGTTGGGGTTTCCTGTCCCTTTAATATATTGTAAACTAAGAGTATATAAAAACAATATTTGTGCGATTCATTATTGTACAGAAGATTATTTCAAACACTGGTCAGTTCATGGAAACTGTGTTTTGGAGAGCGTGTACTGCGCTGCAATTCTTTCAGATTGTGTCATATGACATCAGTGTGGTTTGTGATTGTCCGGCAAATGGTAACCATGAAATCACTTGGCATAAATCATTGTGTTCTTTTCAGTGGTATTAACGCCGCTGCCAGGAATGAGAAAAAAAAGCCAATTACTGTAGAGCATAGTGTGGCAGACATTACAAATGATGTACGCATGACACATCAAAGGCTTCGGCCTGCTGATGTGGGATACAGCATGCTATCTGAGGATTGTGTGAGCGAGGTTTTTTTCCTGGCGAGATAAGATGAACAAAACATTGCGATAGTCTTGTTTGTTTAGTAACGGATACTGACATTGACGTTTTGTTTCTGTTGCTGATGGGGATTTTTCTCAGGATTTACTTCTGCTTAATTGCAGGAATATATAAGCTGGGGTTTTCTGTGACATTAAAGGGTCAGTACACCAATTTTCATATAACTGCATGTAATATACACTACTATGAAGGGAAATATGCAAAGATATTGATCTAGAAATCCAGTATAAAATCTTTTAAAGACTTACTTAGAAGTTCCCAGTTTAGCATTATTGATGAGGTTAGGCTGGGACACCCACTGAAAGGGGCTGTGAAAGCAGAAAGAAAAGACACATTACACCAATATGAGCCAGCAGGAATCTGTAGACCTGAGTCTACATCTGGTACTTTGGGGCTTGGTCAGAAGTCTAAATATCAACATAATGTTGTAAAAAAATAAATAAGCAAAACTATACATTATTACAAAAACATTACCAAATGGGCTATATAAATTGGTCATCTACAAAACCATTTATGCAAAGAAAAATCTAGTGTATAATGTCCCTATAAGCTCCCAATAGACATAAAGAACAGGGTTTTTTTTTCCATATGATTTCTTTTTATCTCAAGTTATCTGGAACTTTACAAACAAGATGAACCACACAAAGGGAAATGAAAGGTAACATTTGAAATGCATGTGCAGTGTTATAGAACTGGTTCTCAAAATGTGTTGCCTTTTTATTGTGCTGCCCTAGGCACAGGTCTAGTTGGCTTAGGTCAAATGATGCCTGTCACATGTTATGCACTCTCATATGACTGAAGTTGAAAGAGTGTACACAGTAAGAAATAATTGTGTACATGCTATTTTCTTAGAGACAGTGGACTGCAACATTTCTTCCCCTTTAATGGGTTCCCCAGTGATTCATTTTACCTGCTAGGGTGTATTAAATTGTTAACAAAATAAAGGTAAAAATTTTATATGTAATTTGAAATAGTTGCTTTTCCCATTGAAACCTCCACCTATACTAAAATGTCAACGCTGTAGTAACGTCTATAGAAATGCTATGTAAACAAAAGGCATACAAATAAATTAACCTCCCAGTGGGCATGAGAGAGACACATAGGGTACCCAGCCCTTTGTGAAGGTTGTTCCTAAATCAGCTTTACATGGCCATACTAGTGTAAACTTGCACACTCTAATTCATTAGAGCATTTCATTTTAATGCTATCAATGCTGCAAATCTATGTGTTTAATACCTGCAAATGGCTTAAATACATAGTTAAAGTACCTTTGGGGTCAGTGGTACTTTTATCTATGTGTTTAATGAATGTTCATTAAAATGGCACTTTAAATAAAATGAGCTTGTATCTGCTGATTGCCTGGGTACACTGTCTCTTTAAAGTGTACTTTCTCTTCCTTCATTTAAAATTATATTTTTAAAAAGTTTTTAATCCTGATCTAGATTTTGTCTTTCTGTTCTACAAAAAAAAAAAATGAATGAAGATTGTGAAATAAATGAACTTCTGAGTGACGTTTTGGCATAATTCAGCACATGAGATGTTATTTGAGTTAAAATTTCCATTCAGCATTTTTTTCCCTTCTTTCTATGAAGTTCTCGTGATGTCTGATTGCACAGCCAGACGTTTCTGGGTCTGCTTTATGTAAAAAAAACTGCTGAAATTGCATAGAGGAAAAACTCTCTGTGGACGTCAAAAGCCATAACCTCAATATCTCTGTGCTATAAATTATAACTTGCCAGTAGAACTTACTATTTTAGGCGAGAATAGGGGGGGGCATCTAGCGTCTGTTTTTTTGTTTTGTGTTTTTAGATAAAGAATTCCTTTTTTTCTATTTCTATAATCTTTGTACCTTTTGAACATATTTTGTTTATAGAAAAAAATCTGGCTACTAGTAGGAATTAACACTAATTCACTCTTGGAATATATACGCAAATATGTCTCAAAAAAAGTTTTAGTGAGGAAAAAGATGAAGAAAACAAAAACCTCCCATTGTGACTATAGCGACATACAATAGATTATTGTATAGCCCATTGTCTGCACATTCATTCACAGAAAACATCTGTAAACAGTGTTTCTGCTGAAGCAGGTGATTCTGGGTGTGGGAGGGGCCTCTTGATGTTCATGTTATGTTAATTCCCTGAGAAGACCTTCTCTGTTATGACACACACCGTTTGATGTCCCTTTAAGAGGACACAAATCATAACAGCGAAGGTCTTCTCAGGGAATTTATACACACACACACACATACTGTATATATATGTATGTGTGTGTATATGTGTATATATATATATATATATATATATATATATATGTATATATATGTTTGTATGTATATATATATATGTGTGTGTGTAAATATGTATATATGTCAATTAAAGGTAGAGGTGTATAGACAATACAATTACACTTAGTCTAAATTTTTAAATAAGCAGATTGTTCTTACAAACTTCTCTGTTTCTTCCGTTTTCCCTACCCCTGAATCATGTGGGAGCCATTCGCCTATAACATATATGTATATACTGTGAATGCCCTACTGAATTTTGCAGCGCCATAACAATAAATGATGATGATAATTCTTGTAGATGGTGCCTCAGAAAGAGTTCATATAAAAATATTGTGCACATTTTTATAATGGAAGTCAATATATATTTTTTTTCTTTCTAATGACACGGTGAGTCCACGGATCATATCTAATTACTATTGGGAATATCACTCCAGGCCAACAGGAGGAGGCAAAGAGCATCACAGCAAAGCTGTTAAATATCAAGTCCCTTCCCTCCAACCCCAGTCATTCTCTTTGCCTACGTTAAAAGCAAGGAGATGGTAAAGTTTAGGTGTCTGAAAGAAGATTCTTCAATCAAGATTTTATTATATTTCAGCAGAACAAGTTTGTTCTGTACCTTCCTGGGGTTTAGCTGTAGTCCATGTCAGTCTCTTCAGTAGAGCAGTGGTGGCTTTTAAGCAATTGGGAACTTGTGGGGTATAATCCTCACTTTGCCTCCCAAATAGTTGTTGCTGCCTTTACTGGAAAGCCTGAGTAGGATTATTCAGTCTTTCTTTTTGTTTCCACAGGTCCATGCCTCTCAAACCTAGTGAGCTGCCCTGCTGCCAGGCAGATTATATTGAGGTAAGTGCTACATTTATTTTTCTAAGCAGGGCAGTTTATGCAGGCACTGGGGACGAGAGGGGTTCAGAGAACATAGGCTCAGTTTGGTTTTTATTCTAGATTATTCTGGTCAGGGTGGTTGTGCTTTTTACTTGCTCTCCGCGGCTTTACCTTCAGAGTGAAGATTAATGCCGGCCGGGAGCAGCTCTGGGTTGAGTCCGGATTTTTTCTATCTACTGACTCCGGAGGTCAGCAGGACAGGTAGAAACCTCAGCAGGGCTAGCTGAGGTGTAGAGGCTTTCTGGGGTGCGCTAAAGCCAACGTTTTTTGCATTGGGAAAGAAAAAGTTGTTGTTTAAAATTTAAAGGGACAGTAATGTTTTTGTGACATAATCTAAAAATAAATAAAAGTATTTTATTTTTAATTTGTTCAACAATTGGGTAAAGATGGACCAAGAGGCCCTGCAAAATGTTACTTGTTCTTTGTGTTTTGATGCTAATGTGGAACCACCTATCCCTTTCTGTTCCTCATGTATTGAGAGAACATTGAATTACAGGGATAGACTATTTGATTCTGAGCCAGCATTGTCTAAGGCGGATGCTGTTCAGGGGTCTCCTGAAAATGTTCAAGATATGCCGCAGCTTTCTCCTCAAGTGTCCCAAACTTTATCGTCCACACATGCAGTGCCCTGCGCTTCCTCTCACACTCCGGTTGGAGTTACGTTGCAATACATTGCTACCCACATATCTTCTGTGGTAACTGATGTGCTGTCTGCTTTTCCCATGCTGCAGGGAAAGCGCAAGAGGAAATCTAAGGAATCAGTGAGGTTTCTGACACAGTCATGGCTACAGGACCGTCTTTAACACAGGGCAAAAGGGGCAGCTGCCCTGGGCCCAGTCTCTGTTGAGGGGCCCAAAAGTCCTAAAAAAAAAAAAATTTTTTTTTTTTTTTTTTTTTTTATGGTTCATACCAGACTGCTGATGTGACATGGGGAACACACACATTTAGTCCTAATACTGTCACAGTCAAAAGTACTCTGCTTATATTTTTTTTTAAAACTGTGCCAGACCGTGCCGGTGTCATGTGACATGCCAAGCTAGTGCCATGTGCTGTTTTAGATGTGCACTGTGCAGCACTGAATGCAAAGCCCTAACTCGGCATCCAGCCATTTTCCACTGCATCAGAAAAGGTCCTACTGGGGTTACCACTGTTACCAGGTAACTGCTCTGGTGGTGGGGATTGTTTCTGGGTAGGGCTGACTGTAGGCGCATGCAGCTGGAGCGGCAGGCACGTGAGGATTTGAGCATCTGTGCAGCTGCATACACTGCTCTCTTCAGTCTTGAGGCTGTGTGACTCATCTCACACTGTATCCATGCAGCCTTGGACAGACAGCATCCAGTCTACTGGTCCCCTTAGCCCTGCTCTTTCTGCTGTGGCCCTAAGATCAACTAACTGAAGTTTGTTAGGGGAATAATGCTTTGTAGGAAGGTGTCAGTGGGAAGAATAAGTGAGTGCACACATGCCCCTCCCCATGCAGCATTGTCTAGTTCAGGGTGAGTGGGAACTTGTTCCTAGCAAAGAAGCGACATGTGCTGGTGTGGCTGATGTATAGCGTCATGCTGATACTTCACACATTAATGTAAGGTTTATTTTTATAGTTTTTATTTTCTCTCTGTCTCAGATTTTACAGCTTCCCATAGTAGTTCTGCTGTTCCAGTCAGTAAACTTATACTGCACCTCCATGCTTCCTCCTTTACCTTGCTTTGCTCCTGTTGGCTGCCCTAAATCTCTTTAACCAGCTAACCTCACACCAGAATCACATTCAAAAGAATATTAAATGAATCCACAGTGGAGGAATTTATATATGTATTTACTTATTAGTACTGCTTAGGTCCAGTTTCACATATTGCATTTTTTTTTTAAATGATTAGTTCAGCAGTGGATGATCCACCGGGATGTTGGGGTGGAGAGCAAAATTGCATGGGGTGGGGGGCCCAAGAAAATTTTTGCCCAGGGTCCAATCAATATTAAAGACGGCCCTGCATGGCTATTCCAAATGTTCCTTCTCAGAAATCTGAGGAGGAACATACTTCGGTGGCATCTCAGACAGTGTAATTCCTTCTTCTGATGCTGAAGTTGTATCATTCAGATTTAAGCTGGAACACCTCCGTTTGTTACTTAAGGAGGTTTTGGCTACCTTGGACGACTCCAACACTACTGTCGTAGTCAATCCTAAGAAGTCTAGTAAGCTAAACAAGTATTTTGATGTACCTTCCATGGTGGAGGTTTTCCCTGTACCAGATCGGGCTTCAGAGATTATTGCTAGGGAATGGGAGAGACCTGGTATCCCTTTTTCTCCATCCCCAATTTGTAAGAAGATGTTTCCAATTGCTGACTCTATCAAGGAGTCTTGGCAGACGGTCCCCAAGGTGGAAGGGGCAATTTCCACTTTGGCTAAGAGAACCACTATTCACATAGAGGATAGTTGTTCCTTTAAGGATCCTATGGATAAGAAGTTGGAGGGGTTTCTTCAAAAGATGTATGTGCACCAGGGTTTACAATGGCAACCTGCGGTGTGTATTGCTACTGTCACCAGCGCAGCGGCATACTGGTTTGATGCGTTGTCTGATTCTATTCAGACAGACACTCTCCTTGAAGAGATCCAGGATAGGATCAAGGCCCTTAAGTTGGCCAATTCTTTTATTACGAATGCTTCCCTGCAGGTTATTAAGCTGGGAGCAAAGATTTCTGGTTTTGCCGTACTGGCTCGCAGAGCCTTATGGTTGAAATCCTGGTCTGCAGATGTTTAGTCTAAGCTTTTGGTAATTCCCTACAAGGGTAAGACCTTGTTTGGGCCGGGCTTGGCTGAAATTATTTCTGACATTATTGGAGGAAAGCGTCATTTCCTCCCTCAGGATAAGAGGAATAAGCAGAAGGGACGTCAGAGTAATTTTCGTTCCTTTCAAAACTTCAAAGGTAAGCCTTCCTCTGCCAAGCAGGATCAGTCCAAACCTTCCTGGAGGGCCAACCAGTCTTGAAACAAAGGGGAAGCAATCTAAGAAGCCCGTTAATGACTCAAAGTCAGCATGAAGGGTCTTGTGGGGGCAGATCTTGATCTTGTGGGGGGCAGACTTTCCTTCTTCGCTCAGGCCTGGTTTCAGGATGTTCCGGATCCCTGGGCGGTGGACATCGTGTCCCAGGGATACAAACTAGAATTCAAGACATTTCCTCCCAGGGGCAGGTTTCTGCTCTCAAGATTATCTGTAGACCAGATAAAAAGAGAGGCATTCTTACACTGTGTCCGGACCTTTCCGACCTGAGAGTGATAGTTCCTGTTCCAATGCAGGAACAAGGTCTGGGATTTCTCCAACATAGGTGTGTCCGGTCCACGGCGTCATCCTTACTTGTGGGATATTCTCTTCCCCAACAGGAAATGGCAAAGAGCCCAGCAAAGCTGGTCACATGATCCCTCCTAGGCTCCGCCTACCCCAGTCATTCTCTTTGCCGTTGTACAGGCAACATCTCCACGGAGATGGCTTAGAGTTTTTTAGTGTTTAACTGTAGTTTTTATTATTCAATCAAGAGTTTGTTATTTTAAAATAGTGCTGGTATGTACTATTTACTCAGAAACAGAAAAGAGATGAAGATTTCTGTTTGTATGAGGAAAATGATTTTAGCACCGTAACTAAAATCCATGGCTGTTCCACACAGGACTGTTGAGAGCAATTAACTTCAGTTGGGGGAACAGTGTGCAGTCTCTTGCTGCTTGAGGTATGACACATTCTAACAAGACGATGTAATGCTGGAAGCTGTCATTTTTCCCTATGGGATCCGGTAAGCCATGTTTATTACGATGGTAAATAAGGGCTTCACAAGGGCTTATTAAGATTGTAGACTTTTCTCCAACATAGGTGTGTCCGGTCCACGGCGTCATCCTTACTTGTGGGATATTCTCTTCCCCAACAGGAAATGGCAAAGAGCCCAGCAAAGCTGGTCACATGATCCCTCCTAGGCTCCGCCTACCCCAGTCATTCTCTTTGCCGTTGTACAGGCAACATCTCCACGGAGATGGCTTAGAGTTTTTTAGTGTTTAACTGTAGTTTTTCATTATTCAATCAAGAGTTTGTTATTTTCAAATAGTGCTGGTACGTACTATTTACTCAGAAACAGAAAAGAGATGAAGAATTCTGTTTGTATGAGGAAAATGATTTTAGCAACCGTAACTAAAATCCATGGCTGTTCCACACAGGACTGTTGAGAGCAATTAACTTCAGTTGGGGGAACAGTGTGCAGTCTCTTACTGCTTGAGGTATGACACATTCTAACAAGACGATGTAATGCTGGAAGCTGTCATTTTCCCTATGGGATCCGGTAAGCCATGTTTATTACGATTGTAAATAAGGGCTTCACAAGGGCTTATTTAAACTGTAGACTTTTTCTGGGCTAAATCGATTGATTATTAACACATATTTAGCCTTGAGGAATCATTTTATCTGGGTATTTTGATATAATAATATCGGCAGGCACTGTTTTAGACACCTTATTCTTTAGGGGCTTTCCCAAAGCATAGGCAGAGTCTCATTTTCGCGCCGGTGTTGCGCACTTGTTTTTGAGAGGCATGGCATGCAGTCGCATGTGAGAGGAGCTCTGATACTTATAAAAGACTTCTGAAGGCGTCATTTGGTATCGTATTCCCCTTTGGGTTTGGTTGGGTCTCAGCAAAGCAGATACCAGGGACTGTAAAGGGGTTTAAAGCTTAAAACGGCTCCGGTTCCGTTATTTTAAGGGTTAAAGCTTCCAAAATTGGTGTGCAATATTTTCAAAGCTTTAAGACGCTGTGGTGAAAATTTGGTGAATTTTGAACAATTCCTTCATGTTTTTTCGCAATTGCAGTAATAAAGTGTGTTCAGTTTAAAATTTAAAGTGACAGTAACGGTTTTATTTTAAAACGTTTTTTGTACTTTCTGATCAAGTTTATGCCTGTTTAACATGTCTGAACTACCAGATAGACTGTGTTCTGAATGTGGGGAAGCCAGAATTCCTATTCATTTAAATAAATGTGATTTATGTGATAATGACAATGATGCCCAAGATGATTCCTCAAGTGAGGGGAGTAAGCATGGTACTGCATCATTCCCTCCTTCGTCTACACGAGTCTTGCCCACTCAGGAGGCCCCTAGTACATCTAGCGCGCCAATACTCCTTACTATGCAACAATTAACGGCTGTAATGGATAATTCTGTCAAAAACATTTTAGCCAAAATGAACCCTTGTCAGCGTAAGCGTGGCTGCTCTGTTTTAGTTACTGAAGAGCATGACGACGCTGATATTAATATCTCTGAAGGGCCCCTAACCCAATCTGAGGGGGCCAGGGAGGTTTTGTCTGAGGGAGAAATTACTGATTTAGGGAACATTTCTCAGCAGGCTGAATCTGATGTGATTACATTTAAATTTAAATTGGAACATCTCCGCATTTTGCTTAAGGAGGTATTATCCACTCTGGATGATTGTGAAAATTTAGTCATCCCAGAGAAACTATGTAAAATGGACAAGTTCCTAGAGGTGCCGGGGCTCCCAGAAGCTTTTCCTATACCCAAGCGGGTGGCGGACATTGTTAATAAAGAATGGGAAAGGCCCGGTATTCCTTTCGTCCCTCCCCCCATATTTAAAAAATTGTTTCCTATGGTCGACCCCAGAAAGGACTTATGGCAGTCAGTCCCCAAGGTCGAGGGAGCGGTTTCTACTTTAAACAAACGCACCACTATTCCCATAGAGGATAGTTGTGCTTTCAAAGATCCTATGGATAAAAAATTAGAAGGTTTGCTTAAAAAGATGTTTGTTCAGCAGGGTTACCTTCTACAACCCATTTCATGCATTGTCCCTGTCACTACTGCCGCATATTTCTGGTTTGATGAACTGCTTAAGGTGCTCGATAGTGACTCTCCTCCTTATGAGGAGATTATGGACAGAATCAATGCTCTCAAATTGGCTAATTCTTTCACTCTAGACGCCTCTTTGCAATTGGCTAAGTTAGCGGCTAAGAACTCTGGGTTTGCTATTGTGGCGCGCAGAGCGCTTTGGTTGAAATCTTGGTCGGCTGATGCGTCTTCCAAGAACAAGCTACTAAACATTCCTTTCAAGGGGAAAACGTTGTTTGGTCCTGACTTGAAAGAGATTATCTCTGATATCACTGGGGGTAAGGGCCACGCCCTTCCTCAGGATCGGCCTTTCAAGGCAAAAAATAGACCTAATTTTCGTCCCTTTCGTAAAAACGGACCAGCCCAAGGTGCTACGTCCTCTAAGCAAGAGGGTAATACTTCTCAGGCCAAGCCAGCTTGGAGACCAATGCAAGGCTGGAACAAGGGAAAGCAGGCCAAGAAACCTGCCACTGCTACCAAAACAGCATGAAATATTGGCCCCCGATCCGGGACCGGATCTGGTGGGGGGCAGACTCTCTCTCTTCGCTCAGGCTTGGGCAAGAGATGTTCTGGATCCTTGGGCGCTAGAAATAGTCTCCCAGGGTTATCTTCTGGAATTCAAGGGACTTCCCCCAAGGGGGAGGTTCCACAGGTCGCAGTTGTCTTCAGACCACATAAAAAGACAGGCGTTCTTACATTGTGTAGAAGACCTGTTAAAAATGGGAGTGATTCATCCTGTTCCATTAAGAGAACAAGGGATGGGGTTCTACTCCAATCTGTTCATAGTTCCCAAAAAAGAGGGAACGTTCAGACCAATCCTAGATCTCAAGATCTTAAACAAATTTCTCAAGGTCCCATCGTTCAAGATGGAAACCATTCGAACTATCCTTCCTTCCATCCAGGAAGGTCAATTCATGACCACGGTGGATTTAAAGGATGCGTATCTACATATTCCTATCCACAAGGAACATCATCGGTTCCTAAGGTTTGCATTCCTGGACAAACATTACCAGTTCGTGGCGCTTCCTTTCGGATTAGCCACTGCTCCAAGGATTTTCACAAAGGTACTAGGGTCCCTTCTAGCGGTGCTAAGACCAAGGGGCATTGCAGTAGTACCTTACCTGGACGACATTCTGATTCAAGCGTCGTCCCTTCCTCAAGCAAAGGCTCACACGGACATTGTCCTGGCCTTTCTCAGATCTCACGGCTGGAAAGTGAACGTGGAAAAGAGTTCTCTATCCCCGTCAACAAGGGTTCCCTTCTTGGGGACAATTATAGACTCCTTAGAAATGAGGATCTTTCTAACAGAGGCCAGAAAAACAAAGCTTCTGGACTCTTGTCGGATACTTCATTCCGTTCCTCTTCCTTCCATAGCTCAGTGCATGGAAGTGATCGGGTTGATGGTGGCGGCGATGGACATAGTTCCTTTTGCGCGCATTCATCTAAGACCATTACAACTGTGCATGCTCAGTCAGTGGAATGGGGACTATACAGACTTGTCTCCGAAGATACAAGTAAATCAGAGGACCAGAGACTCACTCCGTTGGTGGCTGTCCCTGGACAATCTGTCTCAAGGGATGATGTTCCACAGACCAGAGTGGGTCATTGTCACGACCGACGCCAGTCTGATAGGCTGGGGCGCGGTCTGGGGATCCCTGAAAGCTCAGGGTCTTTGGTCTCGGGAAGAATCTCTTCTACCGATAAATATTCTGGAACTGAGAGCGATATTCAATGCTCTCCAGGCCTGGCCCCAGCTTGCGAGGACCAGATTCATACGGTTTCAATCAGACAACATGACGACTGTTGCGTACATCAACCATCAGGGGGGAACAAGGAGTTCCCTAGCGATGGAAGAAGTAACCAAAATTATTCTTTGGGCGGAGTCTCACTCCTGCCACCTGTCTGCTATCCACATCCCAGGAGTGGAAAATTGGGAAGCGGATTTTCTGAGTCGGCAGACATTGCATCCGGGGGAGTGGGAACTCCATCCGGAAATCTTTGCCCAAGTCACTCACCTGTGGGGCATTCCAGACATGGATCTGATGGCCTCTCGTCAGAACTTCAAAGTTCCTTGCTACGGGGCCAGATCCAGGGATCCCAAGGCGGCTCTAGTGGATGCACTAGTAGCACCTTGGACCTTCAAACTAGCTTATGTGTTCCCGCCATTTCCTCTCATCCCCAGGCTGATAGCCAGGATCAAGCAGGAGAGGGCGTCGGTGATCTTGATAGCTCCTGCGTGGCCACGCAGGACTTGGTATGCAGATCTGGTGAATATGTCATCGGCTCCACCTTGGAAGCTACCTTTGAGACGAGACCTTCTTGTTCAGGGTCCGTTCGAACATCCGAATCTGGTTTCACTCCAGCTGACTGCTTGGAGATTGAACGCTTGATTTTATCGAAGCGAGGATTCTCAGATTCTGTTATCGATACTCTTGTTCAGGCCAGAAAGCCTGTGACTAGAAAGATTTACCACAAAATTTGGAAAAAATATATCTGTTGGTGTGAATCTAAAGGATTCCCTTGGGACAAGGTTAAGATTCCTAGGATTCTATCCTTCCTTCAAGAAGGATTGGAAAAAGGATTATCTGCAAGTTCCCTGAAGGGACAGATTTCTGCCTTGTCGGTATTACTTCACAAAAAGCTGGCAGCTGTGCCAGATGTTCAAGCCTTTGTTCAGGCTCTGGTTAGAATCAAGCCTGTTTACAAACCTTTGACTCCTCCTTGGAGTCTCAATTTAGTTCTTTCAGTTCTTCAGGGGGTTCCATTTGAACCCTTACATTCCGTTGATATTAAGTTATTATCTTGGAAAGTTTTGTTTTTAGTTGCGATTTCTTCTGCTAGAAGAGTCTCAGAATTATCTGCTCTGCAGTGTTCTCCTCCTTATCTGGTGTTCCATGCAGATAAGGTGGTTTTACGTACTAAACCTGGTTTTCTTCCAAAAGTTGTTTCTAACAAAAACATTAACCAGGAGATTATCGTACCTTCTCTGTGTCCAAAACCAGTTTCAAAGAAGGAACGTTTGTTGCACAATTTGGATGTTGTTCGCGCTCTAAAATTCTATTTAGATGCTACAAAGGATTTTAGACAAACATCTTCCTTGTTTGTTGTTTATTCAGGTAAAAGGAGAGGTCAAAAAGCAACTTCTACCTCTCTCTCTTTTTGGATTAAAAGCATCATCAGATTGGCTTACGAGACTGCCGGACGGCAGCCTCCCGAAAGAATCACAGCTCATTCCACTAGGGCTGTGGCTTCCACATGGGCCTTCAAGAACGAGGCTTCTGTTGATCAGATATGTAGGGCAGCGACTTGGTCTTCACTGCACACTTTTACCAAATTTTACAAGTTTGATACTTTTGCTTCTTCTGAGGCTATTTTTGGGAGAAAGGTTTTGCAAGCCGTGGTGCCTTCCATTTAGGTGACCTGATTTGCTCCCTCCCTTCATCCGTGTCCTAAAGCTTTGGTATTGGTTCCCACAAGTAAGGATGACGCCGTGGACCGGACACACCTATGTTGGAGAAAACAGAATTTATGTTTACCTGATAAATTTCTTTCTCCAACGGTGTGTCCGGTCCACGGCCCGCCCTGGTTTTTTTAATCAGGTCTGATATTTTATTTTCTTTAACTACAGTCACCACGGTACCATATGGTTTCTCCTATGCAAATATTCCTCCTTAACGTCGGTCGAATGACTGGGGTAGGCGGAGCCTAGGAGGGATCATGTGACCAGCTTTGCTGGGCTCTTTGCCATTTCCTGTTGGGGAAGAGAATATCCCACAAGTAAGGATGACGCCGTGGACCGGACACACCGTTGGAGAAAGAAATTTATCAGGTAAACATAAATTCTGTTTTCTGGGCTAAATCGATTCATTTTTAAAACATATTTAGCCTTGAGGAATCATTTTATCTGGGTATATTGATATTATAATATCGGCAGGCACTGTATTAGACACCTTATTTCTCTGGGGCTTTCCCAAAGCATAAGCAGAGCCTCATTTTCGCGCCGGTGTGGCGCACTTGTTTTTGAGAGGCATGGCATGCAGTCGCATGTGAGAGGAGCTCTGATACTTAGAAAAGACTTTCTGAAGGCGTCATTTGGTATCGTATTCCCCTTTGGGTTTGGTTGGGTCTCAGCAAAGCAGATACCAGGGACTGTAAAGGGGTTAAAGTGTTAAAACGGCTCCGGTTCCGTTATTTTAAGGGTTAAAGCTTCCAAATTTGGTGTGCAATACTTTTAAGGCTTTAAGACACTGTGGTGAAAATTTGGTGAATTTTGTACAATTCCTTCATGTTTTTTCGCAATTGCAGTAATAAAGTGTGTTCAGTTTAAAATTTAAAGTGACAGTAACGG
This sequence comes from Bombina bombina, assembly GCF_027579735.1. NCBI lineage: Eukaryota > Metazoa > Chordata > Amphibia > Anura > Bombinatoridae > Bombina > Bombina bombina. The sequence continues at coordinate 180,840,473 of NC_069500.1, forward strand.
TTTTATTTTAAAACGTTTTTTGTACTTTATTATCAAGTTTATGCCTGTTTAACATGTCTGAACTACCAGATAGACTGTGTTCTGAATGTGGGGAAGCCAGAATTCCTGTTCATTTAAATAAATGTGATTTATGTGATAATGACAATGATGCCCAAGATGATTCCTCAAGTGAGGGGAGTAAGCATGGTACTGCATCATTCCCTCCTTCGTCTACACGAGTCTTGCCCACTCAGGAGGCCCCTAGTACATCTAGCGCGCCAATACTCCTTACTATGCAACAATTAACGGCTGTAATGGATAATTCTGTCAAAAACATTTTAGCCAAAATGAACCCTTGTCAGCGTAAGCGTGGCTGCTCTGTTTTAGTTACTGAAGAGCATGACGACGCTGATATTAATATCTCTGAAGGGCCCCTAACCCAATCTGAGGGGGCCAGGGAGGTTTTGTCTGAGGGAGAAATTACTGATTCAGGGAACATTTCTCAACAGGCTGAACCTGATGTAATTGCATTTAAATTTAAGTTGGAACATCTCCGCATTCTGCTTAAGGAGGTATTATCCACTCTGGATGATTGTGAAAAGTTGGTCATCCCAGAGAAACTATGTAAAATGGACAAGTTCCTAGAGGTGCCGGAGCACCCAGAAGCTTTTCCTATACCCAAGCGGGTGGCGGACATTGTTAATAAAGAATGGGAAAGGCCCGGTATTCCTTTCGTCCCTCCCCCCATATTTAAAAAATTGTTTCCTATGGTCGACCCCAGAAAGGACTTATGGCAGACAGTCCCCAAGGTCGAGGGAGCGGTTTCTACTTTAAACAAACGCACCACTATACCCATAGAGGATAGTTGTGCTTTCAAAGATCCTATGGATAAAAAATTAGAAGGTTTGCTTAAAAAGATGTTTGTTCAGCAGGGTTACCTTCTACAACCAATTTCATGCATTGTCCCTGTCACTACAGCCGCATGTTTCTGGTTTGATGAGCTGATAAAGGCGCTCGATAGTGATTCTCCTCCTTATGAGGAGATTATGGACAGAATCAATGCTCTCAAATTGGCTAATTCTTTCACCCTAGACGCCACTTTGCAATTGGCTAGGTTAGCGGCTAAGAATTCTGGGTTTGCTATTGTGGCGCGCAGAGCGCTTTGGTTGAAATCTTGGTCGGCTGATGCGTCTTCCAAGAACAAGCTACTAAACATTCCTTTCAAGGGGAAAACGCTGTTTGGCCCTGACTTGAAAGAGATTATCTCGGATATCACTGGGGGTAAGGGCCACGCCCTTCCTCAGGATCGGCCTTTCAAGGCGAAAAATAGACCTAATTTTCGTCCCTTTCGTAAAAACGGACCAGCCCAAAGTGCTACGTCCTCTAAGCAAGAGGGTAATACTTCTCAAGCCAAGCCAGCTTGGAGACCAATGCAAGGCTGGAACAAGGGAAAGCAGGCCAAGAAGCCTGCCACTGCTACCAAGACAGCATGAAATATTGGCCCCCGATCCGGGACCGGATCTGGTGGGGGGCAGACTCTCTCTCTTCGCTCAGGCTTGGGCAAGAGATGTTCTGGATCCTTGGGCGCTAGAAATAGTCTCCCAGGGTTATCTTCTGGAATTCAAGGGACTTCCCCCAAGGGGGAGGTTCCACAGGTCTCAGTTGTCTTCAGACCACATAAAAAGACAGGCGTTCTTACATTGTGTAGAAGACCTGTTAAAAATGGGAGTGATTCATCCTGTTCCACTAAGAGAACAAGGGATGGGGTTCTACTCCAATCTGTTCATAGTTCCCAAAAAAGAGGGAACGTTCAGACCAATCTTAGATCTCAAGATCTTAAACAAGTTTCTCAAGGTTCCATCTTTCAAGATGGAAACCATTCGAACTATTCTTCCTTCCATCCAGGAGGGTCAATTCATGACCACGGTGGATTTAAAGGATGCGTATCTACATATTCCTATCCACAAGGAACATCATCGGTTCCTAAGGTTTGCATTCCTGGACAAACATTACCAGTTCGTGGCGCTTCCTTTCGGATTAGCCACTGCTCCAAGGATTTTCACAAAGGTACTAGGGTCCCTTCTAGCGGTGCTAAGACCAAGGGGCATTGCAGTAGTACCTTACCTGGACGACATTCTGATTCAAGCGTCGTCCCTTCCTCAAGCAAAGGCTCACACGGACATTGTCCTGGCCTTTCTCAGATCTCACGGCTGGAAAGTGAACGTGGAAAAGAGTTCTCTATCCCCGTCAACAAGGGTTCCCTTCTTGGGAACAATTATAGACTCCTTAGAAATGAGGATCTTTCTAACAGAGGCCAGAAAAACAAAACTTCTAGACTCTTGTCGGATACTTCATTCCGTTCCTCTTCCTTCCATAGCTCAGTGCATGGAAGTGATCGGGTTGATGGTAGCGGCGATGGACATAGTTCCTTTTGCGCGCATTCATCTAAGACCATTACAACTGTGCATGCTCAGTCAGTGGAATGGGGACTATACAGACTTGTCTCCGAAGATACAAGTAAATCAGAGGACCAGAGACTCACTCCGTTGGTGGCTGTCCCTGGACAATCTGTCTCAAGGGATGACGTTCCGCAGACCAGAGTGGGTCATTGTCACGACCGACGCCAGTCTGATGGGCTGGGGCGCGGTCTGGGGATCCCTGAAAGCTCAGGGTCTTTGGTCTCGGGAAGAATCTCTTCTACCGATAAATATTCTGGAACTGAGAGCGATATTCAATGCTCTCAAGGCCTGGCCTCGGCTAGCGAGGACCAAGTTCATACGGTTTCAATCGGACAACATGACAACTGTTGCGTACATCAACCATCAGGGGGGAACAAGGAGTTCCCTAGCGATGGAAGAAGTGACCAAAATCATTCTATGGGCGGAGTCTCACTCCTGCCACCTGTCTGCTATCCACATCCCAGGAGTGGAAAATTGGGAAGCGGATTTTCTGAGTCGTCAGACATTGCATCCGGGGGAGTGGGAACTCCATCCGGAAATCTTTGCCCAAGTCACTCACCTGTGGGGCATTCCAGACATGGATCTGATGGCCTCTCGTCAGAACTTCAAAGTTCCTTGCTACGGGGCCAGATCCAGGGATCCCAAGGCGGCTCTAGTGGATGCACTAGTAGCACCTTGGACCTTCAAACTAGCTTATGTGTTCCCGCCATTTCCTCTCATCCCCAGGCTGGTAGCCAGGATCAATCAGGAGAGGGCGTCGGTGATCTTGATAGCTCCTGCGTGGCCACGCAGGACTTGGTATGCAGATCTGGTGAATATGTCATCGGCTCCACCTTGGAAGCTACCTTTGAGACGAGACCTTCTTGTTCAGGGTCCGTTCGAACATCCGAATCTGGTTTCACTCCAGCTGACTGCTTGGAGATTGAACGCTTGATTTTATCGAAGCGAGGATTCTCAGATTCTGTTATCGATACTCTTGTTCAGGCCAGAAAGCCTGTAACTAGAAAGATTTACCACAAAATTTGGAAAAAATATATCTGTTGGTGTGAATCTAAAGGATTCCCTTGGGACAAGGTTAAGATTCCTAGGATTCTATCCTTCCTTCAAGAAGGATTGGAAAAAGGATTATCTGCAAGTTCCCTGAAGGGACAGATTTCTGCCTTGTCGGTATTACTTCACAAAAAGCTGGCAGCTGTGCCAGATGTTCAAGCCTTTGTTCAGGCTCTGGTTAGAATCAAGCCTGTTTACAAACCTTTGACTCCTCCTTGGAGTCTCAATTTAGTTCTTTCAGTTCTTCAGGGGGTTCCGTTTGAACCCTTACATTCCGTTGATATTAAGTTATTATCTTGGAAAGTTTTGTTTTTAGTTGCGATTTCTTCTGCTAGAAGAGTCTCAGAATTATCTGCTCTGCAGTGTTCTCCTCCTTATCTGGTGTTCCATGCAGATAAGGTGGTTTTACGTACTAAACCTGGTTTTCTTCCAAAAGTTGTTTCTAACAAAAACATTAACCAGGAGATTATCGTACCTTCTCTGTGTCCGAAACCAGTTTCAAAGAAGGAACGTTTGTTGCACAATTTGGATGTTGTTCGCGCTCTAAAATTCTATTTAGATGCTACAAAGGATTTTAGACAAACATCTTCCTTGTTTGTTGTTTATTCAGGTAAAAGGAGAGGTCAAAAAGCAACTTCTACCTCTCTCTCTTTTTGGATTAAAAGCATCATCAGATTGGCTTACGAGACTGCCGGACGGCAGCCTCCCGAAAGAATCACAGCTCATTCCACTAGGGCTGTGGCTTCCACATGGGCCTTCAAGAACGAGGCTTCTGTTGATCAGATATGTAGGGCAGCGACTTGGTCTTCACTGCACACTTTTACCAAATTTTACAAGTTTGATACTTTTGCTTCTTCTGAGGCTATTTTTGGGAGAAAGGTTTTGCAAGCCGTGGTGCCTTCCATTTAGGTGACCTGATTTGCTCCCTCCCTTCATCCGTGTCCTAAAGCTTTGGTATTGGTTCCCACAAGTAAGGATGACGCCGTGGACCGGACACACCTATGTTGGAGAAAACAGAATTTATGTTTACCTGATAAATTTCTTTCTCCAACGGTGTGTCCGGTCCACGGCCCGCCCTGGTTTTTTAATCAGGTCTGATAATTTATTTTCTTTAACTACAGTCACCACGGTACCATATGGTTTCTCCTATGCAAATATTCCTCCTTAACGTCGGTCGAATGACTGGGGTAGGCGGAGCCTAGGAGGGATCATGTGACCAGCTTTGCTGGGCTCTTTGCCATTTCCTGTTGGGGAAGAGAATATCCCACAAGTAAGGATGACGCCGTGGACCGGACACACCGTTGGAGAAAGAAATTTATCAGGTAAACATAAATTCTGTTTTTACTCAAATCTGTTTGTGATTCCCAAAAAAGATGGAACTTTCAGATCAATTTTAGACCTCAAGAATCTAAGCAAGTTCCTCAGAGTACAATCCTTCAAAATGGAAACTATTTGTTACATTCTTCCCTTGGTTCAAGAGGGTCAATTCATGACAACAGTAGATTTAAAGGATGCGTACCTGCATGTTCCCATTCACAGGGATCAAGTTTCTGAGGTTCGCATTTCTAGACAAACACTTCCAGTTCATGGCTCTTCCATTCGGCCTTGCCACAGCTCCCAGAATTTTCTCAAAGGTCCTGGGAGCCCTGTTGGCGGTGCTCCGGTTGCAGGGCATTGCAGTGGCGCCTTATCTGCACGACATTCTGGTCCAGGCGCCATCCTTTCAACAAGCAAACTCTCACACGAAGATAGAAGATATTGTTATCTTTTCTGCGTTCTCACGGATGGAAGGTGAATTTGGAAAAGAGTTCCTTGATTCCAGCTACAAGGGTAGTGTTCCTGGGAACCATAATAGATTCCTTATCAATGAAAATATTTCTGACAGAGGTCAGAAAATCAAAGATCCTTGACTCTTGTCTGGCCTTCAGTCCTCTCATCGGCCGTCAGTGGCTCAATGTATGGAGGTGATCGGTCTGATGGTAGCTGCTATGGACATCATTCCGTTTGCCCGGTTCCATCTCAGACCTCTGCAGTTATGCATGCTCAGGCAATGGAAGGGGGATTATGCGGATCTGTCTCCGCAAATTCATCTGGATCAGGCGACAAGAGACTCTCTTCTTTGGTGGTTGTCTCAGGATCATCTCTCTCAGGGAACCTGCTTTCACAGACCCTCCTGGGTGATTGTGACAACGGACGCCAGCCTGCTGGGATGGGGAGCAGTCTGGGGCTCATTGAAGGCTCAGGGGACATGGACTCGAGAGGAGTCTGTTCTCCCATAAACATCCTAGAGCTGAGGGCAATCTTCAATGCTCTTCTGGCCTGGCCCCAGTTGGCTTCAGCCAGGTTTATCAGGTTCCAGTCGGACAACATAACTTCTGTGGCTTACATCAATCATCAGGGAGGAACTCAGAGTTCTTTGGCCATGACAGAGGTAGCCAAGATTATTCAGTGGGCGGAGACCCACAACTGCTGTCTATCTGCAATCCACATTCCAGGAGTGGACAATTGGGAAGTGGATTTTTTGAGCATACAGACTTTTCATCCGGGGGAGTGGGAACTCCATCCGTAAGTGTTTGCCAACTTGATTCTCAAATGGGGACAGCCGGAGCTGGATCTCATGGCATCTCGACAGAATGCCAAGCTCCTGAGGTACAGGTCGAGGTCAAGGGATCCTCAGGCTGTACTGATAGATGCTCTGGTGGTCCCTTGGAATTTCAGTCTAGCATATCTATTTCCTCCATTCACTCTCTTTCCTCGGGTCATTGCTCAAATCAAACAGGAGAGAGCGTTGGTGTTCTTCATTGCACCGGCGTGGCCTCGCAGGATCTGGTATGCAGACCTAGTGGAGATGTCATCTCTCCCACCTTGGAGACTCCCACTAAGGAAGGACCTTTTCCTTCAGGGGCCCTTCCTTTACCCAAATCTCGTTTCTCTGAAGCTGATTGCTTGGAGATTGAACGCTTAATTTTATCTAAGCGTGGTTTTTCTGAGTCGGTTATTGAGACCATGATTCAGGCTCGTAAACCTGTTACCAGAAAGATTTACTATAAGATATGGCGAAGATATCTGTATTGGTGTGAATCCAGAGGTTACTCTTGGAGTAGAGTTCGGATTCCTAGAATTTTGTCTTTTCTCCAGGAAGGTCTGGAGAAGGGATTATCTGCTAGTACCTTGAAGGGTCAAATATCCGCCTTGTCTATTTTGTTTCATAAACGTCTGGTGGATGTACCAGACGTGCAATCTTTTTGCCATGCCTTGGTCAGAATCAGGCCTGTGTTCAAACCGGTTATTTCTCTCTGGAGTCTTAACCTTGTTCTTAAAGTTCTTCAGCAGGCTCCGTTTGAGCCTATGCATTCATTAGATATTAAGATGTTATCTTGGAAAGTTTTGTTTCTTGTTGCAATTTCTTCTGCTCGTAGAGTCTCAGAACCTTCGACGTTGCAGTGTGAATCCCCTTACCTTATTTTTCATTCGGATAAGGTAGTTCTGCGTGCTAAGTTAAGTTTCCTCCCTAAAGTGGTTTCGGATAGGAACATTAATCAAGAAATCGTTGTTCCTTTTTTGTGTCCTAACCCTTCTTCTCATAAAGAGCATCTGCTGCACAACCTAGATGTGGTGCGTGCGTTGACATTCTATTTACAGGCGACAAAGGATTTTTGCCAGTCTTCTGCCTTGTTTGTTGTTTTCTTTGGGAAATGCAAGGGTCAGAAAGCTACGGCTACTTCTCTTTCTTTGTGGCTGAAGAGTATAATTCGTTTGGCCTATGAAACTGCGGGACAGCAGCCTCCTGAGAGAATCACGGCTCATTCCATGAGGGCTGTTTCCTCTTCCTGGGCATTCAAAAATTAAGCTTCTGTGGAACAGATTTGCAAGGCTGAAACTTGGTCCTCTCTACACACTTTTTCAAAATGCTATAAATTTGATACTTTTGCCTTGGCTGAGGCTTCTTTTGGGAGAAAGGTTCTTCAAGCAGTGGTGCCTTATGTTTAGGTTCCCTGTCTTGTCCCTCCCTTATCATCTGTGTCCTCTAGCTTGGGTATTGATTCCCAATAGTAATTAGAGATGATCCGTGGACTCACCATGTCATTAGAAAGAAAACAACATTTTTTGCTTACTTGATAAATTTCTTTCTTTCTTGACACAGTGAGTTCACGGCCCACCCTGTTTATTTAGACACTTTTTGTGTTGTAAGCACCTCTGCACCTTGTGTTACTTCCTTTCTCTCTTTTTTCCTTCGTTCAAATGACTGGGGTTGGAGGGAAGGGAGGTGATATTTAACAGCTTTGCTGTGGTGCTCTTTGCCTCCTCCTGCTGGCCAGGAGTGATATTCCCAATAGTAATTAGAGATGATCCATGGACTCACCGTGTCAAGAAATAAATAAATTTATCAGGTAAGCATAAATTTCGTTTTTTATTATTGAAAGGGATAGTAAAGTCCAAATTAAACTTTCATCATTCAGATAGGGCATGTAATTTTAAACAACTAATTTACTTTTATCATCAAATTTGCTTTGTTCCATAGGTATTCTTAGTTGAAAGCTAAACCTAGGTAGGGGCATATGCTAATGTTTAAGCCCTTGAAGGCCGCCTCTAATCTGAATACATTCGTCAGTTTTTCATAGTTAGAGGGCGTTAGTTCATGTGTTTCTTATAAATAACATTGTGCTCACGCACATTGAATTATTTAAGAGTCGGCACTAATTGTCTGAAATGCAAGTCTGTCAAAAGATCTGAAATAAGGAGGCAGTCAACAGAAGCTTAGATACAAGGTACAGTTATTACAGAGGTAAAAAGTATAACAGTGTTGGTTATGCAAAACTGGGGAATGGTAAATAAAGGGATTATCTACCTTTTCAATAACATTTTTGGTCTTAACTATCCCTTTATTTTATTTTTATTGCACACGCTATTGAAATCATGAAAGTTTCTTTTCTTTCCTAAGATATAGTGAGTCCACAGATCATCTTAATTACTGTTGGGATATCACTCCTGTCCAGCAGTAATTAAGATGAACTGTGGACTCACTATATCCGGAAATAAATAAATCTATCAGATAAGCATAAATTATGTTTTCTTTCCTAAGATATAGTGAGTCCACAGTTCATCTTAATTACTGCTGGACAGGAGTGATATCCCAACAGTAATTAAGATGATCTGTGGACTCACTATATACAGAAATAAATTTATCAGGTAGGCATAAATTATGTTTTTTATTTTAGCGTCTGTTTATTTACTTAATAGCAAAATAAATGTTTCAAGATCATTTTGTTGTATCTCTATTCCTTTAACGTCCAGGAACATTCACTGTGATCTGCTTTTTTAGTATTCTTTAGCATATATCCTTTCTTGTGATATTGATGAGCTACTACATTTACTAAGCTGCTATTGTACATCATGTGGCAGAGTTATGCTTCTGAACTCTTGAGAGTGCACTTCAACCTCTCAGATAGCAAAAATCAGTGGTGCCACAAGTTTGACTTTAAGAGTTCTGGTCTGTGTTAAAAATGTGTAAATAGCAAACATTGAAATGCAGGACACACAGAGAAAGAATTAACCTATGACATCATGAGGTGTTCATGACATGACTGTGCAGATACTATCTTCCCTACCCAGGAAGCCTTTAACAAGCCTCCTTGGGCTAGGATTTGCTGCATCCTAAAGGAATGATGTTTTCACAGATAGGTAGCTTGTCAATACTTTGGAGGCTTTTCATTTTAATCAGCAGATTAAGGAATAGATTTAGGGCTTTCAAGGATTCTCTTAAAGTAGTTTGTCTTGTTATATTTCCCTATCTGTGGTTCTTCCTTGCAGAATATTTTCTTCTTAAATGGAAAGAGTCCACAGCTACATTCATTACTTTTGGGAAATAAGAACCTGGCCACCAGGAGGAGGCAAAGACAACCTAGCCAAAGGCTTAAATACTCCTCCCACTCCCCTCATCCCCCAGTCATTCTTTGCTTTTCATCCCAGGAGGATGGCAGAGAAGTGTCAGAATTAAAATTTTTGTTTTTGTCTCTTATGGAGGGTAGTACTCTTTGGCATGGGACAGGAGTTTTAAGTAGTCCTGTCAGTCCGGAAATGCAGGGAGTTTCTTTCTGTGAAACCATCCTGACTCATATTAACAGCTCCTCAAGCAATCGGCATTGTCGAGATTCGCTTCGCTGCCTGCTTTCTTCTTTCAAGTCCATGGCGAAGGCGATGCTACTATCCGTCACACTTAAAGGGCCGTATTCCTGTTCCACGGCGTAGATTCCGGTAAGATCGTTACATTTTACTTTATTTGCAATGTAATGTAATGTGAATGTTTCCAAAGAGGCTACCGCCTTGCGGGTCTAACTTATACATAAGGGTCTCAGTGAGTCTCTTTTAGTATCTTGGAATCGAGGGTTAATATCTCCTGAGGGGGGTTATTGAACAGGAGGGTTTATAATAATGTTTATGTGATTCAATGTGCAATGTTTACTGGGCTCGTGGTTGGAACATTAAGGCCTTTGGAAGTGACGCAGCCTTTTGGTTGGGCGCGCTTGTTTGGACTGTATGGTTAACCTTGTGTTCGGGCATGGCTACGTTCCATTTCCGCATTCCCGACCGCCTGGCAAAGGAAATTTTCTAGTCCGCAGGGGTCTGGTCATAGGAGGTGGTGAGTGCCCCAGCCATTGGGGGTGTCAGGTGCCGTTTTAGTTTCACTACTTTGGTCCATAAATATCCTCTATTCAATTATGGAGGATTCTGATGCTGAGACAGTGTTAATTTCAGATTCAGTTACAGAAGATTCTGATGCTGAGACAATTTTGATTTCATATTCTGTGTCTGGTGATGAATCCGGAGTTGCCTCGTTGACGCCTGTCAACCAGTTTTATTCCGTATGCCATTTCAGAGCGCCTGGTTCCTCGGGCTCGGGAAATGAAGGGACTGCTGAGCCATCCGCCTCTGGGGGTTCTGTCCTCCGAGAGGCGAGTTCCCTACCAATTCATACTTCTGCACATGCGGGTAACCCAGTTTATGGTTCCTCCATGTGGGGTGGCGTGTTTCCCCCGGAGGTTGCAGAACACAAAACAGCTTGTACAGGATAGCTGTCTAGCATGCGGAAGGTTTGCAGTTTGAAACCTGTTGCAGCTCTTGACACCTTGCAGGTGTACGCATAAGCTGTTTCTAGTATATCTAGATGCAGCTCTTACTCTTGACTGAGTTATAAGAGGCCTTTGGGTCTTCTTCCATTGCCTCCGGGTGAGTGGATCTCCTTTTAGGGATCTGTGTTTCCGGGTGATGGTTGTTCCCTGCAAGGACTTTTGTTTAGCTCTGGGTTTTCCGGAGCTGGGTAGGCTTAGTTCCTTCTCTTCCTTGTGTCCTCTGCTTGTGCGGAGGTGTTAGGGAGACTAGTCCTGATAGTATTTTTTTGACCTTGAGGTATTCCTTGGTTGTCCTGAGGCTCTGAGAGGTATCTTCTAGCCTTGCTCCTTGGAGCGTTGTACTTTAGCTTTGGTCGGGGCTTTCGAGTTCTCTTGCTATCTGGATTTTCTGGATATGCATCCATACCCTTGTGTCTGGCTTTTTTGGCCAGTTGGGGTGTTTAGTTCTAGGGTAAGGTTTGCCTGAACTATTGGGTACCCGGACCTGTTTTTCTCCCTGAGACTTCCGGTTGCTGAAGCTTCGCTTGGTCTTTTTACTGACCCAGTCTGGGTGGTTTTGGAATCTTGGATCTCAGGGCTGGTCGAGGTGTTCCACGGTAGAGGGAACTGGGGCTATGTCCTTGCTCCATCTACCTAACCTGCTCATGGTTGGCCAGGATTTTGGGGTATTATTTACTCTTTGCCACAGAGTGACCTTTGTCCTCTGGTGGTTAGCCGTGTGGCTTGAGCCTTAAGGGTGGTTGATTCATACCCAGCTGCTGGCGTTGGATGTCCAATTTCTGGTGTGCCTTAGGGTTGCATTCCCTTGTTAGCTTGCCAGTGTTCCCATGGATTCCCTGCATTTAGGTGAATGCGTGTGCTGTGCCTCTGCTTGGCAAGCTACTTGTAGGGGGGTCCTTTTCTAGGACATTTGTGTTGGGAATTTCTCTTCCCATTAGCCGGTGCCTTCGGGCCCTGAGGACAGTTGTTGCTCTTCCGGCATCCCTTTTATTTAGGGGATATCCTCCTCCCTATGGCGATAGAGTCCTTTCTTGGGGCTTCTCCTGGATGGGAGGCAGGTGGGATTGGGTCCCCCGGGGGTCTTGCTGGCTCCAAGCAGACTTGTTGGGCCTTTATTTTGATAGATCCTTAGGTCTATGGCGTTGTTGTCTGTTTTCAGAGTCGGGTTCTACTTGTACTCTGTGGGGATGGCTGTGGTATCCTTACACTCGTTCCTGTGCCTGTTTCAGGATTCTTTTGTTCCTCTGTTTTGGATCCCTGAGGCTGAGTTGGTCCAGCTGGCTGTGGGTCTGCAGGTCAGGATGGCCGAGCGGTCTATGGAGCTGCGTTCGGTCGCAGTCTCCTCTGGATGTGTGAGCTTTGTTGAGTCTATCCTGTTAGCTTAGTCTGCTAGGGTATAAATTTTCCTTTCAAATGGCTCCATTGATTTCAGAAGAGAGTTTACTATTCCTTTGGGTTCTGAGGGTATACTTTCCTTCTCGGGGGGCCTCGATTGAGGTTTGTGTTCCCCTTTTTAGGAACCTGTGTGTAGGTCCGGCGACTTAGGTTGCCTAGAGCTTGCCCTTTGTCTGGGGGTGCTTTTGCGGTCTGTTTCTTGCTTGACTGCTTCTTCCTCGCAAGTATCCTCTTGAGTCTGGGTGCATTACACACTTTTTTTCATGGTCGAATGCCTTGATATTCTTGACACTGGGAGGACTTTGCCTCTTCAGTTGCAATCCGTGCTTGCAGAATGTTGGAGAGACGTTTGTTCTGTCTCGGTCTTATCCCGGGTTTTGCTTAGTATATGCGTGGTCTCCTTTCCCTGTTTGGTCCCCTTTGGGTCTCAGTGAGCTGGGCTCACTCGTGGAGGTGTTCTTTTTTTGTATTAGGGGACCTTTCGGTTTCCTTGGTTCTCCTTTGCCTTGTTCCTTTGGGGGTTTCGGCTGGTGTCTCCATTTGTGCTGATGAGCGGTGGAGGACTGTTTATTGGGCGACGTTGTCTCCTTGAGGACTATTGGCTCAGTCGAGTCTGTTTGCGGCCTCTAGTTTGGCTTCTGGACTAACTGTGAGTCATTGTCTTGGGGCTTTTCCTTTTAAAAATTTTCTCAGACGAAGCAGTGTTTTTTCTCAGGTAGAGGTTCAGGCTTGGTGCCCTCAGTATGGGCTGCCTATGTATCCTCCCATCTTGACATTCTGTGTCCTCTCTATAGTTTGGGTATTGTTTTCCCAAAAGTAATGAATGCAGCTGTGGACTCTTTCCATCAGAAGAAAAGGAAATTATCAGGTAAGCATAATTTATGTTTTTTTATGTCTCTTAACAGAGGCGTAACTAGAAACCACAGGGCCCTGGTGCAAGAATCTAATAAGGGTCCCCCCCCCCCCAAAAAAAATGAATTTGATACATATTATTATTTTTTTTTTTTTTTTTTTACATTTAACACAGAAAAAAAAATGTGAATCAGATTACATGTCTAAAAAAGGAAGTACCCTGTGCCCACAGTCTGTTAGATGGTCTGACCCCCTATTACTGTATATAGTGACACTGTTTAACCCACCAGTACTGTATATAGTGAGTTGCACACGCTGCTGTAGTTCCGCCCCTGTCTCTTAATCTCTTAAATTCTCTTAAGATCGTTCATCCATTCTCTTAGTAGTCCATATTGGAAATGTACATTCAGTTCCAGACACTGCCATGTTGTTGCCAAAAGGCATGGATACAGGCCCTCATAGTTCTCATAGGGTTGCAGATTCTTGGTCCCTACTAAAGCCATATTTCTTTCATCAGACAGTGAGAGTCCACAAGTTATCATGTTTGGGAATATTCCCCTCTTGAACACTAGGAGGAGACAAAAGACACTTCAACACACCATAACTTTAAATCCCTCCTACTTCCCATGATCCTCCTTAGTTATTTTTGTTTGTCTGTATCTGCACCTTCATAGCCCATCGGGACATATATTTATACACCATACACCTTTATACTAGTAATTTATAGCACTTTTAAAAAAAACTTTGTTTTGGATGTTGCTTTAAATTTAGCACAGTTGGCTTACTGCGCTAAGAAGTTGCTTCTGAGCTATGCACATTATGTTTTACTCCACCTGCTTTAAATTGTGACGCTTTAGCGCTCGAAAACTGATTTAGCGCAATATTTAGTTAGCCTTTTCTGTGTTCCTGTGTTGCTGTAACATTCTCAGTGTGTAGGAAGGTTCTCAAAACCGGTGTAGGTGTTAAGGGACACTAATTATCAGAGCATGACTTTAAATTTGGGGTACACACTTAAAGGGACAGTCAAGTCCAAATAAAACCTTCATGATTCAAATAGGGCATGTAATTTTAAACAACTTTCCTATTTACTTTTATCACCAATTTTGCTTTGTTCTCTTGGTATTCTTAGTTAAAAGCTAAACCTAGGAGGTTCATATGCTAATTTCTTAGACCTTGAAGGCCGCATCTGCATTTGACACTTATTCACCACTAGAGGGCGTTAGTTCATGTGTTTCATATAGATAACATTGAAGTCATGCACGTGAATTTACCTAGGAGTGAGCACTGATTGGCTAAAATGCAAGTCTGCCCACTTATTTCAGTTCTTTTGACAGTCTGCAAAGGCTTAGGTACAAGGTTATCACAGAGGTAAAATGTGTATTATTATAACTGTGTTGGTTATGCAAAACTAAGGAATGGGTAATTAAGAGATTATCTATCTTTTAAAACAACAAAAAATCTGGTGTTGACTGTCCCTTTATTTTAACCTTTTCCATCTTAATATGAGGAGAGTCCACGGCTTAATTCCTTACTTGTGGAAAATACAGAACCTGGCCATCAGGAGGAGGCAGACACTCCAGCCAAAGGCTTAAATTCCTCCCCCACTCCACTCATCCCCCAGTCATTCTTTACCTTTCGTCACAGGAGGTTGGCAGAGACGTGTCAGAAGATTTCGGAAGTAGTTCCTTATGGAGGGTAGTACTCTTTGAGATGGGACTGGAGTTTTAAGTAGTGTTATCAGCCGCTCAGTGAGAGCATTGACGAAAGTTAGAGTCTGGAAATGCAGGTAGAGTCTTTCTGCGAACCCATCCAGACTCATATTAACAGCTCCTTAAGCAATCAGCGTTGACGAGTTTTTCTGCATGCTTTCTTTATTTACGTCCATGTCAGAAGCGCTGCTACAATCTGTCAAACTTGAAGGACCGTGTTACTTTTCCATGCCATAGATTCCGGTAAGATCGTTTCATTACTTTACACACATGTTAACGATAAGAAGACAGGGTCTCAGTGGGACTCCTTTATCTTTATGGAATCAAGGGTTAATATCTCCTGAGGGGGATTATTGAACAGTGGGGTTTTTAATGATATTTGTTATGTGATTTTGACTGCTTATATGTAAGAACGTTTGGGCTCTTAGGCTGATACGGAACATACAGGCGCGCTTTTTTCTTAGCAGGGGCAGGTCTTGTATGAGCACCATGTGACCAGGAACGGTCACGTTTTTTTCACAGATTCAGATTCCTGACCAGATGTCTGCGGAGAGGAGCTTCTTCTCTATCTGTCTGGGTCATAGGAGGTAGTGAGTGCCCCAGCCATTGGGGTTGTAAGGTGGCAGTTGTTTTCCTTTCTATAATTTGATATAAACGACTTATGGAGGATTCTGGAAATTTAGAGGCGTATCCCTCCGATACAGAATTTGATGCCTGTGTATATTGTGAGGAGGCCTGGGTAATCCAGCCTGCTCAATTATGTTCCGTATGCCGCAATAGTGTTCTCATCATCCATTGTTGAGATGTTAGAGACCACTGAGCCATCCACCTCTGAGGACTCTTTGCCCAGCGAGGTGCGTTCCCTTGATTCTGTTTCTATATGTAAGGGGCTTGTTTCCACCAGAGGTTACTAGGCACTTCTGCATAGCCTTCTCTTCGGCCTTAGCGAGGTTACCTATTCCTACTACTCATAAGTGAAGGGTTAGTCCGCGCTCTACCGCCCAAGTCCATTTGGTGTCTGATCAGTCCTCTGGGGATGTGGTTCCCCCTAAAATTTTAGAGGGAGAACTTCCAGGGTCGGAGTCTGCTGACTTGGGTCCTCTGTCTGAGGAGGGCTTAGCATTTAGATTTAGATTGGCACGCCTGCATTTACTTCTGAGAGAGGATTTGGCAATGTTAGAGATTTCCAGGACTGTTCCGTCAGTTGACACTCTGTTTTCTAAATTGGATAATGATCTTAACTAGACAAGTGGAGGATGGTATATTCCTTGTCGTCTTGATCTCTTTTTGTTTTATCGTTTATTTATAATCCCAATTCCCGGCTCTATGGGGATTGTCGTATTACAGGCACGGCCTGTTTTTGGCTTTTACACTCCTTTTTCAGCCTTTTTCTTTCGGTTCGTACCGGATAGCTTTTGTTTTTGAGCTTTGGATTGTTTTAGAAACTCTTCTTAGAAAGACGTTTTGTCGCATGAGATTTTTGTCCCTATCGACTTTGATGGTCGAGAGTCTTCCGGTGGAAACCTATAGTTTTTCTGCTCGAGTGATAGTTCTCCAAATATTTAGAGGACATTTTAAGTCTTAGAGATTAATTAATTTGATGTCTCAGTTCTAGCTTTGCTGGAACTTAAGAAGTTTTCCTTTTGGCACGGGAGTGTTCTGGAAGATACGTTGTATCCTAGATGACAGGCAAGATCTGTTGTGCATACTAGTTATGTCTGTTTCCTTCGTTCTACTTAGGAAAAGGGATTTTTTTTTTCTAGATTCCGGGTCTGGTACAGCTGGCCCATCTATCCTAGTTAACAGACTGGACCTGTTTAGGCATTACCTTAGATGGGTGCTTGATACTTAAGCATATGGATCTAGGGGTCCTAGAGAACTTAAATACGTTTCCTTTCTGAACAACTGTCGGGTCAGAGAATACTAGGGACCTTTGGAGTCTTTGTCCCGGTATGTTTCTCTGAGATATTTATTCCGCTGTTGGGCATACCATTATAGGGGGAGGGCTTTGCCGTTCTACTTGGGTTCTATGATATGGATGCAGAGCTTATCGGTTCTTTTTTCGCTAGAGAACGTAAGGTTCTCCCTTCCTTTGGTTCTTAGGAATCCTATTTTTCAGTAAACCTAGTTCTGATCCTTCTTGGGATCTGGGGTTTCAAGTATCCGGCTTCCAGATTTTAAGTAGTTCCCGGGTATACCTTTTTGGGTTCTTACCTGCACCTGCTAGAGACTTTTAGGGATTTCTCTTGTCTTTTCAAGTCTGAGTTGGATCGAGACCTGGGTTGCTGGTGTTGACACCAGGGTGGATCTTTTTTTTTTTTTTTTTTTTTTTTTTGTTCTAGGGTACCCTGCTTAGCAAACTGGAGGCTTAGCGTACAATCCTGCTGCAGCAGTTTTCTGGTAATCCGGAGTTCTTGCAAACTTTCCATTGTGGTTATGGCCTCCAGCCCTCTTCTGGTCTTGGTGATGTGGGGGTGGTGAGTGATAGACACCGCCGAGGCCGTGATTTTGACATGATGTTGGTGTTTCGGCCTTAAATCTGTCTTACATGGAATACTGGTGGGGGAAATCAATTCCCAGTGTTTCATTTCCGATTTCCTTGTTCTGAGAATTTTTTCTCTTGGTTATCCCGGAAAGGTTTGGACCTGTCCGTAGGGAGAGAGTATCCTAGGGAGGTCCACGGGTTGGAAGTTCCTTCCGATTATTCCTTTGGTTCCTCAACAAGCGTTCTACTTGGAGGATTTGGTCTTTGGGGTTCGCTCCAGTTGAGACCTCTTATTGGGGAGACCTTCTTTGGAAGAAGAAGATTTCCTCCTGTGCTCTTCAGCAGGATTAAGTGGCCTAAGGGATGGCTACCCTGCCTAACAAGCTGAGGCTTGGAGTTTGTCTCCTGCTGGAGCAGTCTTCTTTAAGACTTTCAAGGAAGATTAGCTCCTCCGCTTCTGTTGCAGAAGATGGGTTTGCACCCAGGGGGGGTGGGGGGCTCTGGCATTTATAGCTTGCATTTGTTGGAATTCTAGCTTTCTTTAGAAGGTTTATTTTAACCTTATTTTCTCTTGTTAGGTGTATCCAGTCCATGGATCATCCATTACTTGTGGGATATTCTCCTTCCCAACAGGAAGTTGCAAGAGGATCACCCACAGCAGAGCTGCTATATAGCTCCTCCCCTAACTGCCATATCCAGTCATTCTCTTGCAAGCTCTCAACATAGCTGGAGGTAGTAAGAGGAAAGTGGTAAAATATAGTTAGTTTCTCCAACATAGGTGTGTCCGGTCCACGGCGTCATCCTTACTTGTGGGATATTCTCTTCCCCAACAGGAAATGGCAAAGAGCCCAGCAAAGCTGGTCACATGATCCCTCCTAGGCTCCGCCTACCCCAGTCATTCTCTTTGCCGTTGTACAGGCAACATCTCCACGGAGATGGCTTAGAGTTTTTTAGTGTTTAACTGTAGTTTTTATTATTCAATCAAGAGTTTGTTATTTTAAAATAGTGCTGGTATGTACTATTTACTCTGAAACAGAAAAGAGATGAAGATTTCTGTTTGTAAGAGGAAAATGATTTTAGCAACCGTTACTAAAATCGATGGCTGTTCCACACAGGACTGTTGAGAGGAATTAACTTCAGTTGGGGGAACAGTGAGCAGACTTTTGCTGCTTGAGGTATGACACATTCTAACAAGACGATGTAATGCTGGAAGCTGTCATTTTCCCTATGGGATCCGGTAAGCCATTTTTATTACAGAGTAAATAAGGGCTTCACAAGGGCTTGTTAAGACTGTAGACATTTTCTGGGCTAAATCGATTCATATATAACATATTTAGCCTTGAGGAATCATTTAATATGGGTATTTTTGTAAAATAATATCGGCAGGCACTGTTTTAGACACCTTATTCTCTAGGGGCTTTCCCTAATCATAGGCAGAGTCTCATTTTCGCGCCTGTATTGCGCACTTGTTTTTGAGAAGCATGACATGCAGATGCATGTGTGAGGAGCTCTGATACATAGAAAAGACTTTCTGAAGGCGTCATTTGGTATCGTATTCCCCTTTGGGCTTGGTTGGGTCTCAGCAAAGCAGATACCAGGGACTGTAAAGGGGTTAAAGATAAAAACGGCTCCGGTTCCGTTATTTTAAGGGTTAAAGCTTCCAAATTTGGTGTGCAATACTTTTAAGGCTTTAAGACACTGTGGTGAAATTTTGGTGAATTTTGAACAATTCCTTCATACTTTTTCGCAATTGCAGTAATAAAGTGTGTTCAGTTTAAAATTTAAAGTGACAGTAACGGTTTTATTTTAAAACGTTTTTTGTACTTTGTTATCAAGTTTATGCCTGTTTAACATGTCTGAACTACCAGATAGACTGTGTTCTGAATGTGGGGAAGCCAAGGTTCCTTCTCATTTAAATAGATGTGATTTATGTGACACTGAAAATGATGCCCAAGATGATTCCTCAAGTGAGGGGAGTAAGCATGGTACTGCATCATTCCCTCCTTCGTCTACACCAGTCTTGCCCACTCAGGAGGCCCCTAGTACATCTAGCGCACCAATACTCCTTACTATGCAACAATTAACGGCTGTAATGGATAATTCTATCAAAAACATTTTAGCCAAAATGCCCACTTATCAGCGTAAGCGCGACTGCTCTGTTTTAGATACTGAAGAGCATGAGGACGCTGAGGATAATGGTTCTGATATGCCCCTACACCAGTCTGAGGGGGCCAGGGAGGTTTTGTCTGAGGGAGAAATTTCAGATTCAGGGAAAATTTCTCAACAAGCTGAACCCGATGTGATTACATTTAAATTTAAGTTGGAACATCTCCGCGCTCTGCTTAAGGAGGTGTTATCCACTCTGGATGATTGTGAGAATTTGATCATCCCAGAGAAACTATGTAAAATGGACAAGTTCCTAGAGGTCCCGGGGCCCCCAGAAGCTTTTCCTATACCCAAGCGGGTGGCGGACATTGTAAATAAAGAATGGGAAAGGCCCGGTATACCTTTCGTCCCTCCCCCCATATTTAAAAAATTGTTTCCCATGGTCGACCCCAGAAAGGACTTATGGCAGACAGTCCCCAAGGTCGAGGGGGCGGTTTCTACTTTAAACAAACGCACCACTATACCCATAGAAGATAGTTGTGCTTTCAAAGATCCTATGGATAAAAAATTAGAAGGTTTGCTTAAAAAGATGTTTGTTCAGCAAGGTTACCTTCTACAACCAATTTCATGCATTGTCCCTGTCACTACAGCCGCGTGTTTCTGGTTCGATGAGCTAGAAAAGGCGATCGATAGTGATTCTCCTCCTTATGAGGAGATTATGGACAGACTCCGTGCTCTCAAATTGGCTAATTCTTTCACCCTAGACGGCACTTTGCAATTGGCTAGGTTAGCGGCGAAAAATTCTGGGTTTGCTATTGTGGCGCGCAGAGCGCTTTGGTTGAAATCTTGGTCAGCGGATACGTCTTCCAAGAACAAATTGCTTAACATTCCTTTCAAGGGGAAAACGCTGTTTGGCCCTGACTTGAAAGAGATTATCTCTGATATCACTGGGGGTAAGGGCCACGCCCTTCCTCAGGATAGGTCTTTCAAGGCCAAAAATAAACCTAATTTTCGTCCCTTTCGTAGAAACGGACCAGCCCCAAGTGCTACGTCCTCTAAGCAAGAGGGTAATACTTCTCAAGCCAAGCCAGCCTGGAGACCAATGCAAGGCTGGAACAAGGGAAAGCAGGCCAAGAAGCCTGCCACTGCTACCAAGACAGCATGAAATGTTGGCCCCCGATCCGGGACCGGATCTGGTGGGGGGCAGACTCTCTCTCTTCGCTCAGGCTTGGGCAAGAGATGTTCTGGATCCTTGGGCACTAGAAATAGTCTCCCAAGGTTATCTTCTGGAATTCAAGGGGCCTCCCCCAAGGGGGAGGTTCCACAGGTCTCAATTGTCTTCAGACCACATAAAGAGACAGGCATTCTTACATTGTGTAGAAGACCTGTTAAAAATGGGATTGATTCATCCTGTTCCATTAGGAGAACAAGGGATGGGGTTCTACTCCAATCTGTTCGTAGTTCCCAAAAAAGAGGGAACGTTCAGACCAATCTTGGATCTCAAGATCCTAAACAAGTTTCTCAAGGTTCCATCGTTCAAAATGGAAACTATTCGAACAATTCTTCCTTCCATCCAGGAAGGTCAATTCATGACCACGGTGGATTTAAAGGATGCGTATCTACATATTCCTATCCACAAGGAACATCATCGGTTCCTAAGGTTCGCATTCCTGGACAAGCATTACCAGTTCGTGGCACTTCCTTTCGGATTAGCCACTGCTCCAAGGATTTTCACAAAGGTACTAGGGTCCCTTCTAGCGGTACTAAGACCAAGGGGCATTGCAGTAGTACCTTACTTGGACGACATTCTGATTCAAGCGTCGTCCCTTACTCAAGCAAAGGCTCACACGGACATAGTCCTGGCCTTTCTCAGATTTCACGGATGGAAAGTGAACGTAGAAAAGAGTTCTCTATCTCCGTCAACAAGGGTTCCCTTCTTGGGAACAATAATAGACTCCTTAGAAATGAGGATTTTTCTGACAGAGGCCAGAAAAACAAAACTTCTAAACTCTTGTCAAACACTTCATTCCGTTCCTCTTCCTTCCATAGCGCAGTGCATGGAAGTAATAGGTTTGATGGTAGCGGCAATGGACATAGTTCCTTTTGCGCGCATTCATCTAAGACCATTACAACTGTGCATGCTCAGTCAGTGGAATGGGGACTATACAGACTTGTCTCCGACGATTCAAGTAAATCAGAGGACCAGAGACTCACTCCGTTGGTGGCTGTCCCTGGACAACCTGTCACAAGGGATGACCTTCCGCAGACCAGAGTGGGTCATTGTCACGACCGACGCCAGTCTGATGGGCTGGGGCGCGGTCTGGGGACCCCTGAAAGCTCAGGGTCTTTGGTCTCGGGAAGAATCTCTTCTACCGATAAATATTCTGGAACTGAGAGCGATATTCAATGCTCTCAAGGCT
Source organism: Bombina bombina (assembly GCF_027579735.1). Taxonomy (NCBI): domain Eukaryota; kingdom Metazoa; phylum Chordata; class Amphibia; order Anura; family Bombinatoridae; genus Bombina; species Bombina bombina. The sequence goes on from NC_069500.1 coordinate 180,862,058, forward strand.
TGGCCTCAGCTAGCAAAGGCCAAGTTCATACGGTTTCAATCAGACAACATGACGACTGTTGCGTACATCAACCATCAGGGGGGAACAAGGAGTTCCCTGGCGATGGAAGAAGTGACCAAAATCATTCAATGGGCGGAGACTCACTCCTGCCACCTGTCTGCAATCCACATTCCAGGAGTGGAAAATTGGGAAGCGGATTTTCTGAGTCGTCAGACATTACATCCGGGGGAGTGGGAACTCCATCCGGAAATCTTTGCCCAAATTACTCAATTGTGGGGCATTCCAGACATGGATCTGATGGCCTCTCGTCAGAACTTCAAGGTTCCTTGCTACGGGTCCAGATCCAGGGATCCCAAGGCGACTCTAGTAGATGCACTAGTAGCACCTTGGACCTTCAAACTAGCTTATGTATTCCCGCCGTTTCCTCTCATCCCCAGGCTGGTAGCCAGGTTCAATCAGGAGAGGGCGTCGGTGATCTTGATAGCTCCTGCGTGGCCACGCAGGACTTGGTATGCAGATCTGGTGAATATGTCATCGGCTCCACCATGGAAGCTACCTTTGAGACGAGACCTTCTTGTTCAAGGTCCGTTCGAACATCCGAATCTGGTCTCACTCCAGCTGACTGCTTGGAGATTGAACGCTTGATCTTATCAAAACGAGGGTTCTCAGATTCTGTTATTGATACTCTTGTTCAGGCCAGAAAGCCTGTAACTAGAAAAATTTACCACAAAATATGGAAAAAATATATCTGTTGGTGTGAATCTAAAGGATTCCCTTGGAACAAGGTAAAGATTCCTAAGATTCTATCCTTTCTTCAAGAAGGATTGGAGAAAGGATTATCGGCAAGTTCCTTGAAGGGACAGATTTCTGCCTTGTCTGTGTTACTTCACAAAAAGCTGGCAGCTGTGCCAGATGTTCAAGCCTTTGTTCAGGCTCTGGTTAGAATCAAGCCTGTTTACAAACCTTTGACTCCTCCTTGGAGTCTCAACTTAGTTCTTTCAGTTCTTCAGGGGGTTCCGTTTGAACCCTTGCATTCCGTTGATATTAAGTTATTATCTTGGAAAGTTTTGTTTTTGGTTGCAATTTCTTCTGCTAGAAGAGTTTCAGAATTATCTGCTCTGCAGTGTTCTCCTCCTTATCTGGTTTTCCATGCAGATAAGGTGGTTTTACGTACTAAACCTGGTTTTCTTCCGAAAGTTGTTTCTAACAAAAACATTAACCAGGAGATAGTCGTGCCTTCTTTGTGTCCGAATCCAGTTTCAAAGAAGGAACGTTTGTTGCACAATTTGGATGTTGTTCGCGCTCTAAAATTCTATTTAGATGCTACAAAGGATTTTAGACAAACATCTTCCTTGTTTGTTGTTTATTCTGGTAAAAGGAGAGGTCAAAAAGCAACTTCTACCTCTCTCTCTTTTTGGATTAAAAGCATCATCAGATTGGCTTATGAGACTGCCGGACGGCAGCCTCCTGAAAGAATCACAGCTCATTCCACTAGGGCTGTGGCTTCCACATGGGCCTTCAAGAACGAGGCTTCTGTTGATCAGATATGTAGGGCAGCGACTTGGTCTTCACTGCACACTTTTACCAAATTTTACAAGTTTGATACTTTTGCTTCTTCTGAGGCTATTTTTGGGAGAAAGGTTTTGCAAACCGTGGTGCCTTCCATTTAGGTGACCTGATTTGCTCCCTCCCTTCATCCGTGTCCTAAAGCTTTGGTATTGGTTCCCACAAGTAAGGATGACGCCGTGGACCGGACACACCTATGTTGGAGAAAACAGAATTTATGTTTACCTGATAAATTACTTTCTCCAACGGTGTGTCCGGTCCACGGCCCGCCCTGGTTTTTTAATCAGGTCTGATAATTTATTTTCTTTAACTACAGTCACCACGGTATCATATGGTTTCTCCTATGCAAATATTCCTCCTTTACGTCGGTCGAATGACTGGGGTAGGCGGAGCCTAGGAGGGATCATGTGACCAGCTTTGCTGGGCTCTTTGCCATTTCCTGTTGGGGAAGAGAATATCCCACAAGTAAGGATGACGCCGTGGACCGGACACACCGTTGGAGAAAGTAATTTATCAGGTAAACATAAATTCTGTTTTTTTCTTCAATCAAAAGTTTATTGTTTTTAAATGGTACCGGAGTGTACTATTTTATCTCAGGCAGCATTTAGAAGAAGAATCTAACTGCGTTTTTCTATGATCTTAGCAGAAGTAACTAAGATCCACTTTCGTTCTCACATATGTCTGAGGAGTGAGGTAACTTCAGAGGGAGAATGGCGTGCAGGGTATCCTGCAATAAGGTATGTGCAGTTAAGTTTTTCTAGGGATGGAATTTGCTAGAAAATGCTGCTGATACCGGATTAATGTAAGTTAAAGCCTAAATACGGTGATTTAATAGCGACTAGTATCAGGCTTGCTATCAGAGGTATATACTCTGATTAATGTGCAATATAAAACGTTTGCTGGCATGTTTAATCGTTTTTATATATGGTTTGGTGATAAAACTTATTGGGGCCTAGTTTTTTCCACATGGCTGGCTTTATTTTTGCCTAGAAACAGTTTCCTGAGGCTTTCCATTGTTATAGTATAAAAGTTACAGTTGGTGCAGTTAAAATTACAAACTGTGACATTCAGCTTCCCTCAGCAGTCCCCTGCATCCTATAGGACATCTCTGAAGGGCTCAAAAGGCTTCAAAAGTAGGAGCTGTGGCAGTTGTTATGACTGTTTAAAAAACATATTTTTTGTTTTGTTAATCTGTTTTTTGTATTAAGGAGTTAATCATCCATTTGCAAGTGGGTGCAATGCTCTGCTAACTTGTTACATACACTGTAAAAATTTCGTTAGTTTAACTGCCTTTTTTCACTGTTATTTTGAAATTTTGGCAAAATTTGTTTCTCTTAAAGGCACAGTAACGTTTTTTTATATTGCTTGTTAACTTGATTTAAAGTGTTTTCCAAGCTTGCTAGTCTCATTGCTAGTCTGTATAAACATGTCTGACATAGAGGAAACTCCTTGTTCATTATGTTTAAAAGCCATGGTGGAACCCTATAGGAGAATGTGTACTAAATTTATTGATTTCACTTTAAACAATAAAGATCAGCTGTTATCTTTAAAAGAATTATCACCAGAGGATTCTGACGAGGGGGAAGTTATGCCGACTAACTCTCCCCACGTGTCGGACCCTTTGACTCCCGCTCAAGGGACTCACGCTAAAATGGCGCCAAGTACATCAAAGACGCCCATAGCGATTACTTTGCAGGACATGGTGGCAATCATGGATAATACCCTGTCAGCGGTATTAGCCAGACTGCCTGAATTCAGAGGAAAGCGCGATAGCTCTGGGGTTAGACGTAATACAGAGCGCGCAGATGTTTTAAGGCCCATGTCTGATACTGCGTCACAATATGCAGAAGCTGAGGAAGAGCTTCAGTCTGTGGGTGACGTCTCTAACTCGGGGAAACCTGATTCAGATATGTCTACTTTTAAATTTAAGCTTGAGAACCTCCGGGTGTTGCTTGGAGAGGTTTTAGCTGCTCTGAATGACTGTGACACAATTGCAGTGCCAGAGAAATTGTGTAGACTGGATAAATACTACGCGGTGCCGGTGTGTACTGAAGTTTTTCCAATACCTAAAAGGTTTACAGAAATTATTTCTAAGGAGTGGAACAGACCCGGTGTGCCGTTTTCCCCCCCTCCTATTTTTAGAAATTTTTTTCCAATAGACGCCACCACACGGGACTTATGGTAGACGGTCCCTAAGGTGGAGGGAGCAGTTTCTACTTTAGCAAAGCGTACCACTATCCCTGTCGAGGACAGTTGTGCTTTTTCAGATCCAATGGATAAAAAATTAGAAGGTTACCTTAAGAAAATGTTTATTCAACAAGGTTTTATCCTGCAGCCCCTTGCATGCATTGCTCCTGTCACTGCTGCTGCGGCGTTCTGGTTTGAGTCTCTGGAAGAGGCCTTTCAGACAGCTACTCCATTGACTGAAATACTTGACAAGCTTAGAACACTTAAGCTAGCTAATTCTTTTGTTTCTGATGTTATTGTTCATTTGACTAAACTAACGGCTAAGAATTCTGGATTCGCCATCCAGGTGCGTAGGGCGCTATGGCTTAAATCTTGGTTAGCTGACGTGACTTCAAAGTCTAAATTACTTAACATTCCCTTCAAGGGGCAGACCCTATTCGGGCCTGGTTTGAAGGAAATTATTGCTGACATTACTGGAGGTAAGGGTCATACCCTTCCTCAGGACAGGGCCAAATCAAGGGCCAAACAGTCTAATTTTCGTGCCTTTCGAAACTTCAAGGCAGGTGCAGCATCAACTTCCTCTGCTACAAAACAAGAGGGAACTTTTGTGCAATCCAAGCCGGCCTGGAAATCTAACCAGGGCTGGAGCAAAGGCAAGCAGGCCAGAAAGCCTGCTGCTGCCTCTAAGACAGCATGAAGGAACGGCCCCCTATCCGGCAACGGATCTAGTAGGGGGCAGACTTTCTCTCTTCGCCCAGGCGTGGGCAAGAGATGTTCAGGATCCCTGGGCGTTGGAGATCATATCTCAGGGATATCTTCTGGACTTCAAAGCTTCCCCCCCACAAGGGAGATTTCACCTTTCGAGATTATCTGTAAACCAGATAAAGAAAGAGGCATTCTTACACTGTGTGCAAGACCTCCTAATAATGGGAGTGATCCATCCAGTTCCACAGATGGAACAAGGACAGGGATTTTATTCAAATCTGTTTGTGGTTCCCAAAAAAGAGGGAACCTTCAGACCAATTTTGGATCTAAAGATCTTAAACAAATTCCTCAGAGTTCCATCGTTCAAAATGGAAACTATTCGGACAATCCTACCTATGATCCAGGAGGGTCAGTACATGACCACAGTGGATTTGAAGGATGCTTACCTTCACATACCGATTCACAAAGATCATTATCGGTTCCTAAGGTTTGCCTTTCTAGACAGGCATTACCAGTTTGTGGCTCTTCCCTTCGGGTTAGCTACAGCCCCAAGAATTTTTACAAAGGTTCTGGGGTCTCTTCTGGCGGTCCTAAGAGCATGGGGCATAGCAGTGGCCCCTTATCTAGACGACATCCTGATACAGGCGTCAAACTTCCAAATTGCCAAATCTCAAACGGACATAGTGTTGGCATTTCTGAGGTCGCATGGGTGGAAAGTGAACGAGGGAAAGAGTTCTCTATCACCCCTCACAAGGGTTTCCTTCCTAGGAACTCTGATAGATTCTGTAGAAATGAAAATTTACCTGACAGAGTCCAGGTTATCAAAGCTTCTAAATTCCTGCCGTGTTCTTCACTACATTCCGCGCCCTTCGGTGGCTCAGTGCATGGAAGTGATCGGCTTAATGGTAGCGGCGATGGACATAGTGCCATTTGCGCGCCTACATCTCAGACCGCTGCAATTATGCATGCTCAGTCAGTGGAATGGGGATTACACAGATTTGTCCCCTCTGCTAAATCTGGATCAAGAGACCAGAGATTCTCTTCTCTGGTGGCTATCTCGGGTCCATCTGTCCAAAGGTATGACCTTTCGCAGGCCAGATTGGACAATTGTAACAACAGATGCCAGCCTTCTAGGTTGGGGTGCAGTCTGGAATTCCCTGAAGGCTCAGGGATCGTGGACTCAGGAGGAGAAACTCCTCCCAATAAATATTCTGGAGTTAAGAGCAATATTCAATGCTCTTCTAGCTTGGCCTCAGTTAGCAACCCTGAGGTTCATCGGATTTCAGTCGGACAACATCACGACTGTGGCTTACATCAACCATCAAGGGGGGACCAGGAGCTCCCTAGCGATGTTAGAAGTCTCCAAGATAATTTGCTGGGCAGAGACTCACTCTTGCCATCTATCAGCGATCCATATCCCAGGAGTGGGAACTCCATCCGGAGGTGTTTGCTCAATTGGTTCATCGTTGGGGCACACCAGAATTGGATCTCATGGCGTCTCGCCAGAACGCCAAGCTTCCTTGTTACGGATCCAGGTCCAGGGACCCAGAAGCGAAGCTGATAGATGCTCTAGCAGCACCGTGCCAAAATCAAACAGGAGAGAGCATCGGTGATCTTGATCGCGCCTGCGTGGCCACGCAGGACCTGGTATGCAGAACTGGTGGACATGTCATCCTTTCCACCTTGGCCTCTGCCTCTGAGACAAGACCTTCTACTACAAGGTCCTTTCAATCATTCAAATCTAATTTCTCTGAGACTGACTGCCTGGAGATTGAACGCTTGATTTTATCAAGGCGTGGCTTCTCCGAGTCAGTCATTGATACCTTAATACAGGCACGAAAGCCTGTAACCAGGAAAATCTACCATAAGATATGGCGCAAATATCTTCATTGGTGTGAATCCAAGAATTACTCATGGAGTAAGGTTAGGATTCCTAGGATATTGTCCTTTCTCCAAGAGGGTTTGGATAAAGGATTATCAGCAAGTTCTTTAAACGGACAGATTTCTGCTCTGTCTATCCTTTTGCACAAGCGTCTGGCAGAGGTTCCAGACGTCCAGGCATTTTGTCAGGCTTTGGTTAGAATTAAGCCTGTGTTTAAACCTGTTGCTCCTCCATGGAGCTTAAACTTGGTTCTTAAGGTTCTTTAAGGAGTTCAGTTTGAACCCCTTCATTCCATTGATATCAAACTTTTATCTTGGAAAGTTTTGTTTTTGATGGCTATTTCCTCGGCTCGTAGAGTCTCTGAGTTATCAGCTTTACAATGTGATTCTCCTTATCTGATTTTCCATACAGATAAAGTAGTTCTGCGTACAAAACCTGGGTTTTTACCTAAGGTAGTTTCCAACAAGAATATCAATCAAGAGATTGTTGTTCCATCATTGTGTCCTAATCCTTCTTCAAAGAAGGAATGTCTTTTACATAATTTGGACGTAGCCCGTGCTTTAAAGTTTTACTTACAAGCGACTAAAGATTTTCGTCAAACATCTTCCCTGTTTGTTGTTTACTCTGGACAGAGGAGAGGTCAAAAGGCTTCGGCAACCTCTCTTTCTTTTTGGTTTCGGAGCGTAATACGCTTAGCCTATGAGACTGCTGGACAGCAGCCCCCTGAAAGGATTACAGCTCATTCTACTAGAGCTGTGGCTTCCACCTGGGCCTTTAAAGATGAGGCTTCTGTTGAACAGATTTGCAAAGCGGCGACTTGGTTCAAAATTTTACAAATTTGATACTTTTGCTTCTTCGTAGGCTATTTTTGGGAGAAAGGTTCTACAGGCAGTGGTCCTTTCCGTTTAAGTACCTGCCTTGTCCCTCCCTTCATCCGTGTACTTTAGCTTTGGTATTGGTATCCCACAAGTAATGGATGATCCGTGGACTGGATACACCTAACAAGAGAAAACATAATTTATGCTTACCTGATAAATTTATTTCTCTTGTGGTGTATCCAGTCCACGGCCCGCCCTGTCCTTTTAAGGCAGGTCTAAATTTTAAACTACAGTCACCACTGCACCCTATGGTTTCTCCTTTCTCGGCTAGTTTTGGTCGAATGACTGGATATGGCAGTTATGGGAGGAGCTATATAGCAGCTCTGCTGTGGGCGATCCTCTTGCAACTTCCTGTTGGGAAGGAGAATATCCCACAAGTAATGGATGATCCGTGGACTGGATACACCACAAGAGAAATAAATTTATCAGGTAAGCATAAATTATGTTTTCTTCGGCCATATCGCTCTTTGTGGTGGAGGGTCGATCTTAGCAGGAGCAGATGTCAGTGAGATGGTTTGCTTCACTTACTTTTAGAGTTAGGTCTGTTTAGGGGCCCTGCCTCTATGGACCTTGTTCAGGAACCTGCGGGTGCAGGATCCTTGTGTTCTTCACATCCTGGACTCTCTGAGGCTAACTGCGTGTATTTGTTAGCTTAGTTTTTGCCAGGAGAGGTGTTGATTTTTTCGGCTTAGTTCATAGGCCGTGGTATAGTCTCTTCTATCATAAGGGTCCTACTTCTTATGGTATGTAGAGCGGGGACTCTCCTGGCATATCCTTTTCTTTCTCCAGGAGGTTCTGGGAAACAGGCTTTCTGTTCCAAGCAGCCAAGGTAGCCTAGTGGTTAGTTTGGTGGCTTTGTAACTCAAAGGTTGTTGGTTCAAATCCAGCTACTGGCGCTGGATGTCCAATTTAAGCTTCCTTAGAGGATAGTTTTGACCCTATCTATATTCTGCTCGAGAGGCTCATGAGCTTCCAGAGGTCAGTTTTGTTCAGGTTTTGATTAGTTCAGGCCTGTGTTTAGATTCAGTACTCTTTTCTGGGGTTTTCTTCTTGTTCTAAGAGTTTTGCAGATGGCTCCGTTTGGGCTTATGCATGGAGTGATGTTAAATCTTCTGTTTGAAAGATTTTATTTTTTATATTGGTTATGGATTCAGCGCACAGAGTTTCTGAGCTGGCTGTCTTGCAGGGTCGAGACCCTTACCTAGTTTTCATTTGGCTAGGACTGTTCTCTGGATTAGTTTTCTCTCTATGGTTGTTTCATATCATGAGAATGTGGTTCCTTCCTTGTGTCCTACTCCTCCTTCTTTGAAGGAGGGGTTATTTTATCTTGGCTGTGGTTTGGGCCTTGAAGTTCTATCTTTAGGCTACTAGGAACTTTTTGTCAAACTTCTTGTTTGTCGTGTCTATTGTGAGAAGTGTAAGGGGCCGAAGTTTGGCCACTTCCTTGTTATTTTGGTGGTGGAGGAGCTTGTTCGTATAGCTTACAGATTCAGCGGAATGCAAGCCTCCTCAGAGGCTTAAGACTAATTCATCTGGAGCTGTGGCTCCCTCTTGGGGTTTGAGAGGCATTTAGCGATCAGAATTGTAGGGATTCTACCTGGTCTTCCTTACATATTTTTCTTAAATTTTTTTACATAATTTTTGGCTTTGGCTTAAGCTGCTTTTGGGAGCAGGGTTTTGCAGGCTGTGGTGCCCTCAGAATAGGGCCGTCTAGCTTTTTACCCTCCCGTTCATTCAGTATCCTCTGGAGCTTGGGTATATGTTTCCCACAAGTAAGGAATGAAGCAGTGGACTCTCCTCATATTAAGATGGAAAACATAAATTATGCTTACCTGATCATTTCCTTTACATCTGTATGAGGAGAGTCCACGGCTCCCGCCCGTTTTTCTCTGTTGGCGGACCAAAATTTTTTGTTCTTCTGGCACTATTTATACCCTGATATTTCTCCTACTGTTCCTTGTTCCCTCGGCAGAATGACTGGGGAATGAGGGGAGTGGTATTTAAAGGGACACTGAAACCAATTTTTTTCTTTTGTGATTCATATAGAGCATGCAATTTTAAGCAACTTTCTAATTTACTCCTATTATCAATTTTTCTTTGTTCTCTTGCTTTGTTTATTTGAAAAAGAAGGCATCTAAGCTAAGGAGCCAGCCAATTTGTGGTTCAGAACCATGGACAGCACTAGTTTATTGGTGCTGTCCAATCGTCAAGGACAACCCAGGTTGTTCACTAAAAATGGGCCGGCATCTAAACTTAAATTCTTGCTTTTCAAATAAAGATACCAAGAGAATGAAGAAAATTTGATAATAGGAGTAAGTTAGAAAGTTGCTTAAAATTGCATGCTCTATATGAATTATGAAAGAAAACATTTGGGTACAGTGTCCCTTTAAGGCTTTGGCTGGGGTGTCTTTGCCTCCTCCTGGTGGCCAGGTTTTGTATTTCCCACTAGTAAGGAATGAAGCCGTGGACTCTCCTCATACAGATGGAAAGGAAATGAGGTAAGCATAATTTATGTTTTTATGACTCTCCTCATACAGATGGAAAGGAAATGAGGTAAGCATAATTTATGTTTTTATGTGCTGTTATTTGCTATGTATGTATTTTTTTTACTGTTCTTATAGTATTTTTAGCACTTTTAGTGCTTTGTTCTCTTGGTAATTCTTAGTTGAAAGCTAAACCTAGGCGGTTCATATGCTAATTTATTAGACCTTGAAGGCCGCCTCTAATCTGAATGCTTTTTGACAGTTTTTCACCACTACAGGGTGTTGGTTCATGTTTGTCATATAGATAACACTGTGTTCACGCACGTGGAGTTACCTAGGAGTCAGCACTGATTGGCTAAAATGCAAGTCTGTCAAAAGAACTGAAATAAGGGGACAGTTTGCAAAGGCTTAGATACAAGGTAATTACTGAGGTAAAACGTGTATTAATATAACTGTGTTGGTTATGTAAAACTAGGGAATGGGTACTAAAGGGATTATCTATCTTTTTAAAACAATAAAAACTCTGGGGTAGACTGTCCCTTTTAACAGAAGAAACCACCTTAGGCAAAACATCACTTAGTTCTCAAAACTGCCTTATCCTGAAGAAAAAACAAGATAAGGATGCTGACAAAAAAAGAGCAGACAAATCAGAAATTTTTCAAGTAGAAGAAACAAAACCTTCCAGGACAAAAACTGAATATCCAAAAACATGCATAGGTTAAAAAAGGAGGAACCTGCAAAAACTCTGAACCAAATAAGATTCCATAGAGGATACATTGGTTATTCACAGACTTAAAGGGATACTAAACCCAAATATTTTCTTTAACGATTCAGATAGAGCATGCAACTTTCTAATTTACTCCTATTATCACATTTTCTTCATTCTCTTGCTATCTTTATTTAAAAAGCAGGAATGTTAAACTTAGGAGCCGGCCTATTTTTGGTTCAGAACCTGAGTTATGTTTGTTTATTGGTTTGCTAAATGTAGCTACCAATAAGCAAGCGCTATCCAGGGTGCTGAAACTAAAATGGGCTGCCTTCTAAGATTTACATACCTGCTTTTTAAATAAAGATAGCAAGAGAATGAAGAACAATTTATAATAGAAGTAAATGAGAAAGTAGCGTAAAATTGCATGCTCTATCTGAATTATGAAATAAAAAAAATTGGGTTCAGTATCATGACTAAGACCTGGCTAATAATCTGAATTTTCAGCAATCTTCTTGTGAAACAAGACAGAGCAGAGATCTGACCCCTAAAAGAACTAGCTGATAATAAATGCTTATCCAAACCATCTTGAAGAAATTGAAGAATTCTAGGAATTCTTAACAAAAAGTGCCAACTGAACCCATGTTCCACAGACCAATTAGGGTTTAGTTTCTAGGAAAAACTTGAAGAACCCTAATTCTGGGATGAAACAGGACTTCTGGTTAATTGAGTAACGCAAGGAACGATAACAGTTAGGAGCTCTTGATTTACCCTTAGACTTATTATCCTGAGGTAGAAAGGCTTCTTTCCCCCCAGTCACTGAAAAATTAATGTCATCCAAGCCTGACCCAAACAACACTTTCCCTACAAAAGAAGAGCTAGAAGTCTAGATTTAGAAACCATGTCAGCAGACCACCGGGCCCTCCTAGACAAAACTGCTAGAGCCATATTCTTAGCATTGATCTTAGTGAGATGTGCTTACTGATTTTCTCTTCAGTGCTGTTAGATATAACTTGTATGGCTCAAAACGTTGTTCTTGGGTTCAGATCAGGAACAAAATGCCCTTATGCTTGATAACCTATTACATGTAAAGCTATCTTTTCTGGACATCTCTTTTGAGAAGCCCTTTTCTATGAACTACAGATCACCATCAAGGATGTTATTAGTAGATAAGTGTTTTCTTCAGAACACTAAGAATAAGCCAAAGGAAGCGATCCAAATGCAACAACTCTCTTGGAGGTTCTAGCCCAAATTTTACAAAAATGGTTCTCAACAAAGGTCAAGCATGTTAGTGATCTGCCTGTTTTGTGCAGTTCCTTCTTCTAGGAGGCAAACAAAAGCTTTTTCCAGCAACTTACTTCAAAGAAATTTCAGACCCTTTGGTGAGTTCAAATGTTTTTCTCAGGTTTCAAAACTTAAAGGGATACTAAACCCCATTTTTTTATTTCAGGATTCAGATAGAGCAGGCAATTTTAAGCAACTTTCTAATTTACTCCTATTATAAATTTTTTTTCGTTCTCTTGCTATCTTTATTTGAAAAAGAAGGCATCTAAGCTAAGGAGCCAGACAATTGTTGGTTTAGAACTCTGGACAGCACTTATTTAATGGTGGGTGCATTTACCTAACAATCAGCAACAACAACCCAGGTTGTGAAACAAAAATGGTCCAGCTTCTAAACTTACATTCTTGCTTTTCAAATAAGGATAGCAAGAGTATGAAGAAAAATTGATAATAACAGTAAACTTTGGTTTCAGTGTTCCTTTAATGTGAATGAATGGAAAAGCTTTTGTTCAGTTCTGAATTTGAAAGAAAAAAAAAAAAGCAATATTAGAAAGGTTCCTTATTTTATGCTGGAAACCTTGCATTTTGTTATGTTTTCTGCAATTAATTATGATAACTTAAAGAATGCTTCTCATGTTCACATACTTTGCCATAATTTAAAGTTTTTCAGAATTTCTTTCATACATCATTGTCAATTTGTCACTCTTTAGAATTTTCACCAAGGTTCTGTGATTTCCTCTCTCACAAACAATGTGCTATCCGCATCTACCGAGTTGCTTTTGAGTGTTTTTCTTTTAATGTGAAATAGAGGAGCCATTTTGTTAATTGCCCAAGACATTACGTTTTACCTAATGAAGATGTAAGATTTCACTTCTTATTCTCATAAATTAAGTTTTATTTTGGAGTATGCTAATATATCTAATGAACTAAAAGCTATAATATACATATTAATACTTTAATACTTTATGTGTGTCTACTCTTAGAATATTATCTTATTCACTGCCTGTAAATGGATATTAAACAATTTGAGATTGGAACACTAAATTAATTAATTAAAAATAATAAATTATGTTTATTAATAAAAACTTTGCAATACCTTTTTATTATGTATTTCCCCCCCTTTTCCTGGAATATAAATTGGGGGTTTTCCAATTTCTCTAAGTTTTCATAACATAATTTCCGAGGCCATGTTGTACAGGTTTAAAGTCCCTTAGCCATTGTTTGTACGCAATAGTGATTTGTTTATCTTCCTAATTGTCTTCATCAGAAGTGATTAGACAAAGAAAACCTAGGTTTTAACATGGTGTCACCCATTAAATGTACAGAAGCTAAAACATTATACTTATGTTTTCAATATTTAAACCACAAATATTATTTTAAAAAATACATTTTCATTCTGTTCTCAGGTTAATCTTTGCTTTGGAAACATTTATTAAATTTAACCTTTAGTGTTTTTAATGTCCATTTAAAGTATTAGAATTTGACTGCAAAACCACTGTGTAAATCTGTTCCTAATTATTTTGTTGATACACCCAACCAGTTGGGTATGCAACACTTATTGCTCCCTTCACACTTTCCCCATAAATCTGTAAAATGCTTTAAAGCTTAACAGGCTGAAGTTAATTATGATGTGCAGATCTGTCATCATTTTTCAGTGCTTTCCCTTGTATTCTATGCTCATCTAAGTTTTTTTCACGGCTTAATGTTCAATTAAGCACATAATTGCTACAAGAACAATTAACTGTGCCAGAAGAAAAGGGGATAGGATTCTTTTAACCTGTGCCAGTCGACATCAGCAAGGAAGGTGCATCTGTGATGACAAGGCATCCCCCCTCCCCCAAGGAACTGTTGAACTTTGGCTCAAGAGTGAGTAATGAAACTGTTTTTTGTCTTCTCATCTGAACTATTAATTGAGCCTTTTGAGATTAATCTTTCAATTGGATTTGAGATATATTTAATGAGAGCAGAAACTTTTCAACTGGTTCCAAAACATCTGTTGAACTGAACAGTGCTATTCTATATGGGAGAGTAAGTGTTTCCATCCACAGATACATCAGGAGTGGGAGACTAGAAGGAGATATAGAGTCAGGTTTCTTTTTTGGATTATTCATTTGAATTTGCCTGAAACATTATTATTTTTTTTCTCTTGCAAGTTGCAATCAGGGAATATTTGGAAAGTACAACTGGATATTATCCTGATGTTCTAGTCGTATGTCTCACAATGAGTAATATACCACACATTTTCACTAAACCAAAAAATGTAAGCAGCCATTTTTTTTTTTAAAGGGACACTTAAGTCAAAAACATAAAAATTATCAGGTAAGCATAATTTATTTTCTTCTGATGGAAAGAATCCATAGCTGCATTCATTACTTTTTGGAAATAAGAACCTGGCCACCAGGAGGAAGCAAAGACAACCCAGCCAAAGGCTTAAATACTCCTCCCACTCCCCTCATCCTCCAGTCATTCTGCCGAGGAACAAGGAACAGTAGAAGAAATATCAGGGTGAAAGGTGCCAGAAGATAATAAGGACGCCCCACATAAAATTACGGGTGGGGAGCTGTGGACTCTTTCCATCAAAAGAAAAGGAAATTATCAGGTAAACATAATTTATGTTTTTCTTCTTAAATGGAAAGAGTCCACAGCTGCATTCATTACTTTTGGGAAAACAATACACAAGCTATAGAGGACACTGAATGCCAAGACGGGAGGGAACAATAGGAGGCCCATACTGAGGGCACCAAGCCTGAACCCTACCCAATAAAAAAACCCTGCTTCGTCTGAAGCCGAGAAAACTTTAAGAGGAAAGCCCTAATGACACTGACTCGCAGTCAGTCCAGAAGCCAAACCAGAGAACCAAACGGACTCGACTGAGCCAACAGTACTCCAGGAGACACCGTCCCCCAACAAACAGTCCTCCACCGCACATCTCCACAAATGTAGGAGACACCAGCCGAAACCCCCAAGGGAACAAGGCAAAGGAGAACCAAGGAAACCGAAAGGTCCCCTAACACAAAAAAGAACACCTCCACGAGTAAGCCCAGCTCACAGAGACCCAAAGGGGCCCAACAGGGAAGGAGGCCACACCTATATAAAGCGAAACCCGGGATAAGACCAGGCACAGAGACAGAACAGACATCTCTCCAACATCCTGCAAGCACGGATTGCAACTGAAGAGGCAAAGTCTTCCCAGTGTCCCAAATACCAAGGCATTCAACCAAGAAAAAGTGTGTAATACAACACGAAGGATACTTGCAAGGAAGAAGCAGTCAAGTAAGAAACAGACCAAAAAAAATTACCCCCAGACAGAGGGCACGCTCCGGGCAACCTAAGTCACCGGACCTACACACAGGTCCCTAAAAAGGGGATCACAAAACCTCAATCGAGGCCCCTGGAGAAGGAGAGTATACCCTCAGAACCCTAAGAAAGAGTAAACTCTCTTTCTCTTGCTTGGTGTATTCAGTCCACGGATTCATCCTTACTTGTTGGATATTCTCATTCCCTACAGGAAATGGCAAAGAGAGCACACAGCAAAGCTGTCCATATAGCTCCCCTCAGGCTCCGCCCCCTCTAACAAGACCTGGTAGTGCTAGAAAACTGACAGATATACCATGAGGGAGGTAAGCCATTTTCTCAGACACAGTACAGAAAGAGGGCTTCACTTAAGGGCTTAATACTGATAGACACTTTGATGGGCTAATCAATTCCTTTATTTGGGTAATCTGATGTTATTGAACGTTTTTAAGCGTTTGCAAACACCTTTTGGGGAATTTTTTTACGCCTGGCATTGTAATAGACAGCTATTTTGACTCAGAAAGGCTTCATTTACACCTGCAAATAACCCTAAAGGAAGGTAAAGCCACGGCAAAGACTGTGGCAGAGTACTGTAGTGGGTTAAACCGGTTATTTTACTCATTTTGCTCAGGTTTGGGCATTAAGGGGTTAAACGTTTTGAAAACTTGTGTGCAATCATTTCAGGGCATGAGGATCATGTGGTGAAAATTTCATTCAGATCAGATGTTTCTCCAACATAGGTGTGTCCGGTCCACGGCGTCATCCTTACTTGTGGGATATTCTCTTCCCCAACAGGAAATGGCAAAGAGCCCAGCAAAGCTGGTCACATGATCCCTCCTAGGCTCCGCCTTCCCCAGTCATTCTCTTTGCCGTTGTACAGGCAACATCTCCACGGAGATGGCTTAGAGTTTTTTGGTGTTTAACTGTAGTTTTTATTATTCAATCAAGAGTTTGTTATTTTAAAATAGTGCTGGTATGTACTATTTACTCTGAAACAGAAAAGAGATGAAGATTTCTGTTTGTAAGAGGAAAATGATTTTAGCAACCGTTACTAAAATCGATGGCTGTTTCCACACAGGACTGTTGAGAGGAATTAACTTCAGTTGGGGGAAACAGTGAGCAGACTTTTGCTGCTTGAGGTATGACACATTTCTAACAAGACGATGTAATGCTGGAAGCTGTCATTTTCCCTATGGGATCCGGTAAGCCATTTTTATTACATAAGAAAAAAAGGGCTTCACAAGGGCTTTTAAGACTGTAGACATTTTCTGGGCTGAAACGATTGATATATAAGCATATTTTATACTTCATAGCTTTGAGGAATTATTTTATTCTTGGGAATTATGTAAAATAACCGGCAGGCACTGTATTGGACACCTTATTCTCTAGGGGCTTTCCCTAATCATAGGCAGAGCCTCATTTTCGCGCCTCTATTGCGCACTTGTTTTTGGGAAGCATGACATGCAGATGCATGTGTGAGGAGCTCTGATACATAGAAAAGACTTTCTGAAGGCGTCATTTGGTATCGTATTCCCCTTTGGGCTTGGTTGGGTCTCAGCAAAGCAGATACCAGGGACTGTAAAGGGGTTAAATATAAAAACGGCTCCGGTTCCGTTATTTTAAGAGTTAAAGCTTTCAAATTTGGTGTGCAATACTTTTAAGGCTTTAAGACACTGTGGTGAAATTTTGGTGAATTTTGAACAATTCCTTCATACTTTTTCACATTTGCAGTAATAAAGTGTGTTCAGTTTAAAATTTAAAGTGACAGTAACAGTTTTATTTTAAAACGTTTTTTGTACTTTGTTATCAAGTTTATGCCTGTTTAACATGTCTGAACTACCAGATAGACTGTGTTCTGTATGTGGGGAAGCCAAGGTTCCTTCTCATTTAAATAGATGTGATTTATGTGACACAAAATTTAGAGAAAATGATGCCCAAGATGATTCCTCAAGTGAGGGGAGTAAGCATGGTACTGCATCATCCCCTCCTTCGTCTACACCAGTCTTGCCCACACAGGAGGCCCCTAGTACATCTAGTGCGCCAATACTCCTTACTATGCAACAATTAACGGCTGTAATGGATAATTCTATCAAAAACATTTTAGCCAAAATGCCCACTTATCAGCGAAAGCGCGACTGCTCTGTTTTAGAAAATACTGAAGAGCATGAGGACGCTGATGATATTGGTTCTGAAGTGCCCCTACACCAGTCTGAGGGGGCCAGGGAGGTTTTGTCTGAGGGAGAAATTTCAGATTCAGGGAAAATTTCTCAACAAGCTGAACCTGATGTGATTACATTTAAATTTAAATTGGAACATCTCCGCGCCCTGCTTAAGGAGGTGTTATCTACTCTGGATGATTGTGAGAATTTGGTCATTCCAGAGAAATTATGTAAAATGGACAAGTTCCTAGAGGTCCCGGGGCCCCCCGAAGCTTTTCCTATACCCAAGCGGGTGGCGGACATTGTAAATAAAGAATGGGAAAGGCCCGGCATACCTTTCGTCCCTCCCCCTATATTTAAGAAATTGTTTCCTATGGTCGACCCCAGAAAGGACTTATGGCAGACAGTCCCCAAGGTCGAGGGGGCGGTTTCTACTCTAAACAAACGCACCACTATACCCATAGAAGATAGTTGTGCTTTCAAAGATCCTATGGATAAAAAATTAGAAGGTTTGCTTAAAAAGATGTTTGTTCAGCAAGGTTACCTTCTACAACCAATTTCATGCATTGTTCCTGTCACTACAGCAGCGTGTTTCTGGTTCGATGAACTAGAAAAGGCGCTCAATAAAGATTCTTCTTATGAGGAGATTTTGGACAGAATTCATGCTCTCAAATTGGCTAACTCTTTCACCCTAGACGCCACTTTGCAATTGGCTAGATTAGCGGCGAAAAATTCTGGGTTTGCTATTGTGGCGTGCAGAGCGCTTTGGCTAAAATCTTGGTCAGCGGATGCGTCTTCCAAGAACAAATTGCTTAACATACCTTTCAAGGGGAAAACGCTGTTTGGCCCTGACTTGAAAGAGATTATTTCTGATATCACTGGGGGCAAGGGCCACGCCCTTCCTCAGGATAGGTCTTTCAAGGCCAAAAATAAACCTAATTTTCGTCCCTTTCGCAGAAACGGACCAGCCCCAAGTGCTACGTCCTCTAAGCAAGAGGGTAATACTTCTCAAGCCAAGCCAGCCTGGAGGCCAATGCAAGGCTGGAACAAAGGTAAGCAGGCCAAGAAACCTGCCACTGCTACCAAGACAGCATGAGATGTTGGCCCCCGATCCGGGACCGGATCTGGTGGGGGGCAGACTCTCTCTCTTCGCTCAGGCTTGGGCAAGAGATGTTCTGGATCCTTGGGCGCTAGAAATAGTCTCCCAAGGTTATCTTCTGGAATTCAAGGGGCTTCCCCCAAGGGGGAGGTTCCACAGGTCTCAATTGTCTTCAGACCACATAAAAAAACAGGCATTCTTACATTGTGTAGAAGACCTGTTAAAAATGGGAGTGATTCATCCTGTTCCATTAGGAGAACAAGGGATGGGGTTCTACTCCAATCTGTTCGTAGTTCCCAAAAAAGAGGGAACATTCAGACCAATCTTAGATCTCAAGATCCTAAACAAGTTTCTCAAGTTTCCATCGTTCAAAATGGAAACCATTCGAACAATTCTTCCTTCCATCCAGGAAGGTCAATTCATGACCACGGTGGATTTAAAGGATGCGTATCTACATATTCCTATCCACAAGGAACATCATCGGTTCCTAAGGTTCGCATTTCTGGACAAGCATTACCAGTTTGTGGCACTTCCGTTCGGATTAGCCACTGCTCCAAGAATTTTCACAAAGGTACTAGGGTCCCTTCTAGCGGTGCTAAGACCAAGGGGCATTGCAGTAGTACCTTACTTGGACGACATACTGATTCAAGCGTCGTCCCTTCCACAAGCAAAGGCTCACACGGACATTGTCCTGGCCTTTCTCAGATCTCACGGGTGGAAAGTGAACGTAGAAAAAAGTTCTCTATCTCCATCAACAAGGGTTCCCTTCTTGGGAACAGTAATAGACTCCTTAGAAATGAGGATCTTTCTGACAGAGGCCAGAAAATCAAAACTTCTAAACTCTTGTCAAATACTTCATTCTGTTCCTCTTCCTTCCATAGCGCAGTGCATGGAAGTAATAGGTTTGATGGTAGCGGCAATGGACATAGTTCCTTTTGCGCGAATTCATCTAAGACCATTACAACTGTGCATGCTCAGTCAGTGGAATGGGGATTATACAGACTTGTCTCCGACGATACAAGTAGATCAGAGGACCAGAGATTCACTCCGTTGGTGGCTGTCCCTGGACAACCTGTCACAGGGGATGAGCTTCCGCAGACCAGAGTGGGTCATTGTCACGACCGACGCCAGTCTGGTGGGCTGGGGCGCGGTCTGGGGACCCCTGAAAGCTCAGGGTCTTTGGTCTCGGGAAGAATCTCTTCTCCCGATAAATATTCTGGAACTGAGAGCGATATTCAATGCTCTCAAGGCTTGGCCTCAGCTAGCAAAGGCCAAATTCATACGGTTTCAATCAGACAACATGACGACTGTTGCGTACATCAACCATCAGGGGGGAACAAGGAGTTCCCTGTCGATGGAAGAAGTGACCAAAATCATTCAATGGGCGGAGGCTCACTCCTGCCACTTGTCTGCAATCCACATCCCAGGAGTGGAAAATTGGGAAGCGGATTTTCTGAGTCGTCAGACATTTCATCCGGGGGAGTGGGAACTCCATCCGGAAATCTTTGCCCAAATTACTCAATTGTGGGGCATTCCAGACATGGATCTGATGGCCTCTCGTCAGAACTTCAAGGTTCCTTGCTACGGGTCCAGATCCAGGGATCCCAAGGCGACTCTAGTAGATGCACTAGTAGCACCTTGGACCTTCAAACTAGCTTATGTATTCCCGCCGTTTCCTCTCATCCCCAGGCTGGTAGCCAGGATCAATCAGGAGAGGGCATCGGTGATCTTGATAGCTCCTGCGTGGCCACGCAGGACTTGGTATGCAGACCTGGTGAATATGTCATCGGCTCCACCATGGAAGCTACCTTTGAGACGAGACCTTCTTGTTCAAGGTCCGTTCGAACATCCGAATCTGGTCTCACTCCAACTGACTGCTTGGAGATTGAACGCTTGATCTTATCAAAGCGAGGGTTCTCAGATTCTGTCATTGATACTCTTGTTCAGGCCAGAAAGCCTGTAACTAGAAAAATCTACCACAAAATATGGAAAAAATATATCTGTTGGTGTGAATCTAAAGGATTCCCTTGGGACAAGATAAAAATTCCTAAGATTCTATCCTTTCTTCAAGAAGGTTTGGAGAAAGGATTATCTGCAAGTTCTCTGAAGGGACAGATTTCTGCCTTGTCTGTGTTACTTCACAAAAAGCTGGCAGCTGTGCCAGATGTTCAAGCCTTTGTTCAGGCTCTGGTTAGAATCAAGCCTGTTTACAAACCTTTGACTCCTCCTTGGAGTCTCAATTTAGTTCTTTCAGTTCTTCAGGGGGTTCCGTTTGAACCCTTACATTCCGTTGATATTAAGTTATTATCTTGGAAAGTTTTGTTTTTGGTTGCAATTTCTTCTGCTAGAAGAGTTTCAGAATTATCTGCTCTGCAGTGTTCTCCTCCTTATCTGGTGTTCCATGCAGATAAGGTGGTTTTGCGTACTAAACCTGGTTTTCTTCCGAAAGTTGTTTCTAACAAAAACATTAACCAGGAGATAGTCGTGCCTTCTTTGTGTCCGAATCCAGTTTCAAAGAAGGAACGTTTGTTGCACAATTTGGATGTAGTTTGTGCTCTAAAATTCTATTTAGATGCTACAAAGGATTTTAGACAAACATCTTCCTTGTTTGTTGTTTGTTCTGGTAAAAGGAGAGGTCAAAAAGCAACTTCTACCTCTCTCTCTTTTTGGCTTAAAAGCATCATCAGATTGGCTTACGAGACTGCCGGACGGCAGCCTCCTGAAAGAATCACAGCTCATTCCACTAGGGCTGTGGCTTCCACATGGGCCTTCAAGAACGAGGCTTCTGTTGATCAGATATGTAAGGCAGCGACTTGGTCTTCACTGCACACTTTTACTAAATTTTACAAATTTGATACTTTTGCTTCTTCTGAGGCTATTTTTGGGAGAAAGGTTTTGCAAACCGTGGTGCCTTCCATCTAGGTGACCTGATTTGCTCCCTCCCTTCATCCGTGTCCTAAAGCTTTGGTATTGGTTCCCACAAGTAAGGATGACGCCGTGGACCGGACACA
This sequence comes from Bombina bombina, assembly GCF_027579735.1. Lineage (NCBI taxonomy): Eukaryota > Metazoa > Chordata > Amphibia > Anura > Bombinatoridae > Bombina > Bombina bombina. Next base: position 180,883,309 of record NC_069500.1, read on the forward strand.
CCTATGTTGGAGAAAACAGAATTTATGTTTACCTGATAAATTACTTTCTCCAACGGTGTGTCCGGTCCACGGCCCGCCCTGGTTTTTTAATCAGGTCTGATAATTTATTTTCTTTAACTACAGTCACCACGGTATCATATGATTTCTCCTATGCAAATATTCCTCCTTTACGTCGGTCGAATGACTGGGGAAGGCGGAGCCTAGGAGGGATCATGTGACCAGCTTTGCTGGGCTCTTTGCCATTTCCTGTTGGGGAAGAGAATATCCCACAAGTAAGGATGACGCCGTGGACCGGACACACCGTTGGAGAAAGTAATTTATCAGGTAAACATAAATTCTGTTTTTTTTGATGATTTGGTAAAAAGTGTGTGCCTTTTTATTATTTAAAGAGACAGTAACGTTTTTTTCAAAAAGTTATTTTTTCAACATTTTAGTGTTCTCTGAGTCTGTCAAACATATCTGAGTCTTCAGATAGACCTTGTTCTTTATGTTCAAAAGCCATGGCAATACCCCCATTGCACTTATGTTTAAAGTGTGCACAAACATCCAAACATTTTAAAGATCATCCAGTGACAATACAAAATGCTGCCCAAGATGATTCTTTAACGGAGGGTAATGAGGATAATCCTCCTTCCTCCCCCCATGTGTCTACACCAGTTACGCCCGCGCAAGCGATGCCTAGTACCTCTAGCGCATTGCCCCCTGTTACGTTACAACAAATAGCGGCAGTAATGGATAATTCCCTTGCAGCTTTTTTATCCAAACTGCCAGTTTTTCCAAGAAAGCGCGATAGCTCAGTTTTAAACATAGAGGATGAGCAATCTGAAGCTTTGGATAATGTATCTGTAGCACCCTCACAAAACTCAGAGGTAGCAGTGAGGGAAGGGCTGTCTGAGGGAGAAATTTCTGACAAAGGGAAAGTTTCTCCTTAGGCAGAGTCAGATTCCTTAGCGTTTAAATTTAGGCTGGAACACCTCCGCGTACTGCTTAAGGAGGTTTTGGCTACGCTGGACGATTGTGACCCCATGGTGGTCCCTGAAAAATTGTGTAAAATGGACAGATATTTAGAGGTCCCTGTATACACTGAGGCATTTCCGATTCCAAAAAGGATGGTGGATATTGTGACTAAGGAGTGGGAGAGACCAGGTGTACCCTTTGTTCCCCCACCTATCTTTAAGAAAATTTTCCCCATAAATGACCCCAGGAGGGACGCGTGGCAGACGGTCCCTAAGGTAGAGGGGGCTGTTTCAACATTGGCTAAGCGTACAGCTATACCAATAGAGGACAGTTGTGCTTTCAAAGATCCTATGGATAAAAAATTGGAGGGCTTGCTAAAGAAAATCTTTGTTCAGCAAGGCTTTTTGCTTCAACCAATTGCCTGCATTATCCCTGTAACTACTGCAGCGGCCTTTTGGTTCGAGGCTCTGGAGGAGTCGCTCCAGAGAGAGACTTCATACGATGAGGTCATGGATAGAATTCACGCTTTAAAGCTGGCTAATTCTTTTATCACTGATGCCGCGCTTCAATCAGCTAAATTGGCGGCGAAAACCTCTGGCTTTGCCGTCATGGCGCGACGAGCACTTTGGCTCAAATCGTGGTCGGCGGATGTGTCGTCCAAGACAAAACTGTTAAACATTCCCTTCAAGGGGAAAACCCTTTTCAGCCCAGAGCTGAAAGAAATTATTTCTGATATCACTGGAGACAAGGGCCATGCCCTTCCACAAGATAGGCCATTCAAGGCCAAGAACAAGGCTAATTTTCGCTCCTTTCGCAACTTCAGGAGCGGACCTGTTGCAACCTCTGCTGCCGCAAAGCAAGATAACGCTTCCCAGCCCAAAGCAACCTGGAAACTTGCAGGGCTGGAATAAGGGTAAACAGGCCAAGAAGCCTGCTCCTGCTACCAAGACAGCATGAAGGGGTAGCCCCCGATCCGGGATCGGATCTAGTGGGGGGCAGACTTTCTCTCTTCGCTCAGGCTTGGGCAAGAGATGTTCCAGACCCCTGGGCATTAGAAATAGTTGCTCAGGGGTACCTTCTACAATTCAACGATTCTCCCCCAAGGGGAAGGTTCCACATTTCTCGTTTGTCTTCAGACCAAACAAAGAAACAGGCGTTTTTACGCTGTGTAGAAGATCTTCTAAAAATGGGAGTGATACACCCAGTTCCAATTGCAGAACAAGGACTGGGCTTTTACTCAAATCTATTCGTAGTTCCCAAAAAGGAAGGAACTTTCAGGCCAATTCTTGATCTAAAGATTCTAAACAAATTCCTCAGAGTTCCGTCTTTCAAGATGGAAACCATTCGGACAATCTTGCCAATGATCCAGGAAGGTCAATATATGAATACCGTGGATCTCAAGGACGCGTACCTACATATTCCTATTCACAAAGATCACCAACAGTTCCTAAGGTTCGCCTTTCTGGACAATCACTACCAGTTCGTGGCTCTGCCTTTCGGGCTGGCCACCGCTCCCAGAATTTTCACAAAGGTTCTAGGGTCCCTTCTGGCGGTACTAAGACCGCAGGGCATTGCAGTAGCACCTTATCTAGACGACATCTTAATACAGGCGTCGTCCTTTGACAGAGCCAAGGCTCATACGGACATCGTTCTGGCCTTTCTAAGGTCTCACGGGTGGAAGGTGAACGTAGAAAAGAGTTCTCTGTCCCCGCTCACAAGGGTTCCCTTTCTGGGAACATTAATAGACTCGGTAGAAATGAAAATCTTTCTGACAGAGGTCAGGAAGTTAAAACTGTTGAATACTTGCAGAGTTCTTCATTCCATTCCTCGGCCTTCCGTGGCTCAGTGCATGGAAGTAATTGGTTTAATGGTGGCGGCGATGGACGTGGTCCCTTTCGCCCGAATCCATCTCAGACCACTGCAACTGTGCATGCTCAAACAGTGGAATGGAGATTACGCAGATTTATCTCCTCAGATTCAAATGGACCAAAAGACCAGAGACTCTCTTCTCTGGTGGTTGTCTCAAGATCACCTGTCTCAGGGGCTGAGCTTCCGCAGACCGCAATGGATCATTGTCACGACCGATGCCAGTCTGATAGGCTGGGGGACGGTCTGGAACTCCCTAAAGGCTCAGGGTCTATGGTCTCGGGAAGAATCTCTTCTCCCGATAAACATTTTGGAGCTGAGAGCAATATTCAATTCGCTCCAGGTGTGGCCTCAACTAGCAGAGGCCAAATTCATCAGATTTCAGTCGGACAACATCACGACTGTAGCGTATATCAATCATCAGGGGGGAACAAAGAATCCCCCCTGATGATTGATATACGTATATCAATCATCAGGGGGGAACAAAGAATCAAACAGAATCAAACAGGAAAGGGCTTCGGTAATTCTGATAGCACCTGCGTGGCCACGCAGGACTTGGTATGCAGACCTAGTGGGCATGTCATCGGTCCCACCATGGAAACTGCCATCGAGGCAGGATCTTCTACTCCAAGGTCCTTTCAAGCATCCAAATCTAGTTTCTCCGCAGCTAACTGCTTGGAGATTGAACGCTTAATCCTAGCTAAGCGGGGTTTCTCTGATTCAGTTATAGATACTCTGATACAGGCCAGAAAGCCTGTCACCAGGAAAATTTACCACAAGATATGGCGGAAATATCTTTGTTGGTGTGGATCCAAGGGTTACTCGTGGAGTAAAGTTAGGATTCCAAGGATATTGTCTTTTCTCCAAGAAGGGTTGGAGAAAGGTCTGTCAGCTAGTTCCTTAAAGGGACAGATATCTGCTTTGTCTATTCTGTTACACAAGCGTCTAGCAGCTGTACCAGACGTTCAGGCGTTTGTTCAGGCCTTAGTTAGAATCAAGCCTGTCTATAGACCTGTGTCTCCTCCATGGAGTCTAAATTTTGTTCTTTCAGTTCTTCAAGGGGTTCCGTTTGAACCTTTACATTCCATAGATATCAAGTTATTATCTTGGAAAGTTTTGTTTTTAGTAGCCATTTCTTCTGCTCGAAGAGTTTCAGAACTATCTGCTTTACAGTGCGATTCGCCCTATCTGGTGTTCCATGCAGATAAGGTTGTTTTGCGTACTAAACCTGGTTTCCTTCCAAAGGTGGTTTCTAATAAGAATATTAACCAGGATATCATTGTTCCTTCTCTGTGTCCTAAGCCAGTTTCTAAGACGGAACGACTGTTGCACAATCTTGATGTGGTTCGTGCTTTAAAGTTCTATTTACAAGCAACTAAAGATTTCAGACAAACATCATCCCTGTTTGTTGTGTATTCTGGTAAGAGGAGAGGTCAGAAAGCATCTGCTACCTCTTTCATTCTGGCTGAAAAGCATCATCCGATTGGCTTATGAGACTGCTGGTAAGCAGCCTCCTGAACGAATTACAGCTCATTCCACCAGAGCTGTGGCTTCCACGTGGGCTTTCAAGAATGAGGCTTCTGTTGACCAGATTTGTAAGGCAGCGACTTGGTCTTCTCTGCATACGTTTACCAAATTTTACAAATTCGATACTTTTGCTTCTTCGGAGGCTGTTTTTGGGAGACAGGTTTTGCAAGCAGTGGTGCCTTCCGTTTAGGTTACCTGACTTGTTCCCTCCCTTCATCCGTGTCCTATTGCTTTGGTATTGGTATCCCACAAGTAAGGATGAATCCGTGGACTGAATACACCAAGTAAGAGAAAACAGAATTTATGCTTACCTGATAAATTACTTTCTCTTACAGGTGTATTCAGTCCACGGCCCGCCCTGATATTTAAGTCAGGTTCAAATTTATTTTTCAATAACTACAGTCACCACTGCACCCTATGGTTCTCCTTTTTCTCCTAACCGTCGGTCGAATGACTGGGGGGGCGGAGCCTGAGGGGAGCTATATGGACAGCTTTGCTGTGTGCTCTCTTTGCCATTTCCTGTAGGGAATGAGAATATCCCACAAGTAAGGATGAATCCGTGGACTGAATACACCTGTAAGAGAAAGTAATTTATCAGGTAAGAATAAATTCTGTTTCTGAATCAATGGAGCCAGTTGAAAGGAAAATCTATACCCTAGCAGACTAAGCTAACAGGATAGACTCAACAAAACTCACACAGCCAGAGGAGACTGCGACCAAACGCAGCTCGATAGCCCGCTCGGCCATACCGACCTGCATACCCACAGCCAGCTGGACTAACCCAGCCTCAGGGATCGAAAACAGGGAAACAAAAGAATCCCGAAAAAGGCACAGGAACGAGACTAAGTATAGCACAGCCATCCCCACAGAGTACAAGTACAACCCGACTCTGAAAACAGACAACAAGTCTGCTTGGAGCCAGCAATACCCCAGGGGGAACCAATCCCACCTCTCTGCCTCCCATCCAGGAGATGCCCCAAGCAAGGACTCTATCTCCATAGGGAGGAGGATATCCCCTAAATAAAAGGGATGATACCGGAAGGGCAACAACTGCCCTCAATGCCCAAAGTCACCAGCTAATGGGAAGAGAAATTCCCAACACAGATGTCCTAGAAAAGGACCCTCCTACAAGTAGCTTGCCAGCAGAATCACAGCCAACCCATTCACCTGCAGAGCAGGGACTCCATGGGAACACAGAGCTGAACGGGGAATGCCACCCTAGGGCACACCAGATATTGGACTTCACCCTTGAGGCTCAAGCCACATGGCTAACCACTAGATGACATGGGCCAAATGTCCAAAATCCTGTCCAACCATGACCAGGTTAGGTAGATGGAGCAAAGACATAGCCTAAGTTCCCACTACCGTTGAACACCCCGACCAGCCCTGAGATTCAAAATTTCAAAACCACCTAGGAAAAAGGCCAAGTGAAGCTTCAGCAACCGGAAGTCTCAGGGAGAAAAACAGTTCCGGGTACCCAATAGTTCAGGCAAACCTTGCCCTAGAACTAAACACCCCAACTGGTCAAAAAAACAGACGCAAGGGTATGGATGCATATCCAGAAATCCAGATAGCGAGAGAACTCGAAAGCCCCGACCAAAGGAAGGAACAACCCCTAGCTAAAGTCCAACGCTCCAAGGAGCAAGGCTTGAAGTCGTATGACGATACTTCTCAGAGCCTCAGGACGACCAAGGGATACCCCAAGGTCAAAAAAATCCTACTAACAGGACTAGTCTCCCTAACACCTCCGCATAAGCAGAGGACACAAGGAAGAGAAAGCACCAAGCCTACCCAGCTCCGGAAAACCCAGAGCTAAACAAAGTCCCCGCAGGGAACAACCATCACCCGGAAACACTGATCCCTCAAAGGAGATCCACTCACCCGGAGACAATGGAAGAAGACCCAAAGGCCTCTTGTAACTGTCAAGAGCAAGAGCTGCATCTAGATACCTAGAAACAGCCTACACATACACCTGCAAGGTGTCAAGAGCTGCAACAGATTTCAAACTGCAAACCCTCCGCATGCTGGACAGCTACCTGTACAATCTTTTGAGTCAAGCCCAAAAGGATAAATCCAGAGGCCTACAAATGAAGGCCAAACCGCTCAATAGCGGTAAGGGGCATGAAACCCTTCCACCCTCCACCACAAGGGGGAGGAACTCTTAAGTTCTGATGAAATCAGATGTCAAATAGAGTGACGCAGCGTTAAAACTCCCCTGCCCGGTCCTCTATGACTGAAGGCTATAAGGACTGAACAATCCTCCACCTCATGGACCCACAGGTCCTCTCGAATGCTTAGTTGAACATGAAAGAACAATGATAACCTGAGCACTCGCCGATTCTACCGAACCAGCTGAGCAGAACAGCGCCACGTGTCTGAACAGCTGCAAGACCGAACGAACCCGACAGGACCAGCCTGCACTTAGGGTCCCAAACGGCAAGCTGCGTAAGTTCTCCCTCGTAGGGGAAAAAACAGAAAACAGACATTTTTAACAGAGGACTAACATGTCCAAACAACTTCCGAAGAAGTAATAAAGAGTATCAATCCCAGAAGGTTCCCGAAGGGAACAAAAACAAATAAGACATCCCATCGGACATAAATAAAATATAAGGCAACCCGAAGATTAACGCCCACTGGGAAAGATATCAAACAAATAAAAATCAGGAGATTACATCATCCCCACATGTCTAATGAGGTGCACCATTCGAATTATCAGACTGAAAGTCCCCGTATCTGCTAACGATAGGGTCATTTAATAACTGAAAAATATGTCTGAGCAATACGCGAAGGCGCACAATCCTGTAACGGAAGGCACAACACTCAGGAACAGTTACACCCGCGGGGAACTGTAGACGCCCTACCCAAAGCGGAAGGCCCCGGACAATAGGGCACGAGCATATTCTCAAATAGACATCTGGACTCTGCAGACGAACAATCACCAAAATTATGTGGAAGCGAAAACGTGCTGCAACCTCCGGGGAAACATACCACCCCGCATGGAGGAACCATAAACTGGGTTACCCGCATGTGCAGAAGTATGATTTGGTAGGGAACTCGCCTCTCGGAGGACAGGACCCCAGAGGCGGATGGCTCAACAGTCCCTTGATTCCCTGAGCCCGAGGCACCAGGCGCTCTGAAATGGCATACTGAACAAAACAGGTTGACAGGTGTCAACGAGGTCAAACCGGATTCATCACTGGACACAGAATCTGAATCTGAAATCAAAATAGTCTCAGTATCAGAATCCTCTGTAACTGAATCTGAAATTAACACAGTCTCAGCATCAGAATCCTCCATAACTGGATAGAGTATATTCAAATATGGACTAGAGTAGTAAAAACTAAAACAGCACCTGACACCCCAATGGCTGGGGCACTCACCAGACCCCTGCGGACTCGAAAACTTCCTTTGCCACACGGTCGGGAATGCGGAAATGGAAAAACTAAACGTAGCCACGCCCGACCACAAGGTGAACCGTACAGTCCAAACAAGCGCGCCCAACCAAAAGGCTGCGTCACTTCCAAAGGCCTCAGTGTTCCAACCACGAGCTCAGTAAACATCACACATAAGCAGGTTGAATCACATGTCATACATGATTATAACCCCCCCCCCCCCTGTTCAATAACCCCCCTCAGGAGATATTAACCCTCGATTCCAAGATACTGAAAGAGACTTACTGAGACCCTTATGTATAAGTTAGACCCGCAAGGTGGTAGCCTCTCGGGAAACATTCACATTACAGTACATTGCAAATAAAGTAAAATGAAACGATCTTACCGGATTCTACGCCGTGGAACAGGAACATGGCCCTTCAAGTTTGACAGATAGTAGCATCACCTCCGCCACGGACTTGAGAGAAGAAAGCAGGCAGCGAAGCGAAGTTAGACAACGCCGATTGCTTGAGGAACTGGTAATATGAGTCGGGATGGTTTCGCAGAAAGAAACTCCCTGCATCTCCGGACTCTAACTTTCATCCAAGCCCTCACTGAGAGACTGACAGGACTACTTAAAACTCCTATCCCATGCCGAAGAGTACTACCCTCCATAAGAGAGAAAAACAGAAATTCTGACACTTCTCTGCCATCCTCCTGGTACGAAAGGCAAAGAATGACTGGGGGATGAGGGGAGTGGGAGGAGTATTTAAGCCTTGGGCTGGGTTGTCTTTGCCGCCTCCTGGTGGCCAGGTTCTTATTTCCCAAAAGTAATGAATGCAGCTGTGGACTCTTTCCATTTAAGAAGAAAAATAAAATTTTCATGATTCAGAATAAGCCTGCATTTTTTTAATAGAGGTTCCAATTTACTTCCATTATCAAATTGTGCACATTCTTTTTTATATGCACACTTTCTGAGGCACCAGCTACTAATGAGCATCTGCAAGAGTTCACAGTGTAAAAGTATATGAGTCTGTAATTGGCTGATGACTGTCACATGATACAGAGGGTCAGCAAATTGAGATTAATTTTGAAAATTGACAGAAAATCTACTGCTAATTTAGAATTCAAAGTTCTATTGCAATGTCTTTTTTATTAAGTTGTGCATTTGTACTGTATTTAACGGTCCCTTAAATGGACATTAACCACTTTTGAATATTGTATTATAGAAACTTTCATTGAATGTAGTATAAAAACTCTTCAAAATAATATTATTTATTCTGTCCCCTTTAACTACAATTTAATTCTGAACATTGTGCACTTTCTAGTTATTTGTAAAGGTGCAGACTCCAGACTTATTGCCACACAGTGATTACTTGCACTCTCTAGTGACCCATTCACAATGGTCTGTAAATGGCCTCAGCAGAGAAAGAAACTTAGGTTACAAACATGACAATGCCCATTGCTTTATAAACATTTTAAAAAAACTTAAATTCTTTCCTGCTAAAGCCATTTTAGTCTATGTTGGCACCTTTATGGTGTAACCCCTTCACTGCCAGATTGTCTTGCAGCACAGTGCTACAGGGAGCATTGCAGTCTTTGTTGGCAGTAAAGGAGTTCATATAGTTTCTGTCCTAATATCTTTATCTACTGGAGCGGTGGATTAAAGGGACATGAAACCCAAAAAAATTTCTTTCATGATTCAGATAGAGAATACAATTTCAAACAACTTTCCAATTTACTTCTATTATTTAATTTACTTATTTCTCTTGTTATCCTTTGCTGAAATGTTTATCTAGGAAAGTTCGTGTGCAGCAGAAAACCTAGGTTCTAGCTGTTGATTAGTGGCTGCATATATAAACTGATTATCATTGGCTCACCCAGTAGTGCACGGCTGCTCCTTCAACAAATGATACCAAGAGAATAAAACAGATTAGATAATAGAAGTACATTAGAAAGTTGTTTAAAATTGTATTCTCTATCTGAATCATGAAAGACATTTTTTGGGTTTCATGTCCCTTTAAATCATATATTTGTCAGTTTAGCTCTTGGCAACATATATACCATTTGTCTCAATTGCAGAGATGTTCTTCTTCAACTCACAAAATAAATATTTGTGTTAGCTCTTTGCAAATATCAGGCAAATGGTTATTGGTCTAAGATGGAATTCTCCTAATCCAAGACGATTTAATTTTACTGGAAATCAATGTCTGCATTCCAGTGTAGAGGTCGTGTTCTACAAAGGGAACTTTGCAAATGGTGATTTAATAGACTCCTTTATTGCAGTATGATGTCATTAAGCCCTTCATTTCTCAAAAGTATTCGTGTTGCATTATAAAGTATTCTTCTGTCTGATGGGTTAATAATGTGATCCCAGAAAACTTCAATAAAAGAAGCAGGAAAGCTGCATGTTGCAAAAGGGAGAAGAGCAGGTTTTCTTCTGTTATGTGTGATCAGTCCACGGGTCATCATTACTTCTGGGATATAACTCCTCCCCAACAGGAAATGCAAGAGGATTCACCCAGCAGAGCTGCATATAGCTCCTCCCCTCTACGTCAGTCCCAGTCATTCTCTTGCACCCAACGACTAGATAGGATGTGTGAGAGGACTATGGTGATTATACTTAGTTTTTATGACTTCAATCAAAAGTTTGTTATTTTAAAATAGCACCGGAGCGTGTTATTACTTCTCTGGCAGAGTTTGAGGAAGAATCTGACAGAGATTTTTTACTATGATTTTAACCGGAGTCGTTAAGATCATATTGCTGTTCTCGACCATCTGAGGGAGGTAAAGGCTTCAGATCAGGGGACAGCGGGCAGATGAATCTGCATTGAGGTATGTGGCAGTTTTTATTTTCTGAATGGAATTGATGAGAAAAGCCTGCCATACCGTTAAAATGACATGTATGTATACACTTCAGTATTCTGGGGATGGTATTTCACCGGAACTACTGTGTTAAGGTCACTAATCCTTTTAATAACTATTCTCATGTTAAACGTTTTTGCTGGAATGTAGAATCGTTTACATTGCTGAGGTACTGTGTGAATAAATGTTTGGGCATTATTTTCCACTTGGCAGTTTTTTGCTTTAATTGTGACAGTTTCGTTTCTCTTCACTGCTGTGTGGGAGAGGGAGGGGCCGTTTTTGGCGCTCTTTGCTACGCATCAAAAAATTCCAGTCAGCTACTTTTATATGTCCTGCATGATCCGGTTCATCTCTGACAGATCTCAGGGGTCTTCAAACTTCTTTGAAGGGAGGTAAATTCTCTCAGCAGAGCTGTGAGAATTCTTATAGTGACTGTGTATAAAAAACGTTGTTTTGTTTTTCTTATGTACAAATTTAATTAGTGTTGTTTTTTACTAATGGGAACAAACCTTTGCTAAAAGTTGTGTTGTTTTAAAATTTGATGCAATAACTGTTTTTCAGTTCATTATTTCAACTGTCATTTAATCGTTAGTACCTCTTTGAGGCACAGTACGTTTTTTGCTAAAAAAGATTATAACCAAGTTGTAAGTTTTTTGCTAGTGTGTTAAACATGTCTGACTCAGAGGAAGATATCTGTGTCATTTGTTCCAATGCCAAGGTGGAGCCCAATAGAAATTTATGTACTAACTGTATTGATGCTACTTTAAATAAAAGTCAATCTGTACAATGTGAACAAATTTCACCAAACAGCGAGGGGAGAGTTATGCCGACTAACTCGCCTCACGCGACAGTACCTGCATCTCCCGCCCGGGAGGTGCGTGATATTTTGGCGCCTAGTACATCTGGGCGGCCATTACAGATAACATTACAAGATATGGCTACTGTTATGACTGAAGTTTTGTCTAAATTACCTGAACTAAGAGGCAAGCGTGATCACTCTGGGGTGAGAACAGAGTGCGCTGACAATGCTAGGGCCATGTCTGATACTGCGTCACAGCTCGCAGAGCATGAGGACGGAGAGCTTCATTCTGTGGGTGACGGTTCTGATCCAAACAGATTGGACTCAGATATTTCAAATTTTAAATTTAAATTGGAGAACCTCCGTGTACTACTAGGGGAGGTCTTAGCAGCTCTCAACGATTGTAACACTGTTGCAATACCAGAGAAACTGTGTAGGTTGGATAAATACTTTGCGGTACCGGCGAGTACTGACGTTTTTCCTATACCTAAGAGACTAACTGAAATTGTTACTAAGGAGTGGGATAGACCCGGTGTGCCGTTCTCACCCCCTCCAATATTTAGAAAGATGTTTCCAATAGACGCCACCACTCGGGACTTATGGCAAACGGTCCCCAAGGTGGAGGGAGCAGTTTCTACTTTAGCTAAGCGTACCACTATCCCGGTGGAGGATAGCTGTGCTTTCTCAGATCCAATGGATAAAAAATTAGAGGGTTACCTTAAGAAAATGTTTGTTCAACAAGGTTTTATATTACAACCCCTTGCATGTATCGCGCCGATTACGGCTGCGGCAGCATTTTGGATTGAGTCGCTTGAAGAGAACCTTAGTTCCTCTACGCTAGACGACATTACGGACAGGCTTAGAGTCCTTAAACTAGCTAATTCTTTCATTTCGGAGGCCGTAGTACATTTAACCAAACTTACGGCTAAGAACTCAGGATTCGCCATACAGGCACGCAGGGCACTGTGGCTAAAATCCTGGTCAGCTGATGTTACTTCTAAGTCCAAATTACTTAATATACCTTTCAAGGGGCAGTCCTTATTCGGGCCCGGTTTGAAAGAAATTATCGCTGACATTACGGGAGGTAAGGGCCACGCCCTACCTCAAGACAAGGCCAAAGCTAAGGCTAGACAGTCTAATTTTCGTCCCTTTCGGAATTTCAAAACAGGAGCAGCATCAACCTCCACTGCACCAAAACAGGAAGGAGCTGTTGCTCGTTACAGGCAAGGCTGGAAGCCTAACCAGTCCTGGAACAAAAGCAAGCAGGCCAGGAAACCTGCTGCTGCCCCAAAGACAGCATGAACCGAGAGCCCCCGATCCGGGACCGGATCTAGTAGGGGGCAGACTCTCTCTCTTCGCCCAGGCCTGGGCAAGAGATGTTCAGGATCCCTGGGCACTAGAGATCATATCTCAGGGATACCTTCTAGACTTCAAATTATCTCCCCCAAGAGGGAGATTTCATCTGTCAAGGTTGTCAACAAACCAGATAAAGAAAGAAGCGTTTCTACGCTGCGTACAAGATCTGTTAACAATGGGAGTGATCCATCCGGTTCCGTGGTCGGAACAAGGACAAGGGTTCTACTCAAACCTGTTTGTGGTTCCCAAAAAAGAGGGAACTTTCAGGCCAATCTTAGATTTAAAGACTCTAAACAAATTCCTAAGAGTTCCATCGTTCAAAATGGAAACTATTCGGACAATTTTACCCATGATCCAAGAGGGTCAGTACATGACCACAGTGGATTTAAAGGATGCTTACCTTCACATACCGATCCACAAAGATCATCACCGGTATCTAAGGTTTGCCTTCTTAGACAGGCACTACCAGTTTGTAGCTCTTCCATTCGGATTGGCTACGGCTCCAAGAATCTTCACAAAGGTTCTGGGTGCCCTTCTAGCGGTACTAAGACCGCGAGGGATTTCGGTAGCTCCGTACCTAGACGACATTCTAATACAAGCTTCAAGCTTTCAAACTGCCAAGTCTCATACAGAGTTAGTTCTGGCATTTCTAAGGTCGCATGGATGGAAAGTGAACGAAAAGAAGAGTTCTCTCTTTCCTCTCACAAGAGTTCCATTCTTGGGGACTCTTATAGATTCTGTAGAAATGAAGATTTACCTGACAGAAGACAGGTTAACAAAACTTCAAAATGCATGCCGCGTCCTTCATTCCATTCAACACCCGTCAGTAGCTCAATGCATGGAGGTGATCGGCTTAATGGTAGCGGCAATGGACATAGTACCTTTTGCACGCCTACACCTCAGACCGCTGCAACTATGCATGCTAAGTCAGTGGAATGGGGATTACTCAGATTTGTCCCCTACTCTGAATCTGAATCAAGAGACCAGAAATTCTCTTCTATGGTGGCTTCATCGGCCACACCTGTCCAGGGGAATGCCATTCAGCAGGCCAGACTGGACAATTGTAACAACAGACGCCAGCCTACTAGGTTGGGGCGCTGTCTGGAATTCTCTGAAGGCTCAGGGACTATGGAATCAGGAGGAGAGTCTCCTTCCAATAAACATTCTGGAATTGAGAGCAGTTCTCAATGCCCTTCTGGCTTGGCCCCAGTTAATAACTCGGGGGTTCATCAGGTTTCAGTCGGACAACATCACGACTGTAGCTTACATCAACCATCAGGGAGGGACAAGAAGCTCCCTAGCAATGATGGAAGTATCAAAGATAATTCGCTGGGCAGAGTCTCACTCTTGCCACCTGTCAGCAATCCACATCCCGGGAGTGGAGAACTGGGAGGCGGATTTCTTGAGTCGCCAGACTCTTCATCCGGGGGAGTGGGAACTTCATCCGGAGGTCTTTGCCCAAATACTTCGACGTTGGGGCAAACCAGAGATAGATCTCATGGCGTCTCGCCAGAACGCCAAACTTCCTCGCTACGGGTCCAGATCCAGGGATCCGGGAGCAGTTCTGATAGATGCTTTGACAGCACCTTGGAACTTCAGGATGGCTTATGTGTTTCCACCCTTCCCGCTGCTTCCTCGATTGATTGCCAAAATCAAACAGGAGAGAGCATCAGTAATTCTAATAGCACCTGCTTGGCCACGCAGGACTTGGTATGCAGATCTAGTGGACATGTCATCCTGTCCGCCTTGGTCTCTACCTCTGAGACAGGACCTTCTGATACAGGGTCCATTCAAACATCAAAATCTAACTTCTCTGAAGCTGACTGCTTGGAAATTGAACGCTTGATTTTATCAAAACGTGGTTTTTCTGAGTCGGTTATTGATACCCTGATTCAGGCTAGGAAGCCTGTTACCAGAAGGATTTACCATAAAATATGGCGGAAATACCTATACTGGTGCGAATCCAAAGGTTACTCCTGGAGTAAGGTTAGGATCGCTAGGATATTGTCTTTTCTACAAGAAGGTTTAGAAAAGGGTTTATCAGCTAGTTCATTAAAGGGACAGATTTCAGCTCTGTCCATCTTGTTACACAGACGTCTGTCAGAAAATCCAGACGTCCAGTCCTTTTGTCAGGCTTTAGCTAGGATCAAGCCTGTGTTTAAAGCTGTTGCTCCACCATGGAGTTTAAACTTAGTTCTTAACGTTTTACAGGGTGTTCCGTTTGAACCCCTTCATTCCATTGATATAAAAATGTTATCTTGGAAAGTTCTGTTTTTAATGGCTATTTCCTCGGCTCGAAGAGTCTCTGAGTTATCAGCCTTACATTGTGATTCCCCTTATCTGATTTTTCACTCAGACAAGGTAGTTCTGCGTACTAAACCTGGGTTCTTACCTAAGGTAGTCACTAACAGGAACATCAATCAAGAGATTGTTGTCCCATCCTTGTGTCCAAATCCTTCTTCAAAGAAGGAACGTCTTTTACACAATCTGGATGTAGTTCGTGCCCTCAAGTTCTACTTGCAGGCAACTAAAGATTTTCGCCAAACTTCTTCCTTGTTTGTCGTTTACTCTGGACAGAGGAGAGGTCAAAAAGCTTCTGCTACCTCTCTCTCTTTTTGGCTTCGTAGCATAATACGTTTAGCCTATGAGACTGCTGGACAGCAGCCTCCTGAAAGAATTACAGCTCACTCCACTAGAGCTGTGGCTTCCACTTGGGCCTTTAAGAATGAGGCCTCTGTTGAACAGATTTGCAAGGCTGCAACTTGGTCTTCGCTTCATACTTTTTCCAAATTTTACAAATTTGACACTTTTGCTTCTTCGGAGGCTATTTTTGGGAGAAAGGTTCTTCAGGCAGTGGTTCCTTCTGTATAATGAGCCTGCCTATCCCTCCCGTCATCCGTGTACTTTTGCTTTGGTATTGGTATCCCATAATTAATGATGACCCGTGGACTGATCACACATAACAGAAGAAAACATAATTTATGCTTACCTGATAAATTCCTTTCTTCTGTTGTGTGATCAGTCCACGGCCCGCCCTGTTTTAAGGCAGGTAAATATCTTTTAAATTATACTCCAGTCACCACTTCACCCTTGGTTACTCCTTTCTCGTTGTTTCTTGGTCGAATGACTGGGACTGACGTAGAGGGGAGGAGCTATATGCAGCTCTGCTGGGTGAATCCTCTTGCATTTCCTGTTGGGGAGGAGTTATATCCCAGAAGTAATGATGACCCGTGGACTGATCACACAACAGAAGAAAGGAATTTATCAGGTAAGCATAAATTATGTTTTCTTTTAGTGCTGGTCTGTTAGATTATATGCCATATTGATATTTAAAATGTGGAAAATGCCACAAATACATTTTTAAGAATGTTTTAATTACTGACTCTGTATGTCATATCCAAAAAGGACACTGGACGTTGTTCAACTTATTGAAGCAACTGATGTAAAATATGGAAGTTCCATGTTGTCACAAGGGGAAACAAATGCATCCTTAACATGATATAGCCTTTTGGGATATGGCAGGACATTAAAAATCTTGTTGATGGTAACCTTGATCGTTATTGAACATATCAGTGTAACTAAACACCACTTCCAATCATGAATTTATTTTCTTCTTCTCAATTAAGTTTTACTGCTAATCGCTCCGATCTAGACTTCTTTTTATTCAGTGAGGTTTCTTCATCTGGCTAATTTTCTAGTCTTTAAGCGGCAGAGTTAGGGATTCATAGGAAAAAAGAAGCACATGCGCAATTGATCCAAGGGGTGTGCTCTGTAAGGAGTTGGCCGCCTAAATGCCAGGAAATTAATTGGCAGCATAAAGAAACGTCACTGATCAGCACCGGGAGGAGGAGGGATAGAGCGATTAGCAGTAAGAACACTTATTTAGAAGAAAAAAAAGATTTATGAATAAAAGTGGGGTTGGATTTATATAATTGTTACACTATGTTCAAGTTTACCATCACTTTAAGTAAGGTTATGTGCATTGTATTCACCGGTACATGAATGCCAACATGTACTGTGACATACTGAAGTAGGGCATGATCACCTCCCTTCAGAGACTGGGCCGCAGGGCAGTATTCCAACATAACGACCCCAAACACACCTCCAAGACGACCACTGCCTTGCTAAATAAGCTGAGGGTAAAGGTGATGGACTGGCCAAGCATGTCTCCAGACCTAAACCCTATTGAGCATCTGTGGGGCATCCTCAAACGGAAGGTGGGGGAGCGCAAGGTCTCTAACATCCACCATCTCCGTGATGTCGTCATGGCGGAGTGGAAGAGGACTCAAGTGGCAACCTGTGAAGCTCTGGTGAACTCCATCACCCAAGAGGGTTAAGGCAGTGCTGAAAAATAATGGTGGCCACTCAAAATATTGACACTTTGGGCCCCATTTGGATATTTCCACTTAGGGGTGTACTCATTTTTGTTGCCAATGGTTTAGACATTAATGGCTGTGTGATTTATTTTGAGGGGACAGCAAATTTACACTGTTATACAGGCTGTACACTCACAAGTGTCACTTCTTCAGTGTTGTCACATGAAAATATGTATTAAAATATTTACAAAAATGTGAGGGGTGTACTCACTTTTGTGAGATACTGTATATTTGTGTGTGTGTGTGTATATATTTATATGTGTGTGTGTGTGTGTGTGTGTATATATATATATATATAATCTCCCACAAGTATCTGCACTCTCACTGCCAGGTAGTCAAGGATTAAATTTCAATAGTAAAACATATAGACTGTACTCATTGGATTTGTGGAAAAAAAAGATTTATTTTGTTATATCATAATGACGTTTCGGGATCCACAGACCCCTTCCTCAGCCCAAACAACATAGTGAAACAAAGTAATCTTAAATACCCTTTAGCCCCTCCCCTAAGTTTGAAAATTGCGCCAAAATGTGACCCCCCCGTAGTCATGGTGATAATTATCAACAATCAACATAATTTTTTTTTTAAACAAGTTGTCAAATAATTAAATACATAAATCCATACATGAGAAAACAAAATTATTTGAAGTTCCCTAATAAATTCATTGTTAGAAAAATTAATAACATGGACATTGGTACATATAATATACAGAATACAGGCAAAACCCTCCATTCCCTTATGGTCATATTTTGTACATCCCTTATTTTGTTATGGTCTCACTGTCAACTGGCCCAGGATGCTGTCCAATCCATCTCATGTAATCCAAACCATTTCTCTGTCCCAATATCTCTTGGAGACAGTGGAGTGGTCCCTGGTGAAAATAGTCGTGCCTCTCCGACACTTCAGTGGTGAGGTGATGCCATAGGATTTAGAGAAAGCAGTGCCAGTCTATTGACATATTTAGACCATTAGGGTGTAATGTGCCTAGCCTGTGTGTCCATTTGGCTTCCAATTTCAGAAGTGCATTGTCTCTGTCACCCCCTCTCGAGTTTTGGGACATGATATATAAGGATGACCCTCATGTCCGAGACCGTATGTCCTGTTGTGAGGAAGTGTCTTGCTACTGGTTGTTCTGATTCCTCATTCTTCAATACCATCCTTATAGCTCATCAGTGATTAGCCATTCGTTTTCTGGCATCATCCGTGGTTTTACCCACATAAAACAAACCACCGCAGCAGCTCAGTAGGTATACCACATAGGTTGTTGTGCACGTATGTTTGATATATATATATACAGGTAGCCCTTAGTTTACGCCGGGGTTAGGTTCCAGAAGGAATGGTTGTAAATCGAAACCGTTGTAAATTGAAACCCAGTTTATAATGTAAGTCAATGGGAAGTGAGGGAGATAGGTTCCAGGCCCCTCTCAAAATTGTCATAAGTAACACCTAATAAATTATTTTTAAAGCTTTGAAATGAAGACTTTAAATGCTAAACAGAATTATAAACCTAATACAATAATCACACAACACAGAATATATAATTAAACTAAGTTAAATGAACAAAAACATTTGCTAAACAGCATTATAAACCTAATAAAATAATCACACAACACAGACTTCACTTGCATTTTTCTGCAAACATTTCTTTCTATGCATTCCAATCTGGACTAATTTATAGACAGGAAGATCTTGTTCCTTTGAAATCTGCTCTTTATCTCAAGTCTGGTTAAACTGATTAATTTCAGCTTGCTTGGCTTTGCTGCAACGCAAGCGGACAGCTCCACCTACTGGCTATTTTAATAAATGCACTGCTTCTCAATGCTTTTCAATAGCAGTCACATGATTGGAAAAAAAAGTTGTTATTCTGAAACGGTGTAAATTGAACCGTTGTAAAACGAGGGCCACCTATATATATATATATATATATATATATATATAATGTATAGTATCAAAATACCAACACTCACTGTCCCTAAACTAAAATACTGGGGTGCTGCCCAAAATAATGTAGAAATAAACAGTCCATAGGGTGTACTCGCCATTTTGTGATCTCAAATGTTTTAATAAGGAGTTAAAGTATCACAAAATGGTGAGTGCACCCTATGGACTGTTTTTTATATATATATAATCAGTTTTTTCTGGTTTTACTATTTCTCCCATATAAAAATATTGCCATTTAGAGCATTTATTTGCAAAAAAATGACAACTGCTTAAAATCACAGTGATGCAGAGTTTCAGACCTCAAATAATGCAAGGAAAACAAGTTCATATTCATTTTTAAACACAATACTAATGTTTTAATTTAGCAAGAGTCCATAAATAAAATAATCCATGTGGTGGGTGGAGTTTGACCATTGAAAAACAATTGCAGCAAACAAGGGATTGATCTGTTTGGAAGGCTGCTGAAAATTAAATTACAAGGTGTTTACCATCCCTCTTTATACATTTTACACATTTCTGCAATTTGTGAAGAACTAATCTAATTAAAAAAAAGCAATTACCAGGTTAAATGCACATAGATTAATTATACATGTATTGCAAATATGTTTCTATGCAAAGATGTAATTCAGCTAACAAACAAAAATGCTTCTAGTAAAAGTTATCACTGTTTCAATTTTTCTCTGAACATGCATGTGAAGCATAGCTAGATATTCTCTGTGCACCAGCATTTTAAATACTGATGCTGCTCAGAGAGTCAGTGGGGCTTTTATCATGTCAGCAATTAATCAAATTGAATTTAATCTCCGAGCAAGTGCTTTATTTAAAATGCAGGTGCACAGAACACTCTTGAGACAACAATAGCTTTTACTAAAAACATTTTTTTGCTAATATATGTATACTACAAAAATGTTTTTATTTAAAACTAAAATGCATTTCAATTTTGCCTGGAATGCCCCTTTAAATAAATCACTTTAGCATTCATTTAGTTTCATTGACCTTTTAAGAAAGGCATAAAAAATAAATGTTTTGAAAGTATTTATAATTGTCACTTTACCAATAATTTGCTAATCTACTTTAAAACCATGATGCCTGTCTTATGTTCTGTTTTAAAGGGACAGTAAATACTTTGAGATTTGTATATAAAATGTTTAGTTATGCATAATGAAATAACTGCAATATATTTATTTTGCCCCTTTTTCTGTAATTTATTCCTTAAAATTGAGTAATTCTCAGAACTTGAAAACACCCTGCTGATTTATCAAGGCTAACAATGCTACATATCCATCCATAATTGGCTTTATTAGATAACAACTGCAAACCACTGCATTTTTATACTAACTGCATGACAGTGGTTAGACACTAAACCCCAGAAGTGTGGTATAGACCACAAACAACAACATTCCACACCACAAAGAGCAACATTAAAGGGACATGAAACTCAAGAGTATACACTTTAATTGTTCTTCTATTTCAAGGTTTCTCCATTCTCTTTGTTGGAAAACATACCTAGGTTGGCTCGTGAGCACCAATGCCTTACTGGGAGCTAGCTGGTGATTTTTGATTGTGCTCTTATTGTCTCGCTAGATGTGTTCAGCTAGGTCCCAGCAATGTATTGCTGCTCTGCAGTGGACATCACCTATGTGATTAAACTTTCATGACCCTTTTTATCACAAAAACAAAACAGAATGGGGACAGGCACTTACTCCACTAATAATTTGTGCATATCAAGTACTTTGACAAATTTGTTCAAAATCTACCAGCCAGGTCAACAATGGAGCCAGAAATGTCCCAATTTTATATTTAGTTTGCAAATTATTTTTTTATTTATTGCCCTAATGCACTAGTTTGAGATGAGTAAAATAGTTTCCTATAATTTAAAGGAACAGTAAAGTAAAATATAAACTTAAATTAAATGGACAGGGCATAACATTTTTAACGGCTTTCCAATTTGCTTTTATTATCATTTTTGCTTAGTTCTCTTGGTATCCTTTCTTAAAGAGTAACCCTAGGTGGGCTCAGGAGCATGCACAAGGCTTTAACCATCTTGCAGCAGTGCTTGCAACAAGGTTTATAGCAATGTTATACATAGCTGCAGTATGTTATATGACATTGTATAACATAACTATAAACATTGTTGCAAACACTAGTACCAGATGGCTAATGGCATCTGCACGCTCCTAAGATTACTTAGGAATTACTATTTAACAAAGGATACCAAGAGAACTACTCAAAATTGACAATAGAAGTAAATTGGAAAGTTGTTTAAAATTGCATGCTCTACTTAAATCTTGATCATTTAATTTGGACTTTTCTGTCCCTTTAAGAGTGAACTTGTAACTTTTCATCAGTATCTCCTAGCTTTGATTCTTCAGTTTTAAGCATTACTGTCTGTTTTGCATATAACCATGTCTTGTTATATGTATATTTGCTTATGCATTACATAGTGGTGCAATTATTGTTTTTTAAAAATAATTTGAGTGGCAACCATAGTAAAATCAAGCTTCAAACAATTTGCTGTAGTCTTGTTGTCTTTAGCCTTAAATATACATAAACTCTTTATACAAACAAGCACATAGCTTATCCATATATTTTCTGTTTAAACAATAATACATTAGTTAATCATACACAGAGGAAGCATATAAGCAGATGTCAACCTCTAAAAACGTAAATCACTGAAATTTGGCAAATCTGTTGCATTTTTACAGAAAAGCTTTCATATGTATAAGCAAAACTCCCATTGAAGTCTGCAGTTGTTTACCATACAAATCAGAGAGACTGGCCATATTTGTAAAGTTCTCAAGCAAACAAAATCTGCTTACGTAAGTTTTCATTTAAACTTTTGACATAAATCTTTGTTCTGTAATAGTACAATTCTGTGCATTGTTTTAAAGTAGCATAATCTCTTACATCAGTTTTTTTTTTTTTTTGTAAAGGGCCATTCTAGTTAAAAATGAATAGCATACTCTTTTTCATTAGAGCATGTAATTTTATCACTAGTGATGCTGCAAGGTTTTGTTTAATCCCCGCAAAGGGGTTAATCACATAGGTATTGTACATCTTGGCCTTGAGAAAAGGCCACCTGTGGCTGAAACGCGTAGACGATTAGTATCAACCCTGGAGAAGAAGAGCGCTCTGCAAGTATCAAACACATCAGATCTACACTGGAAAATAAATGTTTCAAAATTCACATGCCAAAGACTACACCGGATTGGAGGGTAAAACGCTCAAGTGACCGGCACGTCAGAAGCGGAAGCGTTACCTAAGGAAGAAACACAAAAAAGCTACAGCATCAGAGTCTTATGGATACCAGCACATGAGTGCAACCAAAGTAAGAGATTACAAGTGGTGAGGTATACCGGAACATCCGACTAGAATCAAAGTAGTGATATACTTGTTTATTATCAACCCGTGGGACGGCAAAGCTCCCATAACCTCTATTGATCTTTTTCATATTACCATCATAGTGAATATACAGAACCTTGGATATAAGAGAGTACTCCAAATCTGGGACTTTGAAAATCTCACTTTGTTTTTATACTGTATGTTCATGGGAGTTTTTCTCTTTGTTTTAAACCACCGGTGGTTATATAGCTATATATATAGGTTTTACTAAGTGTATATTAAATATTTCTCCAACATTGGTGTGTCCGGTCCACGGCGTCATCCATAATTTGTGGGAATATTCTCTTCCCCAACAGGAAATGGCAAAGAGCACAGCAAAAGCTGTCCATATAGTCCCTCCTATGCTCCGCCCACCCCAGTCATTCTCTTTGCCGTTGCACAGGCAGCATCTCCATGGAGATGGTGAAGAGTATGTGGTGTTGGTGTGAATCCAAGGGATTCTCATGGAGTAAGATCAAGATTCCTAGGATCCTTTCCTTCCTCCAAGAAGGTTTGGATAAGGGATTATCAGCGAGTTCTCTAAAGGGACAGATTTCTGCTTTATCTGTCTTATTACACAACCGACTGGCAGCTTTTGTTCAGGCTTTGGTCAGGATCAAGCCTGTTTACAGACCTTTGACTCCTCCCTGGAGTCTGAATTTAGTTCTTTCAGTTCTTCAAGGGGTTCCGTTTGAACCTCTACATTCCATAGATATCAAGATGTTATCTTGGAAAGTTCTGTTTTTGGTTGCTATTTCTTCTGCTAGAAGAGTTTCTGAGTTATCTGCTTTGCAGTGTAATCCGCCCTATCTGGTGTTCCATTCAGATAAGGTTGTTTTGCGTACTAAACCTGGTTTCCTTCCAAAGGTTGTTTCCAACAAGAATATTAACCAGGAAATAGTTGTGCCTTCTTTGTGTCTGAATCCAGTTTCAAAGAAGGAACGTTTGTTACACAATTTAGATGTAGTTCGTGCTTTAAAGTTCTATTTAGAAGCAACAAAGGATTTCAGACAAACGTCTTCTCTGTTTGTCGTTTATTCTGACAAGAGGAGAGGTCAAAAAGCTACTGCTACCTCTCTTTCCTTTTGGCTGAAAAGCATCATCCGATTGGCTTACGAGACTGCCGGACGGCAGCCTTCTGAGCGCATCACAGCTCACTCTACTAGGGCTGTGGCTTCCACATGGGCCT
Organism: Bombina bombina; assembly: GCF_027579735.1. Classification (NCBI taxonomy): domain Eukaryota; kingdom Metazoa; phylum Chordata; class Amphibia; order Anura; family Bombinatoridae; genus Bombina; species Bombina bombina. Next base: position 180,906,937 of record NC_069500.1, read on the forward strand.
TCAAGAACGAGGCTTCTGTTGATCAGATATGTAAGGCAGCGACTTGGTCTTCCCTGCACACTTTTGCCAAATTCTACAAATTTGATACTTTTGCTTCTTCAGAGGCTATTTTTGGGAGAAAGGTTTTGCAAGCCGTGGTGCCTTCTGTTTAGGTAACCTGATTGGCTCCCTCCCTTCATCCGTGTCCTAAAGCTTTGGTATTGGTTCCCACAAGTTATGGATGACGCCGTGGACCGGACACACCAATGTTGGAGAAAACAGAATTTATGCTTACCTGATAAATTACTTTCTCCAACGGTGTGTCCGGTCCACGGCCCGCCCTGTTTTTTTAATCAGGTTTGATGAATTTCTTTCTTTAACTACAGTCACCACGGCACCCTATAGTTTCTCCTGTTTTTTTTTCTCCTGTCCGTCGGTCTAATGACTGGGGTGGGCGGAGCCTAGGAGGGACTATATGGACAGCTTTTGCTGTGCTCTTTGCCATTTCCTGTTGGGGAAGAGAATATTCCCACAAGTTATGGATGACGCTGTGGACCGGACACACCGTTGGAGAAAGTAATTTATCAGGTAAGCATAAATTCTGTTTTTCTTGTACTAGTTGCTTTATGACGTCATTCATATTTGAGATAATTTTAGCTGTTTAAAGCAAACCTTTTTTGTCTTTTTACTTTGTAATTCAGGTTTGCTTCCAGAGAACATTCCATTTTAAGGTTGCTTACATCGTTCCTCACTCCGTAGCTTGACATTTGCAGGTTGTTAACTTGTGTTTGTTACTGGTATTGTACTTCTTGGGAGCCACAGAGAACTGCATGAAACCGTGGCCAATCAGCAGCAGCCATACAGCTGGGTCGTGGAACTATCGCTGCTGATTGGCTCACCGTCAATTTCTGCTTAGGACCAGCAGTTCTCTATGGCTTCTGACCAGCAGTTCTCTATGCATTCAACCCCTTTGCGGACGTTAAACACATAGACTTGCAGGGTCACTAGTGATAAAATGGCATGCTCTAACAATTTAGTGCATGTTATTTTTTCACTAGAATTGCCCAGTGAATTACTTCCATTTTCTACAGTACTAAAAAAAAAAAAAAACATATATATGCAATTCTGTCTAGTCACAATTTCTGTCATTTTGATAAACCAGATCTTTGCTTCTGGATTGATATTAAAAGCAGCTTGTACTATTTCTTGGAAAGCAGACAACAATCTGGCTCACGTATTGTGTTTTCAGTTATTTTGTCTGGTGCTCAGGAAGCTAGATCATTATCCATTGTTAAAAAAAAAAAAAGTTAGGTCCCGATGCAAAAAAAGGTTGTGCACATGTCATACAGAGACCCATATGTATGTGCTTGACAGGTTATGGGAGATTAGGGTTTGCTAAATAGTCTAGTTTTAAATATTTTTTACAGTATAGCTTCAAGCTCCTTGGTTTGGACACATAAGATCTGGATTTCACAGATTTTAAAGAAACAGTACACACCAAAAATTGTTTAAAAAGATAGATAACCTCTTTATTTACCATATCCTACACTAGTGGGAGCTAGCTGTTGATTGGTGCCTGCACACATTTGTCTTTTGTGATTGGCTGATTAGATGTGTTCATCTAGATGCCAGTTGTGCAATGCTGTTCCATCATCAAAGGATAACAAGGGAATGAAGCAAATTTGATAGAAGTAAATTGGAAAGTTGTTTAAAATGGTATGTTCTATCCAGATCATGAAAGAAAATGTTGGGGTTTCCGGTCCCTTTAAGTAAATTCTGTTATATGAGTTTGTTCTTATTCAAGGATTTCCATATTTATCCATTTAATTTCACTATATATACTGTGAATTCACATTTCTTCTGAATAAATACTGTTTCAAATCTGATTCCACTTTAGTGTATTGCTTACTAACCTCAATTAAAACTGTATATAAGTCTCAAGTATGTCAATATTACTCCTCTGAAGCTAATATGTAACATCCCTTATTCAGCATTAACACTATCCTTGTATGCTTCATCATGAAATAAATAGATTCAATTATCTCATAATAATGACCCTCCAGAATACAAATATTGTTGGAAAGGATAACCTATATACAATGTATTAACACCCCTTTAGTAAATAAGTCTATTTTTAACTAGTAAATTGACTCCCTGAGACAGCCTACCATAAAATATATGTGCAAATACACATACTTGAGGGATTTCAAAGGGTATATCCATGGACCGCTCTTGATTTTCACAACCCTGCAAAGAGTGCTATTAAAAATGATCAGTTTAAATGCATTTAAAAATGTAGCATTTATACCGGTCTTTGCAATGCAGTGCTCGCTTGCTTCTGTATACTATTCACATGCAACACATTGACTTTAATCTTTCTTTTAATAAATTATGCGCTTTTACATAACACCCCCATTTTGCCACCTTTATTTTGACTTTCTGTCTGAGATGATATTATAGTGAATCTTGATCCTAGTGTGTTGCAACAACCAGGAATTTAAAAAAAAATTAACTTTCGAGGAAGATTATTAAAAATGTTTTATTTTACCTTTTTTTGCTAGAATTTACTCTTGCATGAAAAGAAAAATTTTTTTTTACTGCTTGGATCTTATACACAAGCCATACTATGTAAATATTTGATGCTGTATATTTTTCATAGGTTAAATACTTAATTTTACATGCTTTTCAGACACATATATAAGACCATTTGTCATGGTTTAATATTTTAGAATCCTAGAGGAAGCAGAGCCAATATGTATATAATTAACAACAGCTGCTCATTTCTTTTCCCTGACGCTGGAAATATATCTTTATTGAACGAACACTGCATAAAATCATGCGGCATATCTGAGTGTTCTGAAATGGATATTAAACAGTAAATACATGCTAGACAGACTGATCCATTCAAAGTAAATATTAGCCTGAGAATAATATGTAGATCTATTATTACAATTGTTTGTTGTAAAAATTGAAGATATAAGTGTAAAGATTTAATTTTAATAAGGAACTTCTCTAACAGGGTTTTCACACAGCCTTGTTTGCAAAATCTATTTTACCTGTTTATCTGTTCCTAATTGTCCTCCTTAGTAGAAGGGAGAGATAAGAAGAAAACCTAGGTTCAAACATGATGCCTCCCATTCATTTTTAGAATCTCAGTGGAATTTAGAAAACCAACAATTTTGGGTGTAAATTACAGGAAAAGGGGACAATAAATTCTGAAAGTATATTGCAATTTTTTTTGACTACACCCAAAACATTATATATTCTTATACTATTTGATGTCCCTTCTAAAGAAGGCACTTTTACTGTAAGTGTGTATTTACTTCTTAACTGACGTCTTTATTCCCACCAACAAATATATATATATATATATATATATATATATATATATATATATATTATAGTAGGTACTTTATCTGCAACTAAGCATTGTACTGCATAAAAAATAAATTTTTTAAAGCATCTGAAACTATTCTTTTAATGAGACATACTCCTTGAAAGCATCTTTTGTATTTTACTTTCTTATCCTTTTCTGTAGCCAGTTATGCACACACATAAATAAGCCTGTGCGCTGGTCACGGAATCACTGTCTAGAATGTTGCAATGTGCAGTTCATACTCCTGCTGGAAGCATTCCGGCCTCTCTGTTGGGAGACAAAAAAAAGCATAATTTCTAGAGTTGAATCACATGAATAGCAATCAGAGTTTTTTTTTAAATTGTTATAGTGCTTAATAAAACATTAAAAGGGATATGAGACGGTCTGTTTCATTGTTGTAATAAAAAAAAACACTAAGCAGTGAGTTATACTTAATAGAAAGCATTGCAATATGTATTATTCATCATTTTAAATGAATTTTCCCTTTATTTATTTTCTGAACTTAATTTGTGCAGTGCCCATTACTTCCTGTCTCAGACCTACACAGAGGTGTCTAGCCTGATATTATAAAAGGTCTAGTAACATGAGCTGGTTTACTATTAAGTGAATAGACTAGATTTACAGGTAGTCAAATTTGCCGATGCTCAGAAAAGTCAGAATGCAACCAAAATTTCCAACATGCCCAGCTCTCTTATTACCCTGAGGGCAGGGGTACACTGATTTTTAAGTGCTCATTTTGCAAGAAAACAAGTAGGTTGTTTTGCTTTTTTTTCACAATCTGTTTCTTTTTATGTTTCTTTTATTTAACATATTAGTTTTTTACCAAAGGAGCACTGTTTATCCTATTCACGCTGTTAGGACATCCATGCCGTCCTAACAGTGCTGGGCCTTAACGCCGTAGGATGGCATGCAGCCCCTACCCCTTTGACGCTACCTGTAATCAATCTGGGGGGGGAGCTGCCTAGAAGCATAGGCAGCCCCCCATGATCCAATTCCGGCCTTGAAATCATGTGATCACATCTATTTAGATGTAACTTATCTTAGGAGCCATGAAGAATGGGTGTCCATAAGTACGTAAGTATTTAAAGGGAATGGGTGTGCAATGTACATAAGTATTTTTAAAGGGGTATTTAATACCTCTTCCTTTTGTGTAAAATGTGTGCTTTGTCCCATGTTTCCTAGAGAGACGGAAACAAAATTGTAACCTGCAAATGCTCCCAAATTAAATAGCTGGTTTAAGCAATTGTCTGCATTTTGAAAATGAAGATTAGAAATTTTCCTTTTTTGGCCTCTCTAGTTGGTGGGACAAAGCGCCATTTCACAGTTCAATGTCCCTTTTAATTTAGTCTGTCTGTTTATTCATATTTGTGTCTGTGTGTAATGGCAGAAGATGTTTTCCTTGTGACAAGTTCTGTGAAGGACGATCATTGCTCGAATCTACAAGAAATCCAGAAGTTGCATCCACAAATAAACTTAACAAGCTGGTGATTTATAGGTGGTTCCTTTCTGCATCAAATCATTATTTTATTTTTTTTACTTTTAAAATCTTGTCTTTGAAGTGGATGATGTTCAAGTTTCTCTGTTTTTTGGGGGGGAATCAGTAATATAGCTTTAGCCTTGTTTATTTTATTTTATGTTTTATATTGAAGGGTTGTTGTTATGGGGCTATACTTTAAAGGGTCATGAAACGCAAAAAATGGATTTATGATTATTCAGATAGAACATACCATTTTAAACAACTTTCCAATTTACAGCACAAGTAAGGTAAGTTGCACTCTATACAGGTGCATCCTAGATAAGTAATTAATTAACAACATGAACAAGGGAGTAGAAACCTAAAATCCAGGATTCTAAAAGTCTAGGCAAACATAGCACAACTGTATGTGAAAATAGAGAAATAAAGAAAATTCAGTACAAAATAGTTTAATAAAATTGCATAACATACATCCACAATACCAAACATACAAATCACATCCATACAGAAGATTGCCCGGTTGCGTAGGTTGTAACAGATAGGCCGTGAGGGAGACTGGTGCACCAGTATGCAATGGTAAATAAATGTTCGTAACAATAATGCATATATCAAATGCATATATTTGTAATCCAAAGATGTAGTGCGTGTCCCCAAAAGAATACAAGCCAGGTAAATGTGGTCAATACCCCTATGTATTAGGTAAAGTGTAAGTTCGTTAGAGCGTTTGAAAACAGGGAGAGCTGGGCTCCGCCGCGTCTTTTTCACAGGTACACCAAAAGATAATGGAGAAAGGTGTTATGAATAACAGTTCAATTCGATACCTGTCTTTTTCACGCGGTTGCTCTTCCCTCAGCGTTTGCTCCCATAACGTAAAGTCTTCTGGGGTAGACAAGAGGTAGACCACAAGCAGACCAGGGATCCTCTGGAAAAGTGCTGCAAACCTTCCAATTTACTTCTATTACCTAATTTGCTTTTGTTCTTTTGGTGTCTTTTGTTGAAAAGGATACCCAGGCAGACTCAGGAGCCACAGTGCAGTACTGGGAGCTGCTGGTGATTGGTGGCTGCACATATATGCCTCTTGTAATTGGCACAATCTATGTGTTCAGCTAGCTCCCAGTAGTGCTTTGCTACTCCTTCAACAAAGGATACCAAGAGATTAAAGCAAATTAAATAATAGAAGAAATTGGAAAGTTGTTTAAAATGGTATGCTCTGTCTGATCCATGAAAGTAGAACAATGTTTCATGTCCCTTTAAACAGGCACATTACAAGTTATTTTATAATTGCTAGAGTGATGCTGGGACTCATCTGTTTCTCATAGCTTATCTGGGCATTTAACTGTAAACCAAATGGTAGATGTAACAATGTATTTAAAGAAATGAAAAGCCTGAATATAGTATGTATATGTACTTTTAAAACTATATTTATTATAATTATATTTTAAATACTGAAAAATTTAAGTTTTAGTCACCATGTTAAAATCTAGGTTTCTCTTACGTTTTTGGATCTGCTGAGGACAATAAGGGCAGATAATCTGTGCAAATATTGCTGTGTACAATGTTAAACTATTTAAAGGGACAGGAAACCCAAAAACTTTCTTTCATGATTTGGATAGAAAATAAAATTTCTGCAAAGCTGTAACTTCTGAATGTAAGGTGTTCTTGTGTGCAATGCACCTTTTTTATTACTACATTTCTACCTTGTGATGTTAGACCATGAGAAAAGGAAACAAAAATGTATTTAAGAAACATTTTTAAAAATGTATTGTTTTTGTCTGCAGCTAATTTGCAATGCAACTGAACTGGTGCTTTAGTGTAACTGTCTAATTTAAATTGAATTTTATTTCAAAATGATCTGCAGAAAGTGTTTTACTACAAAATCTCTTCGCAGAAAGTGAAGAAAAGTTCTGCCTCTGGGCCTATCTCTTTAAGGGGACAATAAACAACTTGTAATTACATATTTATGCAGTTTTTTTGTTGCAGTTGCTTTTAATAGACAATTTTCACCTGATGCTTTCTTTATTCAGAGCAGCCTTTTCAAACTGGAGTCTGCAGAGTTTAACTGCATATTAAGGACAAGATTTATCAAGGGGTCTCAGCCTCAACGGCTGCAAGTTCGCACAAGTGAGCCTGCAGTCGAGATTTAAGAAGCAGCGGTCATGAGACCACTACTTCTCAACTTTATCCTCCACCTGTTATGTGGCGGATATCAATCTCCCTGGACACTTCCGACAAGGTTGTTGCAGGGTTGCAAACAAGCGTACCTTTTATAATGATAAATGCCAGAAGCAATGCCGGGCGGAGAGGGGCAAGGATGTCCGCCCCTGTCCGCCACTAATACGATAAATCTAGCCCTAAGAGGCTGCTCCTAGGGTGGTAACTAGCCATAGAACAAACAATTTTGCTTTTGTTCGTTCCCAGGTTGAGCACTTCTCTCTCTCTTTTATATATATGCAAATTATAACCCTGAGCGAAGTCTCCATAAAGGTGATGTGGGAAACCAAATGTGGACCTTTTTGCCCAGGGTGTCTAGAGGGATATGGCTGCACTGATGAGGCCCACATTAGGCCAAAACAAACTTCTGGGGTTTTGCTGTTTCTCTTGTTCAGAGAGGGATTGCCATGGTATTTTGGGGCTGGACTGTTTAGTCAGGACCTGACTGATATACTACAGCAAAGTTCTTTTCTGTGACATGCACATGTTGAGCAAAAAGAGGCCGCTTCTAGGCATATAACAAGCTATTAAGCTATTGTTCATTCCCAGGGCAAGGTTAGGCTTGTGAATTTTGGAATGTGTTCTTTCAGTTTTCAGGACTGGAAAATTCCCAGACTCAAATTACAGGAATATGGATCAAAATAAATAATCAAAGTATATTGCAAAGTTTTTACTAATAATATGCTATGTAATATGTTATATTAAAATCTCAAAGTATTTACTATTTGTTTAACAGAGTTAAAGTGACTATATTCCACACAGACATTGTTCGCACACTCTCTGTCCCTAACTCTCCCCAGAAGAATTAGATAAGGGAAACCTGAGTTTCAACATGGCAGCATCCTTTATTCTATAGAATCTCATGAGAGTGGGAAAACCCACAGTTTTCAGACTTAAATTACAGTAAAAAGGGACAAAATAAATAATGAAAGTACTGCAAAGTTTTTTTAATACACATATAATTAAACATTTTATATAATAATCTCAAAATGTTTAATGTCAATTTGAAGCTGTATTTGCAGTGAACTAAATGCATTTTAAGATATTACTCTGCTAATGATAATTTTAAAGAGATTTTTTTTTTTGGAAACACATGCTTGATATAAAAAGGATGTAATCATCATTTAAATGCAAATATAGTTATGTTCCTTTAAAACATTTCTGTTCTGTTAAATTTTCTTTAATTTGCTCTCATTTAAGTTGGCTTTGAAAGGACATTAGGCTGCCCTTTTAATTCAGGGAAGTGTGCAGCATCCAGCCGTGATAAGGCTTAAAACAACATGTGAGAGAACCTGGCAAAATATCTCTTGTTTTATGCCAATTTTACTGAGAATTTGTTACCTCTAGTTTATTATGAGCTATGTAATTTCTTATGAGTTTGTATAAATTATTACAGGAAAAAGGGCACAGTAAACGCTGTGATAAGATTTTTCTGCTTTCTTGGAATAAATTAACAATATAACTGTTTCATTCTAATTGCAGTGAGAGTCCACAATCCTTACTTTTGGGAATTACATCACCTTGCCATCAAGAGGAGGCAAAGACATCCTACACCAGAGTTTTAATATCCCTCCTACTTCTCCTTCTCTCCCAGTATTTCTTTGCCTCAAGAATGTTTCTCCTTCAAAGGACAGTTTCCTGGAGGAGAAGGACTTGGGAGGGTAATTTCTTGTGCTTTATATTTCTATGTGTGAGCTTTCCGCCATGCTGATCTAATCTTTTCACCTTCACTTGCGCATTTTTCCCCCTTATCGCCCAGCGATAAAGCTACCTCTTGCCACCATGAAACACCTGCACCTCGCTCTGAAGGATGGGCCGCCTCCCTCTCGGCCGGGGCAAGTATTAAAGGTGGGTACTTCTCAGATTCTCTGGAATCCACTAGGTTGCTAATGTGGATTACCTCAATGTGGCTGCCTCTCCCATTTGGGAGTGAGAGTTTGCTATATGCATATAAAATTTTAATCGGCTGAGGATCACCATCTAGGTAGAGGTAGTCTGTCAAGCTTTCCTCGTGGTTTAGTAGTTAAGATGGTTAGCTTGCATAGTGGATTACTGGTAGATTCTCAATCTTGATCTAGGAGCCTCTAGTATGTGCGACCTGCCATGGCCGTGGCTATGACACGCCCCCTACCAGTACTGTTTTTGAACAAACACTGGGGAGTGCTGGAGACCCTACCGAGTCTTCATAGTTGGGGATCAGGGCAAGCTGTTACGGTGGGATGTCAGCCTCCTCTTTATTATACACATTGTGTGGAGTTTTCTCAGTTTGTGTGAGGAAGCTTGCGGACACTATCTTGTTCTGCTACTTTGCTATTTCTATGCTCTTCAGCGCTCAGGGTTCTCAGCACTTTCGGAACGCTGGGGTATTGTCACTTCCAGGAAGACCGTCAGGGTGTTTTTTGCTCAGTGCTCAACCTGTTATTTCAGAGCGCTGAATTTGGTCAGGCCGTGATCAGACTTCTTACAACATGATGACAGGGGGACAGAGCCATCTTCTCGCCAAGAGTAGGTTTTGTCGTGCTCTGTGGGCTCCATCCTTTTCCAGTCTTGCCGTTGCTGGGAAGTTTTGCGAGGGTGTCAAAGCTCTCTCTTTCACATCGCAGTCATTGTACAGGAGGGGGTAAGACATATCAGAGCAGTGGGTTGTTAGCACTTATTTACAGTTCACATGGCTCAGATGTTTATGTTGCTAAACACATATAGACGTCTGATAGTGCAATCATTTTGAGAATTCAATTGTACTCTCTTAGAGGGCCGGTTTCCCTTAGGTGCATTCACTTTTTTTTTTCTTTTCTTTTTTTAGTGGGAGATAGAATCTGGGACTGAAGCCATGGTCCCCTGTGGGTGAATCCTCCAGCATAAGCTTTCAACTAGTTAAATGCTTGTGTAAATTGGTTACAGTTTGTCCCCCTGCACAACCTTGAGGCTCCTGTTTATCTGCAGTCCTACAGAACCATTCCCAAAAGCCAGGTCCATCTCCTAAAGCAGTCTCTCCACCAGTTTATATTGCTCAGAGCGTTGTAACAGAATTTGCACCACAGTTTATATCTCAGCTACAATCAGTAGTGACTGAGGATATTGCGGCTCTGCCCGGAGGTTATTAGGCTATCTCAGGAATCTAATTTAGACAAATCCTCTTCAGACTCCGATGGAGAATTTTCATCCCTCTCTGCAAAAGAGATCTAATTCTCCTCCGTTTATCTGCAGTCCTACAGAACCATTCCCAAGAGCCAGGTCCATCTCCTAAGGCGGTCTCACCACCAGTGTATATTGCTCAGGGCGTTGTAACAGAATTTGCACCACAGTTTAGAGCTCAGCTACAATCAGTAGTGACTGAGGATATTGTGGCTCTGCCACCTGCAAGTAAGCACAAATGCAAGCTCAAGCATATTTCTTCAAGTTCCTCCTCTAAGGACAGCACTATTGTTAGCCCGGGGGTTATTAGGGTATCTCAGGAATCTGATTTAGAAAAATCCTCTTCAGACTCGGATGGAGAATTTTCATATCTCTCTCAGAAAAATAGATCTAATTCTTCCCAGAGGATGGAGTCCTCTAAACCTTCTTGGAAGCCAAATCGGGACCGCATGAAGGTGCGGTCCCGATCCAGACTAAGCCTTTTTTCAGGGGGTGCGGGCTCAATCTGTTCAGGACCCGTGGGTTATGGAGATTGTGCCCCAGGGTTACAGAATAGGTTTAAAGTCTTGTCCTCCTCGGAGAAGGTTCGTTTTGTCTCATATTTCAAAAAGACCAGAAAAGAGTTGCCTTCTTTTGCTGCGTAAGAGATCTGGAGAATATGGGTGCATTTCCCCAGTCCCTCTGATGGAGCATGGAAAGGGTTTTTACTCCAACTTATTCATTGTTCCAAAAAAAGGAAGAAACCTTTAACCTAATTTTAGATTTATAGAGTTTGAATAAGTTTCTAAGGGTTCCATCATTCAAGATGGAAACAATCAGATCGATCCTCCCTTTGTCTACTGTAGACCTGAAGGATGCATATCTCCACATCCTAATTAATCAGGATTATCATCGATTTCTCAGGTTTGCCTTAACGGACAAACACTATCAGTTTACAGCTCTTCCCTTTGGACTGGCTACTGCCCCCAGAATTTTCACAAAGGTTTTTGTAATTTCTTTGTAATTAGTTCTCAGGGAGAGGCTGTAGCTCCTAACATGGACGATATATTGGTTCAAACTTTATCTTTACCTTTAGCAGTGGTGCATACGGAAAAACGTCTGTGGTTTCTTCACAGTCATGGCTGAAAGATAAATGCTGCAAAGAGCTCTCTCAGCCCAAGCACGAAAGTAACCTTCTTGGGCGTGATTATAGATTCAGTGGAAAGAGAAATGTAGCAAAGAGCTCTCTTAGCCCAAGCACGAAAGTAACCTTCTTGGGCGTGATTATAGATTCAGTGGAAATTCAGCTTTTTTTGACAGAACGCAAGCTAAAGCTGCAGTCGGCCTGTCTTCAACTGCAGTCAACATCATCTCCCTCGGTAGCTCAGTGTATGGTGGTCGTGGGCCTCATGGTCGCAGCTTCAGATACAGTACAGTTTGCCAGGTTTCATTTACAACTTACAACTCTGCATGTTAAGGCAGTGGAACAGGGACCATTCCGACCTCTCGCAGGTGATTCAGTTAGACCAATCCACAAGGCAGTCTCTTTCTTGATGGATATACCCAGGCCCATTGTCAAGGGGGATGGGGTTTCTGTGTCCTTCATGGGAAATTGTCACAAGCCCAGGGTGTCTGGTCTACTCAAGAAGCGGCACTACCCATTAATGTCCTGGAACTCAGTGCAATTTTCAATGCTCTTCAATCCTGGCTGATCAGTTTTTCATTCGCTTCCAATCAGACAATGCCACGGCGGTGGCATACATCAACTATCAGGAGAAATTCACAGGCACCTTGCAATGCCGGAGGTATCTCTCATTTTGACTTGGGCAGAACAAAATCAAATTTCTGCCATTCATATCCCGGGGGTGGACAACTGCTAAGCGGACTATCTGAGCCACCGCACTCTTCATCCAGAGGAATGTTCTCTCAATCAGGAAATATTCAATCGGTTAATAGACTGCTGGGTATGCCCAGAGATAGATTTGATGGTGTCCAGGCTCAACCACAAACTATCTTACTATGGTTCCAGGGCAAGGGATCCTCAAGTGGAATTCAGATTCATTAACAACCCAGTGGCATTACCATCTAGTTTACCTAATTCCCCCAATCGTACTTCCACCCAGGGTGGTGGCTCGTCTCAAGCAGGAGAGTGTCTCTGCAATTCTGATAGCTCTGGCATGGCCTCAACGGACTTGGTATGCTGATCTGTTGGGATGTCCAGTGCTCCTCCGTGGTGCCTTCCTCTACGTTAGGACCTGCTCGTTCAGGGTCCATTCTTCTATCAAAAGCTTCAGTCTCTCAACTTAAAGAAGATTGTATGCTTGATTTTGTCCCAGAGAGGTTTTTCTGAGTCTGTGATCGATACTTCGGCTCATAAGCCTGTTTCTAGACAGATCTATGACAAGGTTTGGAAGTTGTATCTCTCCTGGTGTTCTAAACAGAAAGCATAATTTATTCTTACCTGATAAATTAATTTATTTCTTGATAGTGAGTCCACAAGCCCGTCAATATTAATTATTTTCTTTCTAGTGGTGGCAGTCCCATTTTGCATCTCTGTACCCTATTTTCTCTCTGGTATTTCATATCCTTGGCTATGTAAAATACTGGAAGGGAAGGGGAAGTAGGATGTATATTTAAACTCTAGTGTAGGGTGTCTTTGCCTCCTCTGGTGGCCAGGTGATGTAATTCCCAAAAGTAAGGATCGTGGACTCACTACCAAGAAAGAAATTAATTTATCAGTTAAGAATAAATTGTTTTTTATTTTTTAATGCATTAAAACCCTGTTTGCTGCAGTTGTTCTCAACAGCCATACTCCTCCAACCACTTGTTTTATCTGGAGCAGCCAATCTGGTTTTGTTACTGGAATAGACACAGCCGTCGTATTGTTAGCAAAATCTCCATTATTTTGCAGTGCTTTATATTTTCATCTCTACTGAAGCCAATAAACCCCTTAACGACCAGTGCCGTGCCCTGTACAGCGATGGTAGTTAAGCCCTTAATGACGCTGCTGTCCTGGGCTTCTCTCTGCCGCGATCTTGCTAAAAGTAGCGAGATTGCGCTATTTCTGCATGCCCCGCGAATGGGGCAGTGCAGAAATATACTTGCATCAGGGCAGCGGTGGTGCCGATAGTTGGTGGTGTGGGAGGGTTAGGAGGGAGGCGGGTGGGTGGCCCACGCTGGAGAGGGGTGGGAACGGATGGGACCGCTACACTTCAGAGGAAAAAAATCCTGAGAGCAGCATGGAGGGGGAAGGAGGGAGAAGGAGGTAGAGGGGGATCCTAGAGTGGAGGGGGGATTAGAGGTAGGGAAAGGTTATTGTAGGGGGGAGTTGGGCTGCTACACTACAGAAAAAAATGTTTTTTTCCATTTAAAATAAATTAAATTATAGAAAACTGACAGCTGCCAGTACCTAAGATGGTTGGAATTAGTTAGAAGGGGGAGGGTTAGAGAGCTTTTTGGGAGGGATCAGGGAGGTGGTAAGGTAAGGGGGTGATCCTACACTAAGGAAAATAATAATATAAAAAAAAAACAATTATAAAAATAAAAGGTGTAAAACTGCATACTGGCAGACTGTCTGCCAGTACTTAAAGGGACAGTTAACACCAGAATTTTTGTTGTTTAAAAAGATAGATAATCCCTTTATTACCCATTCCCCAGTTTTGCATAACCAACACTGTTATAGAAATAGACTTTTTACTTCTGTGACTAACTTGTATCTAAGCATCTTCTGACCGCCCCTAATCACATGACTTTTAGTTATTATCTATTGACTTGCAGTTTAGCCAATTAGTGCAGTGTCTGCCACAACTCACGGGCGTGATCACAATGCTATCTATATGGTTTACCTGAACTACTCTCCCCTGCTGTGAAAAGCAAATACAAAAGCATGTGATTAGAGGCGGCCTTCAAGGGCTTAGAAATTATCATATGAGCCTTTCTAGGTTTGCTCTCAACTAGAATACCAAGAGAACAAAGCAAAATTGTTGATAAAAGTAAATTGGAAAGTTGTTTAAAATTACATGCCCTATTTGAAAAATAAAAGTTTTTTTGGGCCTTGACTGTCCCTTTAAGATTGGGGTGACTATTGGGGGTGGGGAAGGGAATAGAGCTGTTTGAGGGAGATTGGGTAGGGATCGGGGAGTAGGAAGATCCCTACCCGATCTGCAATTAGCAGCCTTCTAATTACCAAAAAGCAATGGCAAAGCCATATATGTCTGCTATTTCTGAACAAAGGGGATCCCAGATAAGCTTTTACAACCATTTGTGCCATGATAGCAGAAGCTGTATGTAAATAAATTTCAGTGAGAAACCTTAAGTTTGTGAAAAAGTTAACTATTTTTTTTATTTGATCCCATTTGGCGGTGAAATGGTGGCATGAAATAATATTGGCCTAGATCAATACTTTGGGTTCTCATATATATATATATATAGTTTTGATAGGTAATAATAATAAAAAATAAAATAGGCTCTATTTCCGTTCAAATGTAGTGATGGCAAAAATGCTAAGAAAAAACTCTGGTCTTTTGGGGAATTTTGTCTGAAATGCCCAGTCCTTAAGGGGTTAAAGGGAAATGAAACCCAAATACTTTCATGTTTCAGACAGAGCATACAACTTTAAACATTTTTCCAGTTTACTTCAATTAGCAAATTTGCTTAATGCCTTTGGCATTCATTGTTGAAGGAGCAGCATTGCACTGCAGGAAGCTGGCTGAAGACATTGGGTTAACCAATGACAAAAGGCATTTATGTTCAGCCACCAATCAGCATCTAGCTCCCAGTAGTGCTGCTCCTGAGCCTCCCTATGGGGTATTTTCAATAAATGATACCAAGAAAACAAAGCAAATTATATAATAGAAGTAAAATAGAAAGTTGTTTTTTTTTTTAATTGTATGCTCTATCTAAATCATGAAAAAAAATTGGGATATCCTGCTGATTTAAGGACAGATATACAGGCAAAGTTAGGCTTGTGAAATCTGCAGTGTGCACATCCAATTCTCTAAGATGGAAAACCCATAATTTTATTCTTTTTGCCCTTGTTTCATGTAAGTATATTGCAAATTTTTTTTTAACTACACATACTTAAAGGGATAGGAAAGTCAAAATTAAACTTGCGTGAGATTCAGATAGAGCATGTAATTTAAATTCACTTCTGTTTTCAAATGTGCTTCGCTCTCTTGGTATCCCTTGTTGAAAAAGAATACGCACATATCCTACACTAGTGGGAGCCAGCTGCTGATTGGTGACTGCACGCATTTGTCTCTTGTGATCGGCTAACTAGATGTGTTCAGCTAGATGCCAGTAGTGCAGTGTTGTTCCTTCATAAAAGGATAACTAGAGACTCAAGCAAATTTGCTAATTTAAGTAAATTGGAACGTTGCATGTTCTATCTAAATCATGAAAGAAACTTTTTGGTTTCCTGTCTCTTTAAGAAATCTATTACAATATTAAAGTGTTTCAAGTTATTGAAAAATTGCATAGGCAATAAATTGCTTAATTTGTTGATGTGATTTAGTTGTATGTTCTAAAGTGCTGAGCACTTCCAGTCACTGACATCACTGCTAATTTGCATTTTCTGCCAAAAAAATCCTATTGACTTCATTACATGAGGCCAGTTTATACAGTTGCAGTCATTTTCCTGTTATTCCTGACGTTATCGAGGAAACTCTGTAGTATAACATTAGTCATATATCTGGACATATTGCACCCTTAGGATTACACACAGTAAATCATCATCCTTGTCTATAACTATTTCCCCTGACAGACCGTTCAGCAAACGCTTTTGTCTTTAGACCGTTAATCATTGAGTAATACGTTATGATGTGAGCAACCATGAGAAGCAAAACGTTGCTAGTTTCTTTTGAATTTTAAAGTCTTCAGTTATTTTCATTAAAAATTAACTGAGGGTATTTATTGGAGTTTACCATTAATAATACTAAGTATCTATATTCTTTCATAGGGAAGTTTTTTTTTTTTTGTGATTCAGATAAAGAATACAATTTTAAAAATGTTCTGATTTACTTATGTAATTTGCTTCATTTTCTTGGTATCCTATGTTGAAGAAACAGTAATGCACATGGGTAAGCCTATAATGTGAGGCATATATGTGAAGCCACCAATCAGCAGCTCCTGAGCCTACCTAGGTATGCTTTTAAACAAAGGATTCGAAAGGAATGAAAAAAATTTGAGTAAATTGGAAAGTTGTTTTAAAGATTTTCTAGAATGAGTGTACCCGGTGAGGTTTTTTCTTCTTCAAAATTTAGTATGTTAAAGGGACATAAAACCCAATTTTTTTCTTTCATGATTCAGATAGAGCACACTATTGTAAACAAATTTCCAATTTACTTCTGTTATCAAATGTTCTTTGTTTTCTTTTTATCCTTTGTTGAAAAGCAAGGATGTAGGCTCAGAAGTGTGCACGTGTCTGCAGCAGTTTTGCAACAATGTTATACATTAGCAGGAGCACTAGATGGCAGCAATATTTACTGTCATGTATTGCTGCAGGCACGTGCACGCTACCTACCTAGGTATCTGTTCAAGAAAGAATATCATGAGAAGGAAGCAAATTTGATAATAGAAGTAAATTGGAAACTTTTTTTTAAATTATATTCTCTATCTGAATAATGAAATAAATATTTTGGTTGTAATGTCCCTTTAAAGGGACAGTCAGCACCAGATTATTTGTTGTTTAAAAAGATAGATAATCCCTTTATTACCCATTCCCAGTTTTGCATAACCAACACAGTTATATTAATACAGACTTTTTACCTCTGTGATTAACCCCCTGATCACATGACATTTTATTTGTTATCTATTGACTTTCATTTTAGCCAATTAGTGCAGTGTCTGCCACAAGCCACGGGCGTGATCACAATGGTATCTATATGGCTCACATGAATTAGCTCTACCCATTGTGAAAAGCAAATAAAAAAGCATGTGATAAGAGGCGGCCTTCAAGAGCTTAGAAATTATCATATGAGCCTTCCTAGGTTTAGCTTTTAAGCGAGTGTCCACTTTCTTAAAGGAACATTAAACACAAATGATAAACTACATGATTATCAACTTTTATTTATAAGAATAATTTTGCAATGAAAACTGCAGCTTTATTTTGTCAAATTAGTATGTTTTATGTTTATTCTTTTTAGTGACGTCCTTGTCTCCCAGAACAAAAGAATCCCTGCTAATCAATCACAAACTAATATTCAGATATAGCACAAACTGTATTTGCACATGTGCAGACTTGGGTATCCTGCCCTCATGTATTCCCTTAAAGGGACAGTCTAAACCTTACTCATCTTAAAGTCTTACCTTAGATTAAGCTGCAAATAGCCTCCTGCACCCCTTTCTAAATCATGCAGCAGGAACGGTAAAAAAAGTTATAAAAAAATGTATATTGTTTCTGGTCACTTTGAAATGGCTGCCGCACTCCGCCCACTTATGACATCATGACGATGACATAGAATAAAGAGACGGTCAACTGGCAGTCCAAGGGATACAAGTGGCTCTTAGCACTAGTTTTTGCTGCGCTTCAGGAAAAGCAGAACTAACAAGTGCTATAGTTGTTTGTTTATTTTGCCCCAGGAAATAGCGTGCCTAAAAATGGTTGCTTTAAGTGACCACAACTCAGAAGAGCCCTCTGGTGGGAAGAACAGCAAACAGAAAGTGCCCCATAACCTTATCTAAATCTTTTAAATAATTATTTAATAGCCATAAAAGTATATGTGGCCCTTAAGGCTTCTAAAATATGTATCTCTGGCCCCCGTGTGCTAGGAACTTGGCCACCATTTACATAAAAAATACCCTTGCCTTAGAGGGTTAAAAGATGTTTTTACCTATATGTGTAACATATCAGATTAGCAAATAAACAATGACAATCTGTATAACAAAACATTTACTTGTAGTGAAGCGGGTTTTATTACCTACCCATTTATTTTCATACAGAAATATATATTTTTGGGATTCTTTTCATACCTAATGCTTTTCCTTAAAGAAATTCCTTTAAAATGGGGAGTTACTGCTTTATGGTCTTCACGTGCCAGTGAATGCGACTGAAGTCTTACCAGGGTTAAAGAGTAACCGCTTTAATGGTGGTGGGATTTTGACAAAATAAGAGTGTTTTACTTAGGGTCTTGACCTTTTTAAAACTTTATGGTAGCAAGAAGAGAAAGTCCTTTGCTGGCTTCTGCTAAGCTCACATTCTTTAGCACTTACACCATGCCAGCCCGTGCTATTGAGACGCCAACACTATTCCAGATGACTTTCCTTGTGACACTCTGTTTTCTTCAGGGATCGGTTAAAAATATATATATATATATATATATATATAAATATAAAAATTCTCAGCACTTTTTCGTTTCCTTTTTCCGCATCATTTGTGACATTCAGATATATAAATACTTCTGCTGTAAGGTAATTGCTAAACATGTTTTGTAGAAATTTTATTTAACCTTTTTTTTTTTTTTAATAATTCTTTATAGCTTTCATTTTTTTGTGTTTGAATAAGCAGGAGAAAGTGTTATTGTGTTTTATATTTCTAGAAGGTTTAGTTTATAGGTATATAATAGTATAGTATATAAAGTACTAGGCAGAAGAATATGCACAGATACAGATATAAATATCCAGTATAAAACCTTTTTAAAACTTACTTAGAAGCTCCTAGTTTAGCACTGTTGATGAGGTTAGGCTGGGACATCCACTGAAAGGGGCTGGGAAACGAGAAGAGCAGACACTCCCCTGCATATGAAAAGAAAGATTACACAACCAGGAGTCTGTAGACATCAATATAGATCTAAAACTTTGGGGCTTAGTTTGGAGTCTGAAAATCAGCACAATGTTATTAAAAAATAAGCGTAACTATACATTGTTACAAAAATACTCTCAATTGGGCTATAGAAATGGATAATCTACAACACATTTATGCAAAGAAAAATCTAGTGTACAGTGTCCCTTTAAGGTTCTCCTCTTCTGCTTAGGATAATTAGGGACACATATAAAAAGGCAATAAAGAAACTGCAAACTAGGTTATGTGGAAACCCTGTTAGATAATTAATTCTATGTTCCGCACAGCCTAATTTGCACAGTCTCTTTTATTGCTTGTTTTTTTAATCTATCCATAATTGTCCTCAGCAGGAGAGATAGATAAGGGGAAAACAAGATCAAATATGACAGCTCCCATTACTTCACTACACTTTTAGAAACTCAGGAATCTAGAAAACCAACAATTTACTGGAAAAGGGCACAAAATAAACAAGGAAAGTGTGTTGCAAAACGTTTCTAGACATAAACATTTTATATTCTAATCTTATACTGTTAAATATCCACTTAACTGTGTACTTGATGGTGTTGATCACATTAGTGCAATTGCAATAACAAAAAAATGCTGTAACAGATTTAAAACATTTTCTTCTGTTATGTGTGATCAGTCCACGGGTCATCATTACTTCTGGGATATAACTCCTCCCCAACAGGAAATGCAAGAGGATTCACCCAGCAGAGCTGCATATAGCTCCTCCCCTCTACGTCAGTCCCAGTCATTCTCTTGCACCCAACGACTAGATAGGATGTGTGAGAGGACTATGGTGATTATACTTAGTTTTTATGACTTCAATCAAAAGTTTGTTATTTTACAATAGCACCGGAGCGTGTTATTACTTCTCTGGCAGAGTTTGAGGAAGAATCTACCAGAGTTTTTTACTATGATTTTAACCGGAGTAGTTAAGATCATATTGCTGTTCTCGGCCATCTGAGGGAGGTAAAAGCTTCAGATCAGGGGACAGCGGGCAGATGAATCTGCATTGAGGTATGTTGCAGTTTTTATTTTCTGAATGGAATTGATGAGAAAATCCTGCCATACCGTTATAATGACATGTATGTATACACTTCAGTATTCTGGGGATGGTATTTCACCGGAACTACTCTGTTAAAAGTCACTAATCCTTTTAATAAGTATTTATCATGTTAAACGTTTTTGCTGGAATGTAGAATCGTTTACATTTCTGAGGTACTGAGTGAATAAATATTTGGGCATTATTTTCCACTTGGCAGTTGTTTGGTTTTAATTGTGACAGTTTCGTTTCTCTTCACTGCTGTGTGTGAGGGGGAGGGGCCGTTTTTGGCGCTCTTTGCTACGCATCAAAAAATTCGAGTCAGTTACTCTTATATTTCCTGCATGATCCGGTTCATCTCTGACAGATCTCAGGGGTCCTCAAACTTCTTTGGAGGGAGGTAGATTCTCTCAGCAGAGCTGTGAGAATTTTATATTGACTGTGAATAAAAACGTTGCTCTGTAATTTTTATGTCAAATTTAATTATTGTTATTTTACTAATGGGAACAAACCTTTGCTAAAAGTTGTGTTGTTTTAAAGTTTGATGCTATAACTGTTTTTCAGTTCATTATTTCAACTGTCATTTAATCGTTTAGTACCTCTTTGAGGCACAGTACGTTTTTGTTAAAAAAGATTATAACTAAGTTGCAAGTTTATTGCTAGTGTGTTAAACATGTCTGACTCAGAGGAAGATATCTGTGTCATTTGTTCCAATGCCAAGGTGGAGCCCAATAGAAATTTATGTACTAACTGTATTGATGCTACTTTAAATAAAAGTCAATCCGTACAATGTGAACAAATTTCACCAAACAGCGAGGGGAGAGTTATGCCGACTAACTCGCCTCACGCGGCAGTACCTGCATCTCCCGCCCGGGAGGTGCGTGATATTATGGCGCCTAGTACATCTGGGCGGCCATTACAGATAACATTACAAGATATGGCTACTGTTATGACTGAAGTTTTGTCTAAATTACCAGAACTAAGAGGCAAGCGTGATCACTCTGGGGTGAGAACAGAGTGCGCTGACAATACTAGGGCCATGTCTGATACTGCGTCACAGCTTGCAGAGCATGAGGACGGAGAGCTTCATTCTGTGGGTGACGGTTCTGATCCAAACAGATTGGATTCAGATATTTCAAATTTTAAATTTAAATTGGAGAACCTCCGTGTATTACTAGGGGAGGTCTTAGCAGCTCTCAATGATTGTAACACCGTTGCAATACCAGAGAAACTGTGTAGGTTGGATAAATACTTTGCGGTACCGGCGAGTACTGACGTTTTTCCTATACCTAAGAGACTAACTGAAATTGTTACTAAGGAGTGGGATAGACCCGGTGTGCCGTTCTCACCCCCTCCAATATTTAGAAAGATGTTTCCAATAGACGCCACCACTCGGGACTTATGGCAAACGGTCCCTAAGGTGGAGGGAGCAGTTTCTACTTTAGCTAAGCGTACCACTATCCCGGTGGAGGATAGCTGTGCCTTTTCAGATCCAATGGATAAAAAATTAGAGGGTTACCTTAAGAAAATGTTTGTTCAACAAGGTTTTATATTGCAACCCCTTGCATGTATCGCGCCGATTACGGCTGCGGCAGCATTTTGGATTGAATCTCTGGAAGAGAACCTTAGTTCATCTACGCTAGACGACATTACGGACAGGCTTAGAGTCCTTAAACTAGCTAATTCATTCATTTCGGAGGCCGTAGTACATTTAACCAAACTTACGGCTAAGAACTCAGGATTCGCCATACAGGCACGTAGGGCGCTGTGGCTAAAATCCTGGTCAGCTGATGTTACTTCTAAGTCCAAATTACTTAATATACCTTTCAAGGGGCAGTCTTTATTTGGGCCCGGTTTGAAAGAAATTATCGCTGACATTACAGGAGGTAAGGGCCACGCCCTACCTCAAGACAAAGCCAAAGCTAAGGCTAGACAGTCTAATTTTCGTCCCTTTCGGAATTTCAAAACAGGAGCAGCATCAACCTCCACTGCACCAAAACAGGAGGGAGCTGTGGCTCGTTACAGGCAAGGCTGGAAGCCTAACCAGTCCTGGAACAAGAGCAAGCAGGCCAGGAAACCTGCTGCTGCCCCAAAGACAGCATGAACCGAGAGCCCCCGATCCGGGACCGGATCTAGTGGGGGGCAGACTTTCTCTCTTCGCCCAGGCCTGGGCAAGAGATGTTCAGGATCCCTGGGCGCTAGAGATCATATCTCAGGGATACCTTCTAGACTTCAAAGTATCTCCCCCAAGAGGGAGATTTCATCTGTCAAGGTTGTCAACAAACCAGATAAAGAAAGAAGCGTTTCTACGCTGTGTACAAGATCTGTTATTAATGGGAGTGATCCATCCGGTTCCGCGGTCGGAACAAGGACAAGGGTTCTACTCAAACCTGTTTGTGGTTCCCAAAAAAGAGGGAACTTTCAGGCCAATCTTAGATTTAAAGATTCTAAACAAATTCCTAAGAGTTCCATCGTTCAAAATGGAAACTATTCGGACAATCTTACCCATGATCCAAAAGGGTCAGTACATGACCACAGTGGATTTAAAAGATGCTTACCTTCACATACCGATTCACAAAGATCATCACCGGTATCTAAGGTTTGCCTTCTTAGACAGGCACTACCAGTTTGTAGCTCTTCCATTCGGATTGGCTACGGCTCCAAGAATCTTCACAAAGGTTCTGGGTGCCCTTCTGGCGGTACTAAGACCGCGAGGGATTTCGGTAGTTCCGTACCTAGACGACATTCTAATACAAGCTTCAAGCTTTCAAACTGCCAAGTCTCATACAGAGTTAGTTCTGGCATTTCTAAGGTCGCATGGATGGAAAGTGAACGAAAAGAAGAGTTCTCTTTTTCCTCTCACAAGAGTTCCATTCTTGGGGACTCTTATAGATTCTTTAGAAATGAAGATTTACCTGACAGAAGACAGGTTAACAAAGCTTCAAAATGCATGCCGTGTCCTTCATTCCATTCAACACCCGTCAGTAGCTCAATGCATGGAGGTGATCGGCTTAATGGTAGCGGCAATGGACATAGTACCTTTTGCACGCCTACACCTCAGACCGCTGCAATTGTGCATGCTAAGTCAGTGGAATGGGGATTACTCAGATTTGTCCCCTACTCTGAATCTGAATCAAGAGACCAGAAATTCTCTTCTATGGTGGCTTTATCGGCCACACCTGTCCAGGGGAATGCCATTCAGCAGACCAGACTGGACAATTGTAACAACAGACGCCAGCCTACTAGGTTGGGGCGCTGTCTGGAATTCTCTGAAGGCTCAGGGACTATGGAATCAGGAGGAGAGTCTCCTTCCAATAAACATTCTGGAATTGAGAGCAGTTCTCAATGCCCTTCTGGCTTGGCCCCAATTAACAACTCGGGGGTTCATCAGGTTTCAGTCGGACAACATCACGACTGTAGCTTACATCAACCATCAGGGAGGGACAAGAAGCTCCCTAGCAATGATGGAAGTATCAAAGATAATTCGCTGGGCAGAGTCTCACTCTTGCCACCTGTCAGCAATCCACATCCCGGGAGTGGAGAACTGGGAGGCGGATTTCTTGAGTCGCCAGACTTTTCATCCGGGGGAGTGGGAACTTCATCCGGAGGTCTTTGCCCAAATACTTCGACGTTGGGGCAAACCAGAGATAGATCTCATGGCGTCTCGCCAGAACGCCAAACTTCCTCACTACGGGTCCAGATCCAGGGATCCGGGAGCGGTTCTGATAGATGCTTTGACAGCACCTTGGAACTTCGGGATGGCTTATGTGTTTCCACCCTTCCCGCTGCTTCCTCGATTGATTGCCAAAATCAAACAGGAGAGAGCATCAGTGATTCTAATAGCGCCTGCATGGCCACGCAGGACTTGGTTTGCAGATCTAGTGGACATGTCATCCTGTCCGCCTTGGTCTCTACCTCTAAGACAGGACCTTCTGATACAGGGTCCATTCAAACATCAAAATCTAACTTCTCTGAAGCTGACTGCTTGGAAATTGAACGCTTGATTTTATCAAAACGTGGTTTTTCTGAGTCGGTTATTGATACCCTGATACAGGCTAGGAAGCCTGTTACCAGAAGGATTTACCATAAAATATGGCGTAAATACCTATACTGGTGCGAATCCAAAGGTTACTCCTGGAGTAAGGTTAGGATCGCTAGGATATTGTCCTTTCTACAAGAGGGTTTAGAAAAGGGTTTATCAGCTAGTTCATTAAAGGGACAGATTTCAGCTCTGTCCATCTTGTTACACAGGCGTCTGTCAGAAAATCCAGACGTCCAGACCTTTTGTCAGGCTTTAGCTAGGATCAAGCCTGTGTTTAAAGCTGTTGCTCCGCCATGGAGTTTAAACTTAGTTCTTAACGTTTTACAGGGTGTTCCGTTTGAACCCCTTCATTCCATTGATATAAAGTTGTTATCTTGGAAAGTTCTGTTTTTAATGGCTATTTCCTCGGCTCGAAGAGTCTCTGAGTTATCAGCCTTACATTGTGATTCTCCTTATCTGATTTTTCACTCAGACAAGGTAGTTCTGCGTACTAAACCTGGGTTCTTACCTAAGGTAGTCACTAACAGGAATATCAATCAAGAGATTGTTGTTCCATCCTTGTGTCCAAATCCTTCTTCAAAGAAGGAACGTCTTCTACACAATTTGGATGTAGTTCGTGCCCTCAAGTTCTACTTGCAGGCAACTAAAGATTTTCGCCAAACTTCTTCCCTGTTTGTCGTTTATTCTGGACAGAGGAGAGGTCAAAAAGTTTCTGCTACCTCTCTCTCTTTTTGGCTTCGTAACATAATACGTTTAGCCTATGAGACTGCTGGACAGCAGCCTCCTGAAAGAATTACAGCTCACTCCACTAGAGCTGTGGCTTCCACTTGGGCCTTTAAGAATGAGGCCTCGGTTGAACAGATTTGCAAGGCTGCAACTTGGTCTTCGCTTCATACTTTTTCCAAATTTTACAAATTTGACACTTTTGCTTCTTCGGAGGCTATTTTTGGGAGAAAGGTTCTTCAGGCAGTGGTTCCTTCTGTATAATGAGCCTGCCTATCCCTCCCGTCATCCGTGTACTTTTGCTTTGGTATTGGTATCCCAGAAGTAATGATGACCCGTGGACTGATCACACATAACAGAAGAAAACATAATTTATGCTTACCTTATAAATTCCTTTCTTCTGTTGTGTGATCTGTCCACGGCCCGCCCTGTTTTTTAAGGCAGGTAAATATCTTTTAAATTATACTCCAGTCACCACTTCACCCTTGGTTACTCCTTTCTCGTTGATTCTTGGTCGAATGACTGGGACTGACGTAGAGGGGAGGAGCTATATGCAGCTCTGCTGGGTGAATCCTCTTGCATTTCCTGTTGGGGAGGAGTTATATCCCAGAAGTAATGATGACCCGTGGACTGATCACACAACAGAAGAAAGGAATTTATCAGGTAAGCATAAATTATGTTTTTTTTATAATTTTATATTAACCCTGGTTATTTAAACCTAAATTGCTATGTGCAATACTTTAGCAATACAACAAAGCATAGTACAGTGACAATATTGTGAGGAAGTCTCTAATCCCTGAAGAACTGCCTCTTAAACATGTCAAGGAGCCCTCCGTTTACAGCGTTCCTATCCAGCAAGTAATTGCATCAATATGTGAGGTATCCGTGATCTATGACAAGTTGCATTAGCTTTGCAGAGCGTACAGTGGAATAATATTCTCTATACTAGTCAGACAGGAAGTACACCGCTTTTCCTGAAATTCCAACTGTCATTCAGGTCTTGTTTTTACGTTCAAACTGCCCTCATGCTGTGGCATTACCACAAAGAGGTGACTCCACAATCATTTATATATTTCAGTAAGAATATACCGCTCCACTCGAGATTAAAAAGTTTATCTAAAAGTGCGCATTTCAAAATGTAGTACATCATTTTTTATATTTATTATTATTATTACTATTGTTTTTAATAAATCATTTTCTTCTCGGCCTTGCAAAGTTGGGTCCCTCTCAGCATTAGTAGAAAATACACAACTGATACTGTAGTATTTAAAGGGATACTAAACCCATTTTTTTTTTCTTTTGTGATTCAGATAGAGCATGCAATTTAAAGCAACTTTCCAATTTACTCCTATTATCAATTTTTATTCGTTCTCTTGCTATCTTTATTTGAAAAAGAAGCCATCTAAGCTATTTTTTGGTTCAGAACCCTGGACAGCTTTTCTTTATTGGTCGGATAAATTAATCCACCAATCAGCAAGAACAACCCAGGTTGTTCACAAAAAATGGGTCGGCATCTAAACTTACATTCTTGCTTTTCAAATAAAGATATCAAGAGAATGAAGAACATTTGATAATAGGAGTAAATTAGAAAGTTGCTTAAAATTGCATGCTCTATCTGAATCACAAAAAAAAAATTGGGGTTCAGTGTCCCTTAAACGTTATATTTGTAGGCAAAAAAAAAAAAAAACTACTGTATTTGGTAATTTCCCATTGTACAGGACAGCTGTGAGAACAGATCACAGTAAATGCGGCCCGCTCTAGGGCAGCACTGTAAAACACTAGTATGTAGAGTGCAAACGTAGAGAAACCCAGGGACGTGCACTCATAGGAGGCAGGGGAGGCAGTGCCTACCCTGCCATATGTGGCCAAAGCTTAATTACATTTTAATTAAAAACAAAACAAAAAAGTCCAAAAAAAATATTTTCCCCCATGTAATGCTATGGAGAGGCAGGTACAGGAACGCTTCTCTCCATTGCAGTACATGGGTCAAAGGAAAAGCTGTGCTGCAGCGCCACCTGTGTTCTGTCAATATATTAGCAGCAAAAATTGGGACCAATAGGAGGCACCCCTCTTGATGCCTCCTAGCAATTGAAGGATATATAGATTAATCAGAAGGAGGATGCAGTGAGCAGGGTCATGTGACACAACTGGAAGCTGAGGTAGCCTAAGAACAGATGACACCAAGCAGAAGAGTAAAGTAGTATTCTACATCTCTTGTGATTCACAAATTGTGTTCAGATACAGCTCATTAACGGAGGGGGGGGGGGCAGTAAGTGAGCATAACCCAATACTGACAGTAAGTCAAAGGGTCAATTCAAATTTAAAACCCAGAGTTTGAAGTTAAGTGTGACATTGAATATTGCTAAGCCTCCCTTTTTCATGGTTATTTGATTTAACCCCTTAATAACCACAATGTACCCTGTATGTCACTGGTCGTTAAGGGTTTTTTCAGGACATAATAGCACAAGTCTAGCAAGAACACGCTATTAATGCCCTCCCTCCAGCAGGCTTTGTGGAATAGAGCAGTCACAGCGCTGGTGGCAAGACCGCGCTATAAAACAATCAAGTCCCAAAAAAAGGCCAGTGACATACAGGGTACGTCGCTGGTCCTTAAGGGGTTAATTAGGTACAAACTCCATATATGTTATGTCTGTTCAGTCAGAGGATGCAGTATCTATTTTTATTTTTCTCTGTGTCTCCTTTTATTTAAAGACTGCTGTTAACTTGTAATTCACAAATCAATTGAAAGCTGTTGCATTGTGTTTTTAATATGCGCTGCTTTTATACAAGTTTATATTAATAAAAAAAGGAGATAATGAGTCATTTAAAAAATATATGTAATTATTGCAGTTAAATGTTTTAGAAATAATGCCACTATAAAGTAACTGGTTAAACACATAGTCAAAGGGAGACATTTAAAATTAAACTTTCATGATTGAGGTAGAGCATGCTATTTTAATAAACTTTTCTAGTTATTTATATTTTGAGAATTAGCATCAACTGTTACTGGCCCCATGTCAGCAAATCAAATTAGTTTTTGAAAGGAACATGAAAGTCATAATTACATTTCCATCATTTAGATAGAAATTGCACACAAAAAAAACCAAAAAACTTTCTATTTTACTTTTATTGTTATGTACTTCATTCTTTTGGTATCCTTTGGTGTCTTTTGTTGAAGAGCAAACCTAAGTGGGATGTGCATGTGTGTTTCTTGAACACCATATTGCAGCAGCTGTGTTGGCAGTATTGATAACTTGTCCTTTGTGTAAAACTTGTGTGGTAAATTATTTCTATTTTTACAATACAGTAGTGAAGAGATTGTGTATCATTCTAATTGCTTAGTAACTGGCACTGTGCCACAGAATTGTGTGAGTGTGTATGTGAGCAGAGTGTGTGTGGGTGTCAGTGAGCAGAGTATGTGTGCTTTATTCTCCAGGTAATCAATACATTTCCGATGAGCTGGTGCTTTAGTGTAGTGTTTCTCAACAATGGTCCTCAAGTACCCCCAACAGGCCAGGTTTTCATTATAGCTGAATCAGTGCACAGGTGAAGTAATCAGCTGATCAGTAACTCAGTGGTTACTAACTTGGTCTCACCCATCACCTGATTATGTCACTTGTGCACTGGTTCAGCTATCATTTAAACCTGCCCTGTTGGGGGTACTTGCGGCCCTCTGTATATGTGTTTCTCTGGCGTATCATATCTAGTGCCTCACCAGCCTCTGACCTCACTGCACGTCACTGGAGAAACCTATAAATGAGAGAGTTAATTTAAAGTTAAAAGAACACACAACTGACTCATTAGAGAGATATAGTACATGCCTACAAATGTCGTCATAAAATCATTAGTATGCAGGTCATATTGTGATCTCCTGGAAAATCTCTCGCATTACAGCTGCAGGCACCGAACTCTCTAGTCCTTTCATGGTTATGTAAATCAGCGATCACGTCCTTCAAGGTGAGAACCAATCAGGTTGCAGCAACATGGCATGGAAAAGTCTGGCATGGAAAAGTCTATTCACAATGATGTGTCCACATGCACTGTTGTAGCCAGTGGTGTGCTGCACATATATCCTCTTGTGTGCCAGAGAGGAGCAATGCAATATTATATCAGATTGTACAACTGCACTTTCCTCAGAAAATGCTGGGTTTTGTGCTGTGGCACATACTGATCATGGTCTCCTACACAGGATAGCTGCCCCAGCGCTCTGACTCACATGATCTGTTCTGCCTGTTGGCGCTTGCCGTCTTGTATAATGGGAAAGTACAGAATATTATTTAAATACTGCTTCTTTTTTAAATGCATGATTTAGAATAATACGTTTTGAAGGGAGAGTGATGGATGGGTCGCTACACTACAGAAAAAGGGGAAATTAGAGGGGGACCTACATAACAATAGCGGGGAGGTGGGATGGTTGAGGGGAATCCCTACACTACAGAAAAAAATCTGAATAAATTAAATTTAAAAATACATATAAACTGTTTGGGAGGGATCAGAGAGGTGTCTGGTGGGAGGGTAATCCTTACACTACAATACTATTACCCTTACCAGCTAATTAATACCTTCACTGCTGGGAATTTCAGAAGTATGGTGCACAGCTGCAATTAGCAGCCTTCTAATCTCCAAAAAGCATTGGCAAAGCCATTAATTTCTGCTGTTTCTGAACAAAAAGGATCACAGTGAAGCTTTTACAACCATCTGTGTTATGATTACACAAGTGATATATAAATAATTTCAGTGAGAACCTCAAAGTTTGTGAAAAAGTTAACAATTTTTTTATATGATCGCATCAGGTGGTGAAATGGTAGCAGGAAATATACTTAAATTGGGGCAAGATCAAAACTTTGGGTTGTCTACTTTAAAAAATAAATAACTGTAGTTTTGATAGAAATAAAGCCTTGTTTTTTTTTTATTTATTTACCTATCTAAACGGAGTGATAACAAAAAAGCTGAAAATGTTCTAGGATTTTTCTATGAAATTCCCAGCAGCAAAGGAGTTCATTAAATATGCTTGATATTTATTTTATTTTTTTTGCGACGGACTTTAAAATATAGGACATTTAAAAAAAAAACTTTACTGTAAGAGAATTAATAACAAATTAACTTCTAAGATACATGCTAACTACTGTTTAAAACGCACAGTTGTTCTAGCATGACAGAAGCTTAGTATCTGAATGCTGGTGCAAGGGGCATATGTGCGTATGCTGCTCAAACCGTAATAGCCTTTTCTAAAAGTATCTTTTCTCTTATAAGCCGCAAAAATGTTTTTATTTAAAGTTATAAATGTACTGGTGCATATTTAATTTCCGTTTAAGGGTACATGAAAGTCAAAATTAAACTTCCATGGTTCAGATAGAGAATGCACTTTTTTTAAATTACTTTTTATTTACTTCTGTTATCTCTTTTACTTCATTCTTTTGCTATCCTTTGTTTAAAAAGCATACCTAGGTAGACTTAGGAGCAGTAATGTGCTACTTGGAGCTAGCTGTTGATTTGTGGCTATGCACATATGCTTCCTTTTGTTTGGTTCACCAGTTATATTCATTTTGATTTCAAAGCACATTTCTGCTCTGCAGCTTAGTTTACCTATGTGTTTAACCCCTTTGCTGGGGGTTAAAGGCATAGTTATATGCAAGCAAAAGTGTACAAAATGCTTTTAACCCATTAGTTGACTTTCTTTTTACAAGTTACAAGTTTTAATTAATAATCCCTGTGTCGTGCAAAGCGGCAATGATTATTTACTTTGTTTTTTCCATATAATATTTTTTTTTCACAGCCCATGAGGCAGTGAGAGGGAGAAATGCTAAGGTGTTTAGGAATAATTATTTTAGAAGGTTGGCTGCTTTGTGTCAGGGGCTATAACAAATATTGTGACTGATGCAGAGACTTTAAAGGGACAGTCTAGTCAAAATTAAACTTTCATGAGTCAAAAGGGCATGTAATTTTTAACAACTTTCCAAATTTGTCAAATTTGCTTTGTTATCTTGGTATTCTTTGTTGAAAGCTAAAACTAGGTAGGCTCATATGCTAATTTCTAAGCCCTTTAAGACCACCTCTTATCTCAGTGAATTTAGATGGTTTTTCACAGCTAGACAGCGCGGGTTCTTGTGTACCATATAGGTAATATTGTGCTCACTCCCGTGGACTTACCTATGAGTCAGTACTGATTGGCTAAAATGCAAGTCTGTCAAAAGAACTGAGATAAGGGGCAGTCTGTAGAGGCTTAGAGAAAGGTAATCACAGAGGTAAATATTAATATAACAGTATTTGGTTAGGCTAAACTAGGGAATCAGTAATAAAGGGATAATCTTCAGGTTAAAGGACCAGTCAACACAGTAGATTTGCATAATAAACAAATGCAAGATAACAAGACAATGCAATAGCACTTATTCTAAACTTCAAATGAGTAGTAGATTTTTTTCTGACAATTTTAAAAGTTATGTCTATTTCCACTCCCCCTGTACCATGTGACAGCCACCAGCCAATCACAAATGCATACACGTACCATGTGACAGCCACCAGCCAATCACAAATGCATACACGCTTATTCTGTGAATTTTTGCACATGCTCAGTAGGAGCTCTTGACTCAAAAAGTTTAAATATAAAAAGACTGTGCACATTTTGTTAATGGAAGTAAATTGGAAAGTTGTTTAAAATTGCATGCTCTATCGGAATAATGAAAGTTTAATTTTTACTTGAGTGTCCCTTTAAGGTTTGAATTTAGTGTTACATTGTTTTTGTCAGTCTCATGAAAATAGTGATATTTTTGTCCTGACATCATTGGCAAGTACCCATAATATGAAGTAGGGCAAACAGAGGGATGGATGACTATTTGTTAACATATTTAATTAATAGTTTAAAGTTAGTGCTGTCACTTTAAGTAGAGTGAAAATAGAGTGCTAATAGTTTATTTTTCTATGGCCTTAGTGCAGCTTATCCTCTCCTTGAGAGGTTAATTCTATGTGTTCTTTTCAAAGCTTCCTATCTTGTGTAAAATGGTTCCATTCTTTTATAGTAAAAGGTTGCGTTTTTATATTGTGGTCACAACACATAGCAAATAGTACAATAAAATAATTACAGCATTCAGTTTGCTTAGCTTTTTTGTCAGAGTGGTGCAGCGCATCACTGCTAAATTGCTAACCAATCTTATTTATACCATTTACAGTGCAACCGTAAGGCTTTTGTATAGCATAATATCTCATTTGTCCCACCCAAGAAAGTAAACATGATCTTTGTCCTTGTGTTTAGTATGCGCAAGTATGATGTCATTTACTGTAACACCTTGATTTACTGTAAGTTTTTGTTTGTTTGTTTTCTTTCTTACATAAAGTACTATAATCTTTTATTTAAAAAAAAGCCAGGAATTGAAATTCATTAGCATGATGCCGAGTGTATCTACACAAACCTACAGCAAAGCTGTGCTATAAACTTCCACTCCCTATTAAATGGGTCCCAGGCCACCTACATTGTAAAAGGGGGAAACATAGGCCCCCTGTAGAGAATGCTCTTTGTAGTAGGAGGATAAAGTTAGTCCAGTCAAGTTTTGACATTTTTGTTTTGTTGATTAAAAGCTTAAGTGAGATTAATAGTTTTTTTCTTTAAATGAATAAAGCTAATGGTCTTAAACAAAAAAGCATGAGTTTAGCGTGTTTTGGTGCTGTTACTATCTAAGTACTGTTAGGCTAATCAGGCAGATCTTACTTTGATATCTTATGGATTAAGTGCCCTATAGTTTGGCGATTTGGTCTTGTTTTTGACTGGCCCCTTCAGATTTCTTTTGATTATTTGATGTCACAAAAAATGTTAGCTTTCCTGGTTTCAAATTGTGTGTGTATCTGTTTAGGTATATGTATGTGTTTAGGTGTATGTATGTGTGTATGTATGTATTTGTAGGTGAATGTCTGTATATACACCCACATACACATATGTATATACACACACACACGTATACAGTACACACACATATAATTTTCTCCAACATAGGTGTGTCCGGTCCACGGCGTCATCCTTACTTGTGGGATATTCTCTTCCCCAACAGGAAATGGCAAAGAGCCCAGCAAAGCTGGTCACATGATCCCTCCTAGGCTCCGCCTACCCCAGTCATTCTCTTTGCCGTTGTACAGGCAACATCTCCACGGAGATGGCTTAGAGTTTTTTAGTGTTTAACTGTAGTTTTTATTATTCAATCAAGAGTTTGTTATTTTGAAATAGTGCTGGTATGTACTATTTACTCAGAAACAGAAAAGAGATGAAGATTTCTGTTTGTATGAGGAAAATGATTTTAGCAACCGTCACTAAAATCCATGGCTGTTCCACACAGGACTGTTGAGAGCAATTAACTTCAGTTGGGGGAACAGTGAGCAGTCTCTTGCTGCTTGAGGTATGACACATTCTAACAAGACGATGTAATGCTGGAAGCTGTCATTTTCCCTATGGGATCCGGTAAGCCATGTTTATTACGATCGTAAATAAGGGCTTCAAAAAGGGCTTATTAAGACTGTAGACTTTTTCTGGGCTAAATCGATTCATTATTAACACATATTTAGCCTTGAGGAATCATTTTATCTGGGTATTTTGATATAATCATATCGGCAGGCACTGTTTTAGACACCTTATTCTTTAGGGGCTTTCCCAAAGCATAGGCAGAGCCTCATTTTCGCGCCGGTGTTGCGCACTTGTTTTTGAGAGGCATGGCATGCAGTCGCATGTGAGAGGAGCTCTGATACTTAGAAAAGACTTTCTGAAGGCGTCATTTGGTATCGTATTCCCCTTGGGGCTTGGTTGGGTCTCAGCAAAGCAGATACCAGGGACTGTAAAGGGGTTAAAGTTCAAAACGGCTCCGGTTCCGTTATTTTAAGGGTTAAAGCTTCCAAATTTGGTGTGCAATACTTTTAAGGCTTTAAGACACTGTGGTGAAAATTTGGTGAATTTTGAACAATTCCTTCATGTTTTTTCGCAATTGCAGTAATAAAGTGTGTTCAGTTTAAAATTTAAAGTGACAGTAACGGTTTTATTTTAAAACGTTTTTTGTACTTTGTTATCAAGTTTATGCCTGTTTAACATGTCTGAACTACCAGATAGACTGTGTTCTGAATGTGGGGAAGCCAGAATTCCTATTCATTTAAATAAATGTGATTTATGTGACAATGATGCCCAAGATGATTCCTCAAGTGAGGGGAGTAAGCATGGTACTGCATCATTCCCTCCTTCGTCTACACGAGTCTTGCCCACTCAGGAGGCCCCTAGTACATCTAGCGCGCCAATACTCCTTACTATGCAACAATTAACGGCTGTAATGGATAATTCTGTCAAAAACATTTTAGCCAAAATGAACACTTATCAGCGTAAGCGCGACTGCTCTGTTTTAGATACTGAAGAGCATGACGACGCTGATAATAATATTTCTGAAGGGCCCCTAACCCAGTCTGATGGGGCCAGGGAGGTTTTGTCTGAGGGAGAAATTACTGATTCAGGGAACATTTCTCAACAAGCTGAACCTGATGTGATTGCATTTAAATTTAAGTTGGAACATCTCCGCATTCTGCTTAAGGAGGTATTATCCACTCTGGATGATTGTGACAGGTTGGTCATCCCAGAGAAACTATGTAAAATGGACAAGTTCCTAGAGGTGCCGGGGCTCCCAGAAGCTTTTCCTATACCCAAGCGGGTGGCGGACATTGTTAATAAAGAATGGGAAAGGCCCGGTATTCCTTTCGTCCCTCCCCCCATATTTAAAAAATTGTTTCCTATGGTCGACCCTAGAAAGGACTTATGGCAGACAGTCCCCAAGGTCGAGGGAGCGGTTTCCACTTTAAATAAACGCACCACTATACCCATAGAGGATAGTTGTGCTTTCAAAGATCCTATGGATAAAAAATTAGAAGGTTTGCTTAAAAAGATGTTTGTTCAGCAGGGTTACCTTCTACAACCAATTTCATGCATTGTCCCTGTCGCTACAGCCGCATGTTTCTGGTTCGATGAGCTGATAAAGGCGGTCGGTAGTGATTCTCCTCCTTATGAGGAGATTATGGACAGAATCAATGCTCTCAAATTGGCTAATTCTTTCACCCTAGACGCCACTTTGCAATTGGCTAGGTTAGCGGCTAAGAATTCTGGGTTTGCTATTGTGGCGCGCAGAGCGCTTTGGTTGAAATCTTGGTCGGCTGATGCGTCTTCCAAGAACAAGCTACTTAACATTCCTTTCAAGGGGAAAACGCTGTTTGGCCCTGACTTGAAAGAGATTATCTCTGATATCACTGGGGGTAAGGGCCACGCCCTTCCTCAGGATCGGCCTTTCAAGGCAAAAAATAAACCTAATTTTCGTCCCTTTCGTAGAAACGGACCAGCCCAAAGTGCTACGTCCTCTAAGCAAGAGGGTAATACTTCTCAAGCCAAGCCAGCTTGGAGACCAATGCAAGGCTGGAACAAGGGAAAGCAGGCCAAGAAACCTGCCACTGCTACCAAGACAGCATGAAATGTTGGCCCCCGATCCGGGACCGGATCTGGTGGGGGGCAGACTCTCTCTCTTCGCTCAGGCTTGGGCAAGAGATGTTCTGGATCCTTGGGCGCTAGAAATAGTCTCCCAAGGTTATCTTCTGGAATTCAAGGGACTTCCCCCAAGGGGGAGGTTCCACAGGTCTCAGTTGTCTTCAGACCACATAAAAAGACAGGCATTCTTACATTGTGTAGAAGACCTGTTAAAAATGGGAGTGATTCATCCTGTTCCATTAAGAGAACAAGGGATGGGGTTCTACTCCAATCTGTTTATAGTTCCCAAAAAAGAGGGAACGTTCAGACCAATCTTAGATCTCAAGATTTTAAACAAGTTTCTCAAGGTTCCATCGTTCAAGATGGAAACCATTCGAACTATTCTTCCTTCCATCCAGGACGGTCAATTCATGACCACGGTGGATTTAAAGGATGCGTATCTACATATTCCTATCCACAAGGAACATCATCGGTTCCTGAGGTTCGCATTCCTGGACAAACATTACCAGTTCGTGGCGCTTCCTTTCGGATTAGCCACTGCTCCAAGGATTTTCACAAAGGTACTAGGGTCCCTTCTAGCTGTGCTAAGACCAAGGGGCATTGCTGTAGTACCTTACTTGGACGACATTCTGATTCAAGCGTCGTCCCTTCCTCAAGCAAAGGCTCACACGGACATTGTCCTGGCCTTTCTCAGATCTCACGGATGGAAAGTGAACGTGGGAAAGAGTTCTCTATCTCCGTCAACAAGGGTTCCCTTCTTGGGAACAATAATAGACTCCTTAGAAATGAGGATTTTTCTGACAGAGGCCAGAAAAACAAAACTTCTAGACTCTTGTCGGATACTTCATTCCGTTCCTCTTCCTTCCATAGCTCAGTGCATGGAAGTGATCGGGTTGATGGTAGCGGCAATGGACATAGTTCCTTTTGCACGCATTCATCTAAGACCATTACAACTGTGCATGCTCAGTCAGTGGAATGGGGACTATACAGACTTGTCTCCGAAGATACAAGTAAATCAGAGGACCAGAGACTCGCTCCGTTGGTGGCTGTCCCTGGACAACCTGTCACGAGGGATGACATTCCGCAGACCAGAGTGGGTCATTGTCACGACCGACGCCAGTCTGATGGGCTGGGGCGCGGTCTGGGGATCCCTGAAAGCTCAGGGTCTTTGGTCTCGGGAAGAATCTCTTCTACCGATAAATATTCTGGAACTGAGAGCGATATTCAATGCTCTCAAGGCTTGGCCTCAGCTAGCGAGGGCCAAGTTCATACGGTTTCAATCAGACAACATGACAACTGTTGCGTACATCAACCATCAGGGGGGAACAAGGAGTTCCCTGGCGATGGAAGAAGTGACCAAAATCATTCTATGGGCGGAGTCTCACTCC
Source organism: Bombina bombina (assembly GCF_027579735.1). Lineage (NCBI taxonomy): Eukaryota > Metazoa > Chordata > Amphibia > Anura > Bombinatoridae > Bombina > Bombina bombina. Next base: position 180,943,554 of record NC_069500.1, read on the forward strand.
TGCCACCTGTCTGCTATCCACATCCCAGGAGTGGAAAATTGGGAAGCGGATTTTCTGAGTCGTCAGACATTGCATCCGGGGGAGTGGGAACTCCATCCGGAAATCTTTGCCCAAGTCACTCAGCTGTGGGGCATTCCAGACATGGATCTGATGGCCTCTCGTCAGAACTTCAAAGTTCCTTGCTACGGGTCCAGATCCAGGGATCCCAAGGCGGCTCTAGTGGATGCACTAGTAGCACCTTGGACCTTCAAACTAGCTTATGTGTTCCCGCCGTTTCCTCTCATCCCCAGGCTGGTAGCCAGGATCAATCAGGAGAGGGCGTCGGTGATCTTGATAGCTCCTGCGTGGCCACGCAGGACTTGGTATGCAGATCTGGTGAATATGTCATCGGCTCCACCTTGGAAGCTACCTTTGAGACGAGACCTTCTTGTTCAGGGTCCGTTCGAACATCCGAATCTGGTTTCACTCCAGCTGACTGCTTGGAGATTGAACGCTTGATCTTATCGAAGCGAGGGTTCTCAGATCCTGTTATCGATACTCTTGTTCAGGCCAGAAAGCCTGTAACTAGAAAGATTTACCACAAAATTTGGAAAAAATATATCTGTTGGTGTGAATCTAAAGGATTCCCTTGGGACAAGGTTAAGATTCCTAGGATTCTATCCTTCCTTCAAGAAGGACTGGAAAAAGGATTATCTGCAAGTTCCCTGAAGGGACAGATTTCTGCCTTGTCTGTGTTACTTCACAAAAAGCTGGCCGCTGTGCCAGATGTTCAAGCCTTTGTTCAGGCTCTGGTTAGAATTAAGCCTGTTTACAAACCTTTGACTCCTCCTTGGAGTCTCAATTTAGTTCTTTCAGTTCTTCAGGGGGTTCCGTTTGAACCCTTGCATTCCGTTGATATTAAGTTATTATCTTGGAAAGTTTTGTTTTTAGTTGCAATTTCTTCTGCTAGAAGAGTTTCAGAATTATCTGCTCTGCAGTGTTCTCCTCCTTATCTGGTGTTCCATGCAGATAAGGTGGTTTTACGTACTAAACCTGGTTTTCTTCCAAAAGTTGTTTCTAACAAAAACATTAACCAGGAGATTATCGTACCTTCTCTGTGTCCGAAACCAGTTTCAAAGAAGGAACGTTTGTTGCACAATTTGGATGTTGTTCGCGCTCTGAAATTCTATTTAGATGCTACAAAGGATTTTAGACAAACATCTTCCTTGTTTGTTGTTTATTCCGGTAAAAGGAGAGGTCAAAAAGCAACTTCTACCTCTCTCTCTTTTTGGATTAAAAGCATCATCAGATTGGCTTACGAGACTGCCGGACGGCAGCCTCCCGAAAGAATCACAGCTCATTCCACTAGGGCTGTGGCTTCCACATGGGCCTTCAAGAACGAGGCTTCTGTTGATCAGATATGTAGGGCAGCGACTTGGTCTTCACTGCACACTTTTACCAAATTTTACAAGTTTGATACTTTTGCTTCTTCTGAGGCTATTTTTGGGAGAAAGGTTTTGCAAGCCGTGGTGCCTTCCATTTAGGTGACCTGATTTGCTCCCTCCCTTCATCCGTGTCCTAAAGCTTTGGTATTGGTTCCCACAAGTAAGGATGACGCCGTGGACCGGACACACCTATGTTGGAGAAAACAGAATTTATGTTTACCTGATAAATTACTTTCTCCAACGGTGTGTCCGGTCCACGGCCCGCCCTGGTTTTTTTAATCAGGTCTGATGATTTATTTTCATTAACTACAGTCACCACGGTACCATATGGTTTCTCCTATGCAAATATTCCTCCTTAACGTCGGTCGAATGACTGGGGTAGGCGGAGCCTAGGAGGGATCATGTGACCAGCTTTGCTGGGCTCTTTGCCATTTCCTGTTGGGGAAGAGAATATCCCACAAGTAAGGATGACGCCGTGGACCGGACACACCGTTGGAGAAAGTAATTTATCAGGTAAACATAAATTCTGTTTCTTTCTAAGGTTGGCAGTAGTTCACGAAAAAATCCTTACTTGATGGAATTCATCTTCTGGCCACCAGGCGTAGGCAAAGACACCCCACAACAAAGCTTTAAATATTCCTCCTACGTCCCTCTCTCTCCCAATAGTGCTTTGCCTTGTCAAGGAAAAGGCAAGGCTAGAGGTGTTAAAGATTTCTAGAATTACAGGGGTATTAATCCCAAACTTTCCCTCAGTGGATAGTTCCTGGACATATGAGAGTACTACTGTAGCTGTGCAATGTAAATCTTCTTTATGGAATTGTGGTCACAAGCCTTTCACCGGTGTTGCTGGGATAGTTCCTCCTCCTACATGAATGATGAATACTGGTGAGGACTTGGCAAGTGTGTGGCTCCGTACCCCAGATTGTAGATGTGCTGTTTTCCATTCTTTGAATTAATTTAGTTTTGTAAGTAGAGGCAGAGTGTTAGTTTGCTGAGTCTATCCCTCGTAGGATTTTTGGATGCAGAACAATAGTTTTTTTCCGTCTATTATCGGAAAAGCAGGGTTTTTCAAACCTGTCCTCAAGCATCCCTAACAGGCCAGGTTTTCAGGATTATCTTGGCTGAACGCAGGCTAATAACAATCAGCTGATTGTCACCTGCTCTCCAGATGTCCTTAAAATCTGGTCTGTTAGGGAGACCTAATAACAGGTTTGAAAACCCCTGGCTTAAAGAGATAGTAAAGTAAAAAATTCAACTTAAATGTGGCGCTTAAATGGACCGTAAACACCAAAAAATGTTATTGTTTAAAAAGATAGATAATCTCTTTATTTTCCATTTCCCAGTTTTGTATAAACACAGTTATAGTAATATACTTTTACCCCTATGACTACTTTGTATCTAAGCTTCTGCAGACAGCCTCCTTTTCTCCGGTCTTTTGACAGACTTGCATTTTAGACCGTTAGTGCTGACTCTTTAATAACTCCCTGGGAGTGAACCTAATGTTATCTCTATGGCACACATGAACAAACAGTACATGTTATTAGATATTCACAGCCAGACTGTGAGATAAGAGGGGGTGTTCTGTCGAGAACTCCAATTCGTCAAAAACTCCAATCTGACGTCACTTCCGGTGACTCTTTTATTTTAATATCTGTTTTGCCTCTGTCTGGGGGGCCACCGCAGACCCTTTGGCATACACCCCAAGTAAACCCTGGGGAGTGAGGTTTACAAAGGCGGAGGCAAAATAGATAGTGAAGATAGGCAATTACAGGGCTTATCTGATTGTTTTTGAATCCTGTCACTCACAGGGCATGGACCAATCAGATGTATGGAAATAAAGGAAGTGACGTCAAATTGGAGTTTTCGACAGATTGGAGTTCTCGACAGAACAGCGGACTGCAGAGTCTTAGAAATCATTCTCTCAGCCTACTTAGGTTTAGCCTTTAACAAAAAAATACCAAGAGAAAAAAAGCAAATTTGATGATAAAGGTAATTTGGAAAGTTGTTTAAAATTACATGCCCTATCTGAATCAACTTTATTGTCCCTTTTAAGGCTTTGATCTCTGGTCTCAATATGGTTGTAAGTAGGCCATTACTAATTTAGACCTGACATTTCTCTTAGAGAGGCTATTCTCAACACCAGGTCAGCTCACTTGGGATCACACTTGACTCTAAACTCACATTTACCCAACATATACAAGCACTCACTAAATCCTGCTGTGCACACCTACACAACATTTCCAGAATCCGACCTTTCCTTACTAAAGAAACTAGAAAAATAATTCACTCCCTCTTTTTGTCACACGTTGAATACTGCAATCTACTTCTAAATGGCTTTCCCAAACACCACCTCCCCCCCACAGTCTATTACGAATACTTCAGCTAGACTCATCAACCTAAGCCGTTGATCTACATCAGCTTGTTCGCATTTCCATTCTCTATACTGACTCCACATACACTCTAGAATACAATTTAAAGTATTAACCCTAACTTACAAACACTCAACAGCCTCACTCCCAACTATATTTCCTAATTCATCTCCAAATACTTCCCGACCCATTCTCTTTGATCAACCTCTGACCTACATCTCTTTACTCATATTATCTCTATGTCCCACTCACACCTCTAAGACTTCTCACACACTGCTCCTGTCCTGGAACTCTCTACCCTACTCAATAAGACTGGCTTCAACCTTGTATAGCTTCAGACACTCTTGGTAAACCTCTCTGAATAGGTGAGTTTTCAATCTCTCCTCTGTTTTTCATCCTACTCAAAATAACTCTTTAACTGCCTTGACTCACTGATGCCTACAATCCATGTAACAAGTTACCTCAAACTCGGCACCCTCAACCTCAATCCATTGGCATGATCACAATGGTATCTATATGGCTTACAGGAACTAGCTCTCCCCTGTTGTGAAAAGCAAATACAAAAGCATGCGATTAGAGGCGGCCTTCAAGGGCTTAGAAATTATCATATGAGCCTTCCTAGGTTTAGCTTTCAACTAAGAATACCAAGAGGAACAAAGCAAAATTGGTGATAAAAGTAAATTGGAAAGTCGTTTAAAATTACATGCCCTATTTGAAACATGAAAGTTTTTTTGGACTTGACTGTCCCTTTAAACACTGCTAGAAGTAAGTTTTTTTACATGGACCGGGTAGCGCTTGTATTACAATTTAAAAGTAAAAGGTTTTTGTGTTAGCGTGCAAAAAGCCGAAATTAGAATATCGCAATTGCTTTAACGTATTCCCCCATCAAAGACATGTTTATGTATGTATCTCTGTTAAAACAATTTGCCTACAATCATGAAGAGGATGCGATTCATCACTTAAAACAGCATAAAAACAGCTATTACAGGAAAATTGTATTAAAGATGTGTGTGTAGAGCGTAACACACAGGCTTATGCGTTTCGGCAGGTTGCCGTTATCATTGCCTGCCTTTTATTTTCTAACTGAGATCTCATATCTTTGAGCTCTTATAACATTTTTGTGCAATATTTTGTTAAAATATTTTTTATTAGATAGTGTTATTGTGAGTGTAACAGCACTTTGTAATGTATTTTTGATTTGTTTTGTGACATGTTTTTGTTTCGCGAAACAGTTAACCAGAGAACTGAGGATGCGCTATCCTGACGCACGTTAACTTTAATTGCACTCGAGCAATCCATTTACTTTCAACTTGTAATACGAGCGCTTCACCCGACGTGTGCAAACACCAGCGATTAAACCCCTTTTTGCTCACGCGTAATTCTTAGCACGCCACTCGTAAACTGTCCCGCAATGTTTTATGCCAGTTTAACGCGCGTCATACAAAACACCTCTAACTCTTTGAGAAGGTGTGGTGTCTGAATGCTAGTGCACGGGGAACTCAAAGAATATGTGAGTATGTAGCTGGAAAAACTTTTACTAGAAACAATTTTGCTAAAGGGAATATACTACAAAAAATTTCTATTGAAATGCACCAACACACACTATCAATTTTGACCTTTATCAGAATGTTATCAAAATAATATTTCAGTATTGTTTGTGCACTAATCAGTATAACTTTTTATTGTAATTTCAGGAGTTACAATGATCTTGAGTTTATGAATAAAATGTATGTACTGAATTCAACATTTTCCTGGTTCAGAAATACAGTATTCTGTTTGAGTGCGGTACTGATCAGACTTTCCTTTAGCTTGTGCAATGCTCCGTATCTGATATCGCTGCTAAACCAGTCATTACTTGCACACAGTCTTAATTATCAATAATACTGGTGTAGAGCACTGGGAAAGTATTTCCACTATATAATCATTTGCTGCCCCTAGGCACTGGGAAATCTGTTTCAGCCCCTTCCCACCCTCCAAACCAATTTCAGCTCATAGCCTCATATATTTCTCGCCACCAAAATCCAGGAGGGGGTCATGTACCCCAACTAGATAACTATGGATCATTAGCGCTACTCCTTAACATTAAATCCTGCTGCCCACGGCACATACCAAATACGCCCCTGCATTATGCACAGTAGGACCTGGGGTAAATATCACCTGCTGCAGTAGCAACGTAACTGCAGAAAGACAAGACATTCCATTTCTATTTAAATATACAAACATTAGGTTTCATGATATTTTTTTAGATATTGCTGCATAGACACATTAATAATCGCAGTAGGCACACTGAAAAATGCCCCTTTAGATCTCTTAATGCTGCATCTAGAGATTTTGCTTCCCAATACCAAAATATTGTGTATGTACGATTGGTCTGTTTTGGTTATGGAGTAATTTGTCAGTCACGTGTGCCTCAGGGACACAATATTAGCTTTGACGTCTTCTTTATGAACCAATTAAGATCCTATTAGCCAAGCTTGTAGATTGGGTGATAACACAGGAGGATTTTTGCACGATTACATTTTTTTTTTATACCCTAGTTTGATTTCACTAATTTGTGTGACCTGGAGGACAGACAATGGCTCATTGTCTTATAGAGGCCTATTTAAGAAATGTCTTGCGGACCTGATCCGACAGTGCGGATCAGGTACGCAAGACATCGCTGAATGCGGAGAGCAGTACGCTCTCCGCATTTAACATTGCACCAGCAGCTCACAAGAGCTTCTGGTGCAGAGCCACCCCCTGCTGACTCGCGGCCAATGGGCCGCCAGCAGGGGGTGTCAATCAACCCGATCGTACTCGATCGGGTTGAATTGTTGTGATTCCTGTCCGCCTGCTCAGAGCAGTCGGACAGGGTTATGGAGCAGCGGTCTTTGTGACCGCTGCTTCATAACTGCTGTTTCTGGCGAGTTTGAAGACTCGCCAGAAACACGCGCCGTCAAGCTTCTTTCGAAGCTTGATAGATAGGCCCCATAGTGTTAGTTTACAACTCTGCTGCTATTTGTCGGTTAGGGATGCCATAGCTGCTAAAATACATTTATGGCCTCCTAAGTTTTTTGTATTCTACATAAATGTATATGTCTTTATCTATTCTGTCTATCTTTCTACTATATAGCACACACATACATATCTACTTTGTTTAAAAGCATGTCGTATTGACATATAGAGATATATACAACACACTTCGAGGTTTGCTTTAATATATCACTTACACAGAGGTGTTAAAAGCCAGAGTAAAGTAAAAGTCTGACTGAAGTGTGTGTCCACATGGAATTATTTTCTGAGAAACCTGAACAATTTGCATATGAGGCTGGCGCAGCTTTATGTAGCATTTAAAGGGACAGTATACACTCATTTTCATGTAACTGCATGTAATAGACACTACTATAAAGAATAAGATGCACAGATACCGATATAAAAATCCAGTATAAAACTGTTTAAAAACTTACTTAGAAACTTTCAGTTTAGCTTTGTTGAAAAGGTAGCTGGAAAGCCCACTGCAAGTGGCAAATAAGACACCCCCCCTCCCCCTTCTTTTGCATATGAAAAGACCATTTACACAAACAGGAGCAACCTGGAGTAGGTAGCTGACGGTATTCTCATAACACTTTGGGGCTTGGTTAGGAGTCTGAAAATCTGAGCAATGTTATTTAAAAATAAGCAAAACTAAACATTTTTAAAAAAAAAAAAAAAAACTTCATGGGCTATATAAATAGATCATCTACAAAACATTTATGCAAAGAAAACATGAGTGTATAATGTCCCTTTAACTGGTGTTTTTTTTTTCCTTTCTCTCTGTTTTTGTCTCTGTGTCTTTCTCTCTTTTCTCTCTCTCTCTCTCTCTCTCTCTCTCTCTCTCTCTCTGTCTCTCTCTCTCTTTCTCTCTCTCTCTCCCTGTCTCTATCTGTCTTTTTTTCTTTCTCTCTCTTATTTTGACAAGTCACTGATAAAATGTGCAGTGTAAAGCAGACTGCAAGTACCCAGTGTGTGTTTTGGTGAAATTGCTTACAGCTGGGATGGAACTCTGGGATATTTACAACAATACTTTTTTTGTCCACCCCCTCTGTTTAGAATCCCATATGTTGGTTTGGATAGATAGTGTCAGTGATAAGGAGTTTCACTGATCTTTGACAAAGCTAACTTTTTTTTTTCTCCTGTAGGTCTGTGATGTCACCCATGTGGGCAGTGCTTGGGAACTCCCTTACAACACTGCAGCATCAGGTTTCAGTATGAATATTAGAACAGACACACACTGCAGCCAAGTAGGAATAAGGAGAGAGCTTATTCATTGAATACAAATCACTGTCTGGATTACAAACCCTCAAGGCACTGGATTTATTCTCTGATAATATTCCTCATATATACAGAAAACGAGGTACTAGAAGGTTGGATTTCTCATTTCATACCTGAACTTTCCATCATTTTGGCTACAACTAGGGGACCCCACCATGTGTCATGTAATTGTTACATGTCGTTCAATGCTATGGACCATACTGAGTATTGTAGTTGCCTTTGGGGAACTGATTGCCTTTATGAGCGCAGACTGGTTGATTGGTAAAGCAAAACACACAGAAATGGACAACAGAACAGGGGGTCAGCAAGAACCTTACCGGCCTACGCTGGGTATCTATGGACGATGCATAAAAATGCCTCAAGTACAGTATTTTAAGAGGGATACCCTCTGTGGTCCATACGCGGAGCATTTCAATGAGATCGCTAGTGGTTTCTGGCAAGCCACAGCCATTTTTCTAGCGGTGGGAATCTCCATCCTCTGTATTGTGGCTTTTGTGTCTGTCTTTACTATGTGTGTGCAAAGTGTTATGAAGAAAAGCATTTTCAATGTTTGTGGGCTGCTACAAGGAATTGCAGGTAGGTGTATGCACTAAACACATGCCTGAATTTGTCATTTCTTTTTTACATTACAGGAGGAAGAATTATTGATACATTTTCATCCTTAAACTTATAGTAAAAACGTGGAAGCATTCATATTATGTACCGTGTGTCCATTTGCATTATTGGTTGTGTATAACTATGTTTTAACCCCTGAAAATGTGTTAAACACATAGTTAAAGTCAGCTTCATATTGGCAAACTATTACTTGTCAGCAGTTGAACTAATCAGGAGTGGAATTTGTATATAGCTGCTAATCTATGTTCAGCCCAGGATCAGAAGAGTATTGCGGCTCAGGAGCTGACTTTAACACTAGAGGATTTTCTTATTACAACTTAACACACAATGTGAAGTAAAAATAAAGTTCACTATTTTGTTATAGAAATTAAAGTGAATTAAACCCCTGCATAACAGTTGAATACATATTGTAACGTATGCTCTGTGTCACTACCCACGAGGAGTGAGTAAAAGAGACGCGAGCATACATGTGTATGCTCATATAGCTGTTTTAAGGAGTTAAACACATAGGAGATGCAGGGAATTTTTTAAACATACGTCTCTATCAGACTAGAGCATTTTTACTCGGAAATGGCCCATAAGTTTTAAAATATTTATAATCTCTTCGCCAAAAAGAATCTATTTACATGTATTTATTGTAGTTTTGTAGTATTTCAAGCAGTGTGTTGGTTACACCCCCACATTTTCTTTTAGTCACACTTAAAAAGTGACACCTGACTATGGCCGAGGGATTTTATGTGGCACTTAGTACCACAGAGGGGAAACTTATCAATAAAAAGCAGTCCCAAGCTTCTCATTGGGTCATTATGTGATGTCAGTTTCAGTAGTATGTACAGTTCAATTAGATTCATTAAGAGCAATACATTTCCTATATATTTATAAGCTAAAGCGATTACTTCATTTATTTTGAAGCGTAAGTATAACCTGTTTTCCAAGGCCACTGACCAGCCCTCCATACCAGTATGTTTGAGGGACCCTGCACTAAATTCTCATACATATGACCATATTAAGGGCTAGATTTATTAAAGCCTTACGGCTGCAAGTTCTCACAAGAACTTGCTCGCCGTCATTTATCAAGCAGCGGTCACCAGACCGCCGCTTCCCTAACCTCTTCGCCACCTCTAATGTGGCGAAATTCAATCTCCTCGGTCTAGTCAGACCGAGGAGATTGACAGCTCCTGCCCGTGCGTGATTGGCTGTGCGCGGGCAGGGGACAGGATTGCACGCGAGCACAAAATTGCGCTCGTGTGCAATGGCGAATACCTGCGGGTAATTTCGCCCGGCCACAGGCGAGATGAGGCGTACAGGCGCGCGCCCCTGTACGCCTCAGCTTTAATAAATCTAGCCCTAAGTCTAGCTAATAATTTAAAAGGGACATGGAAGTCCAAAGTGAAACTTCAGATACACCATTCAGTTTTAGAAAAACGTATTTCTATTATCAAATTTTCTTTGTTCACTTTGAATTTTTTGTTGAAAAGCATACCTAGGTAGGCTCAGACGCCGCAATGCACTACTGGGAGATAGTAGGTTATTGGTGGCTACACACCTATGCCTCTAGTCATTGGCTCAACAGATGTGTTTAGCTAGCTCCCAGTAGTGCATTGCTGTGCTTGAGCTGACTTTAATTATGTATTTAACCCTTTGCGTGGGTTAAACACACTGTTATTTTCAAGCAATAGTACAATATTAAAATGCTCTAACACATTAGAACATTTTATTTTTGAACTTTTATATTCCTTTAACAATTAACCAAGAAAACAGAGAAATACATTTGCCAAACCTGGTCTGGGGCTACCACATGTTGCTGAAATCAATAGAAAAATTTGAACATTTTAAGCAGGAATGTTCTCACTATTTTTAACTCAATTAATCTTAGGTTAATAATAAATATAATTTTAAAAAATTTACACTATTTATTTATTTAGAAAGCTTGTCAGTTATTCGTGGCCACACTAGCCCACTTATAAAATTGACCACAAATAAGGGATAGTTAAAATAGGATCTTAATTGTAAAATTGTTACTTAAATATTTCCTGCTTCCTACACACAGTGCTTATTGTGCTAACAATCTTTAGAAAACGTCATTTGAAGAAGAAAAAAAACTTTTTTGTTCTAGATGTCTAGTAATTGTTATTGATAGCAGAATATATTAGCCGAACCCTCACAGATTAAACGTAACCACATCAAACTATCCGTGTTAGATCTGCTTTCTTTCATATGACATTTTTGAAAGCTAATGGACAAACAAGGTTCTTTGATTATTTTTTTCTTGCAGCTAATGTCACCCTTCTGATATTATGTTTGTTTTATCATTATGCTATGATACTTCTGTTGTCATTATTTATTTGTGTGCTCTAAATAGCCTTCTCCTTGCTCTGTATAATATAGCATTCCTTCTCAGCAGGTTTCATCTGCAGTAACTGTATGTAGCGTATGCAAAATCATCTCTTTAGCTGTAATTTATTATTGCAATGTATAGTCTAGAGCAGCAGTTTCTAACCTTTTTGGTTTTAGACATCTGTTGAATTCTTTTGAAGTTTCCACATGATGTCTGATTTATTTTTTTGTATCTTCTTGTTACACCCCAAGGATAGAAAGTAATATGCTGAAGCAAAATTGAAAACCCAGTTTCAAAGGGATATTTACGGCTACAGAAAAAAATTATATGTAGTGTTCTGCACAGGTGCTGAAATACTTGTGACTTCTGAGAGCAACTTTACCTTTGTGTTTAATCCCCAATGTGGTGTTTATGAACATAGTTATCATAGGTCAGTAATGCAAAAATGACAAAATTTGATGAATTGGAGCAGGGCTTAACAAATTTGTTCAAAACCTAGGGGTCAGCCCATAAATTTAGGAGTCAGGTACTTTTGGCCATCCAAGATACAAATTAATTGCATAATTTAACATAAAATTATTTAATGATAATCTGTGCAGTAAGCACTGAAATTTTTTAGCTTAAAGTAATTGTAAACTTTAACGAATTAAAGCCCAGTATCAAGTAATAATCTTATAAACAGGGGCACTTTAATTCATTAAAGTTTACATGGATGCTTATTTTTTAAAATACTTACATTTGCGTTATGGTAAACATAACGCCGATGCTCTGCCCACATCTGCTGCTTTCATTAGCAGATCGATGACGAATCCGGCTTTCTTCAATTGTTCTGTGCCCCCTTTGGCATCCAGCTTGTGGGGCACGCAATGATTGGAGGAAGCCGGATTCGTCATCAATATGCTAATGAAAGCAGTAGATGCGTGTGGAGGATTAGCTTTATGTTTACCATAATGTAAAGGTAAGTATTTAAAAAAAATAAGCATCTTTGTAAACTTTAATGAATTAAAGTGCCGCTGTTTTTAAGATTATTATTATTTGATACTGGGCTTTAATTCGTTAAAGTTTGTAATCACTTTAATATTGACTTAAAGGGACAATAAACGTTAAAACAAACAAATTTGTTAAATTTTATCTTGATATGGCAAATAGCTTGTTTAAACGTTTATTGTGACAGTATTACATCCAATATGAATATATTGTATATGAATATTTAATTACGCTTACTTTCTCTTGTTAAGTGTAGTCAGTCCACGGGTCATCCATTACTTATGGGATTATATCTCTTCCCCAACAGGAAGTTGCAAGAGGATCACCCAAGCAGAGCTGCTATATAGCTCCTCCCCTCACATGTCATACCCAGTCATTCTCTTGCAACCTAACTAAAGATAGGTTGTTGTGAGAGGTCTGTGGTGTTTTTAAACTTAGTTTATTTCTTCAATCAAAAGTTTGTTATTTTAAATGGCACCGGAGTGTGCTGTTTGTTTCTCAGGCAGCATTAGAAGAAGAATCTGCCTGCGTTTTCTATCATCTTAGCAGACGTAACTAAGATCCACTGGCTGTTCTCGCACATTCTGAGGAGTGAGGTAACTTCAGAAAAGGGTAATAGCATGCAGGGCCCCCCCTGCAAACGAGGTATGTGCAGTAAATTATTTTTCTAAGCAATGGAATTGACTGAGAAATTACTGCTGATACCAATGTAATGTAAGTTCAGCCTTAAATGCAGTGGTAGCGACTGGTATTAGGCTGAGGAGTGTGTGTACACTGAAGTATTTTTCTAGGGAATGGAATTTGACTCAGAAAATACTGTTAATACTGAAGTAATGTGTGAGCCTTAACTGCAGTAAAAGTGACTGGTAGAAGGCTTATTAATAACACTTCATAACTTTTAAAATGTATGTTCAAAACGTTTACTGGCATGTTAATCGTTTTTTGTGAGGTACTTGGTGATAAAACTTATTGGGGCATGATTTTTACCACATGGCTAACTTTTGTTTCTGCATAGAAACAGTTAACTGAGCTTCCCCACTGTTGTAATATGAGTGGGAGGGGCCTATTTTAGCGATTTTTTGCGCAGTAAAAATTCAGTCACAATCTTCCTACTTCATCCTCCATGATCCATGACGTCTCTAGAGAGCTCAGGGGTCTTCAAAATTCATTTTGAGGGAGGTAATCAGTCACAGCAGACCTGTGGCAGTGTGTTTGACTGTGATAAAAACGTTAATTATTAAATTGTTATCCGTTTTTGGGTATTAAGGGGTTAATCATCCATTTGCTGGTGGGTGCAATCCTTTGCTAACTTAATACATTTACTGTGAAAATTTGGTTGCTATAACTAATTAGGTTCATTGTTATTTCAACTGTGACAGCTTTTTGTGCTTCTTAAAGGCACAGTAGCATTTTTTATATTGCTTGTAAATTTATTTGAAAAGTATTTTCCAAGCTTGCTAGTCTCATTGCTTGTCAGTTTAAACATGTCTGACACAGATGAATCTGTTTGTTCACTATGTATGAAGGCCAATGTGGAGCCCCATAGAAGGTTGTGTACTAAATGCATTGATGTAACTTTAAATAAAAGTCAGTCTTTACATGCAAAGAAATTATCACCAGACAACGAGGGGGAAGTTATGCCTACTAACTCTCCTCACGTGTCAGTACCTTCGCCTCCCGCTCAGGAGGTGCGTGATTTTGTGGCGCCAAGTACATCAGAGAGGCCCTTACAAATCACTTTGCAAGACATGGCTACTGTTATGACAGAAGTATTATCTAAATTGCCAGAATTAAGAGGCAAGCGTGATAGCTCTGGGTTAAGGACAGAGCGCGCTGATGATGCGAGAGCCATGTCCGATACTGCGTCACAATTTGCAGAACATGAAGACGGAGAGCTTCATTCTGTGGGTGACGGATCTGATCCAGGGAGACTGGATTCAGAGATTTCTAATAGGAAAACTGACGTGTTTCCTATACCTAAAAGGCTTACAGAGATTATTAGCAAGGAGTGGGATAGACCAGGTGTGCCTTTTTCCCCTCCTCCCATATTTAGGAAAATGTTCCTATAGACCCCACCACACGAGACTTATGGCAGACGGTCCCTAAGGTGGAGGGAGCGGTTTCTACTTTAGCTAAGCGTACCACTATCCCGGTGGGAGATAGTTGTGCCTTTCTCCAACATAGGTGTGTCCGGTCCACGGCGTCATCCTTACTTGTGGGATATTCTCTTCCCCAACAGGAAATGGCAAAGAGCCCAGCAAAGCTGGTCACATGATCCCTCCTAGGCTCCGCCTACCCCAGTCATTCTCTTTGCCGTTGTACAGGCAACATCTCCACGGAGATGGCTTAGAGTTTTTTAGTGTTTTAACTGTAGTTTTTATTATTCAATCAAGAGTTTGTTATTTTGAATAGTGCTGGTATGTACTATTTACTCAGAAACAGAAAAGAGATGAAGATTTCTGTTTGTATGAGGAAAATGATTTTAGCAACCGTCACTAAAATCCATGGCTGTTCCACACAGGACTGTTGAGAGCAATTAACTTCAGTGTGGTGAACAGTGAGCAGTCTCTTGCTGCTTGAGGTATGACACATTCTAACAAGACGATGTAATGCTGGAAGCTGTCATTTTCCCTCTGGGATCCGGTAAGCCATGTTTATTACGATTGTAAATAAGGGCTTCAAAAAGGGCTTATTAAGACTGTAGACTTTTTTGGGGCAAAATCGATTGATTATTAACACATATTTAGCCTTGAGGGAATACATTTTATCTGGGTATTTTGATATAATAATATCGGGCAGGCACTGTTTTAGACACCTAATTCTTTAGGGGGCTTTCCCAAAGCATAGCAGAGCCTCATTTTCCGCGCCGGTGTTGCGCACTTGTTTTTGAGAGCATGGCATGCAGTCGCATGTGAGAGGAGCTCTGATACTTAGAAAAGACTTCTGAAGGGCCGTCATTTGTATCGTATTCCCCTTGGGGCTTGGTTGGGTCTCAGCAAAGCAGATACCAGGGACTGTAAAGGGGTTAAAGTTCAAAACGCTCCGTTCCGTTATTTTAAGGGTTAAAGCTTCCAAATTTGGTGTGCAATACTTTAAGGCTTTAAGACACTGTGGTGAAAATTTGGTGAATTTTGAACAATTCCTTCATGTTTTTCGCATTTGCAGTAAAAAAGTGTGTTCAGTTTAAATTTAAAGTGACAGTAACGGTTTTATTTTAAAACGTTTTTTGTACTTTGTTATCAAGTTTATGCCTGTTTAACATGTCTGAACTACCAGATAGACTGTGTTCTGAATGTGGGGGAAGCCAGAATTCCTATTCATTTAAATAAATGTGATTTATGTGACAATGACAATGATGCCCAAGATGATTCCTCAAGTGAGGGGAGTAAGCATGGTACTGCATCTTTCCCTCCATTCGTCTACACGAGTCTTGCCCACTCAGGAGGCCCCTAGTACATCTAGCGCGCCAATACTCCTTACTATGCAACAATTAACGGCAGTAATGGATAATTCTGTCAAAAAACATTTAGCCAAAATGAACACATGATCAGCGTAAGCGCGACTGCTCTGTTTATGATACTGAAGAGCATGACGACGCTGATATTAATATTTCTGAAGGGCCTCTAACTCAGTCTGATGGGGCCAGGGAGGTTTTGTCTGAGGGAGAAATTACTGATTCAGGGAACATTTCTCAACAAGCTGAACCTGATGTGATTGCATTTAAATTTAAGTTGGAACATCTCCGCATTCTGCTTAAGGAGGTATTATCCACTCTGGATGATTGTGACAAGTTGGTCATCCCAGAGAAACTATGTAAAATGGACAAGTTCCTAGAGGTGCCGGGGCTCCCAGAAGCTTTTCCTATACCCAAGCGGGTGGCGGACATTGTTAATAAAGAATGGGAAAGGCCCGGTATTCCTTTCGTCCCTCCCCCCATATTTAAAAAATTGTTTCCTATGGTCGACCCCAGAAAGGACTTATGGCAGACAGTCCCCAAGGTCGAGGGAGCGGTTTCCACTTTAAACAAACGCACCACTATACCCATAGAGGATAGTTGTGCTTTCAAAGATCCTATGGATAAAAAAATTAGAAGGTTTGCTTAAAAGATGTTTGTTCAGCAGGTTACCTTCTACAACCAAGTTCATGCATGGTCCCTGTCGCTACAGCCGCATGTTTCTGGTTCGATGAGCTGATAAAGGGCGGTCGACAGTGATTCTCCTCCTTATGAGGGGAGATATTGGACAGAACAAAGGCTCCTCAAATTGGCTAATTCTTTCAACCCTATACGCCACTTTGCAATTGGGCTAGGTAGCGCTAAGAATTTCTGGGTTTGCTATTGTGAGCGCGCAGAGGCGCTTTGGTTGAAATCTTGGTCGGGCTGATGCGTCTTCCAAGAACAAGCTACTTAACATTCCTTTCAAGGGGAAAACGCTGTTTGGGCCCTGACTTGAAAGAGATTATCTCGGATATCACTGGGGGTAAGGGCCACGCCCTTCCTCAGGATCGGCCTTTCAAGGCAAAAAATAAACCGAATTTTCGTCCCTTTCGTAGAAACGGACCAGCCCAAGGTGCTACGTCCTCTAAGCAAGAGGGTAATACTTCTCAAGCCAAGCCAGCTTGGAGACCAATGCAAGGCTGGAACAAGGGAAAGCAGGCCAAGAAACCTGCCACTGCTACCAAGACAGCATGAAATGTTGGCCCCCGATCCGGGACCGGATCTGGTGGGGGGCAGACTCTCTCTCTTCGCTCAGGCTTGGGCAAGAGATGTTCTGGATCCTTGGGCGCTAGAGATAGTCTCCCAAGGTTATCTTCTGGAATTCAAGGGACTTCCCCCAAGGGGGAGGTTCCACAGGTCTCAGTTGTCTTCAGACCACATAAAAAGACAGGCATTCTTACATTGTGTAGAAGACCTGTTAAAAATGGGAGTGATTCATCCCGTTCCATTAAGAGAACAAGGGATGGGGTTCTACTCCAATCTGTTTATAGTTCCCAAAAAAGAGGGAACGTTCAGACCAATCTTAGATCTCAAGATCTTAAACAAGTTTCTCAAGGTTCCATCGTTCAAGATGGAAACCATTCGAACTATTCTTCCTTCCATCCAGGAAGGTCAATTCATGACCACGGTGGATTTAAAGGATGCGTATCTACATATTCCTATCCACAAGGAACATCATCGGTTCCTGAGGTTCGCATTCCTGGACAAACATTACCAGTTCGTGGCGCTTCCTTTCGGATTAGCCACTGCTCCAAGGATTTTCACAAAGGTACTAGGGTCCCTTCTAGCTGTGCTAAGACCAAGGGGCATTGCTGTAGTACCTTACTTGGACGACATTCTGATTCAAGCGTCGTCCCTTCCTCAAGCAAAGGCTCACACGGACATTGTCCTGGCCTTTCTCAGATCTCACGGATGGAAAGTGAACGTGGAAAAGAGTTCTCTATCTCCGTCAACAAGGGTTCCCTTCTTGGGAACAATAATAGACTCCTTAGAAATGAGGATTTTTCTGACAGAGGCCAGAAAAACAAAACTTCTAGACTCTTGTCGGATACTTCATTCCGTTCCTCTTCCTTCCATAGCTCAGTGCATGGAAGTGATCGGGTTGATGGTAGCGGCAATGGGACATAGTTCCTTTTTGCACGCATTCATCTAAGACCATTACTACTGTGCATGCTCAGTCAGTGGAATGGGGACTAAACAGACTTGTCTCCGAAGATACAAGTAATCAGAAGACCAGAGACTCACTCCGTTGGGGGCTGTCCCTGGACAACCTGTCACGAGGATGACATTCCGCAGACCAGAGTGGTCATTGTCACGACCGACGCCAGTCTGATGGGCTGGGGCGCGGTCTGGGGATCCCTGAAAGCTCAGGGTCTTTGGTCTCGGGAAGAATCTCTTCTACCGATAAATATTCTGGAACTGAGAGCGATATTCAATGCTCTCAAGGCTTGGCCTCAGCTAGCGAGGGCCAAGTTCATACGGTTTCAATCAGACAACATGACAACTGTTGCGTACATCAACCATCAGGGGGGAACAAGGAGTTCCCTGGCGATGGAAGAAGTGACCAAAATCATTCTATGGGCGGAGTCTCACTCCTGCCACCTGTCTGCTATCCACATCCCAGGAGTGGAAAATTGGGAAGCGGATTTCTGAGTCGTCAGACATTGCATCCGGGGGAGTGGGAACTCCATCCGGAAATCTTTGCCCAAGTCACTCAGCTGTGGGGCATTCCAGACATGGATCTGAATGGCCTCTCGTCAGAACTTCAAAGTTCTTTGCTACGGTCCAGATCCAGGATCCCAAGGCGGCTCTAGTGGATGCACTAGTAGCACCTTGGACCTTCAAACTAGCTTATGTGTTCCCCGCCGTTTCCTCTCATCCCCAGGCTGGTAGCCAGGATCAATCAGGAGAGGGCGTCGGTGATCTTGATAGCTCCTGCGTGGCCACGCAGGACTTGGTATGCAGATCTGGTGAATATGTCATCGCCTCCTCCTTGGAAGCTACCTTTGAGACGAGACCTTCTTGTTCAGGGTCCGTTCGAACATCCGAATCTGGTTTCACTCCAGCTGACTGCTTGGAGATTGAACGCTTGATCTTATCGAAGCGAGGGTTCTCAGATTCTGTTATCGATACTCTTGTTCAGGCCAGAAAGCCTGTAACTAGAAAGATTTACCACAAAATTTGGAAAAAATATATCTGGTGGTGTGAATCTAAAGGATTCCCTTGGGACAAGGTTAAGATTCCTAGGATTCTATCCTTCCTTCAAGAAGGATTGGAAAAAAGGATTATCTGCAAGTTCCCTGAAGGGACAGATTTCTGCCTTGTCTGTGTTACTTCACAAAAAGCTGGCCGCTGTGCCAGATGTTCAAGCCTTTGTTCAGGGCTCTGGTTAGAATTAAGCCTGTTTACAAACCTTGTGACTCCTCCTTGGAGTCTCAATTAAGTTCTTTCAGTTCCTTCAGGGGGTTCCGTTTGAACCCTTGCTTTCCGTTTGATATTAAGTTATTATCTTGGAAAGTTTTGTTTTTAGTTGCAATTTCTTCTGCTAGAAGAGTTTCAGAATTATCTGCTCTGCAGTGTTCTCCTCCTTATTGGTGTTCCATGCAGATAAGGTGGTTTTACGTTCTAAACTGGTTTTCTTCCAAAAGTTGTTTCTAACAAAAACATTAACCAGGAGATTATCGTACCTTCTATATGTCCGAAACCAGTTTCAAAGAAGGAACGTTTGTTGCACAATTTGGATGTTGTTCGCGCTCTAAAATTCTATTTAGATGCTACAAAGGATTTTAGACAAACATCTTCCTTGTTTGTTGTTTATTCCGGTAAAAGGAGAGGTCAAAAAGCAACTTCTACTCTCTCTCTTTTTGGATTAAAAGCATCATCAGATTGGCTTACGAGACTGCCGGACGGCATGCCTCCCGAAAGAATCACAGCTCATTCCACTAAGGGCTGTGGCTTCCACATGGGCCTTCAAGAACGAGGCTTTCTGTTGATCAGATATGTAGGGCAGCGACTTGGTCTCACTGCACACCTTTACCAAATTTTACAAGTTTGATACTTTTGCTTCTTCTGAGGCTATTTTTGGGAGAAAGGTTTTGCAAGCCGTGGTGCCTTCCATTTAGGTGACCTGATTTGCTCCCTCCCTTCATCCGTGTCCTAAAGCTTTGGTATTGGTTCCCACAAGTAAGGATGAACGCCCGTGGACCGGAACACACCTATGTTGGAGAAAACAGAAATTTATGTTTACCTGATAAATTACTTTCTCCAACGGTGTGTCCGGTCCACGGCCCGCCCTGGTTTTTTTTAATCAGGTCTGATAATTTTATTTTCTTTAACTACAGTTCACCACGGGGTACCATATGGTTTCTCCTATGCAAATATTCCTCCTTAACGTCGGTCGAATGACTGGGGTAGCGGGAGCCTAGGAGGGATCATGTGACCAGCTTTGCTGGGCTCTTGCCATTTCTGTTGGGAAGGAGAGATATCCCACAAGTAAGGATGACGCCGTGGACCGGACACACACCCGTTGGAGAAAGTAATTTTATCAGGTAAACATAAATTCTGTTTTTCAGATCCAATGGATAAAAAATTAGAAGGTTACCTAAGAAAATGTTTGTTCAACAAGGTTTTATCTTACATCCCCTTGCATGCATTGCGCCTGTCACTGCTGCGGCGGCATTCTGGTTTGAGTCTCTGGAAGAGGCCATTCCGCACAGCTCCATTGGATGAAATTATGAACAAGCTTAAAGCACTTAAGCTAGCTAACGCATTTGTTTCTGATGCCGTACATTTAACCAAACTTACGGCTAAGAACTCCGGATTCGCCATCCAAGCGCGCAGAGCGCTATGGCTTAAATCCTGGTCAGCTGATGTGACTTCTAAATCTAAATTGCTTAATATTCCTTTCAAAGGGGTAGACCTTATTCTCAAGAATCTTTACAAAAGTTCTGGGCTCACTTCTGGCGGTACTAAGACCGCGAGGCATAGCGGTGGCTCCGTATCTAGACGACATTCTGATACAAGCGTCAAGTTTCAAACTGCAAGTCTCATACAGGAGATAGTTCTGGCATTTCTGAGGTCGCATGGGTGGAAGGTGAACGTGGAAAAGAGTTCTCTATTACCACTCCACAAGGGTTCCCTTCCTAGGGACTCTTATAGATTCTGTAGAGATGAAAATTTACCTGACGGAGGCCAGGTTATCAAAACTTCTAAATGCTTGCCGTGCCCTTCATTCCATTCCACACCCGTCAGTAGCTCAGTGCATGGAAGTAATCGGCTTAATGGTAGCGGCAATGGACATAGTACCATTTGCGCGACCTGCATCTCAGACCGCTGCAATTGTGCATGCTAAGTCAGTGGAATGGGGATTATTCAGATTTTGTCCCCTCTACTAAATCTGGACCAAGAGACCAGAGATTCTCTTCTATGGTGGCTTTTCTCGGCCCCACCTGTCCAAGGGGATGACCTTACGCAGGCCCAGATTGGACGATTGTAACAACAGACGCCAGCCTTCTAGGTTGGGGGGGTGCAGTCTGGAATTCCCTGAAGGCTCAGGGATCATGGACTCAGGAGGAGAAACTCCTCCCAATAAATATTCTGGAGTTAAGAGCAATATTCAATGCTCTTCTAGCTTGGCCTCAGTTAGCAACTCTGAGGTTCATCAGATTTCAGTCGGACAACAACATCACGACTGTGGCTTACATCAATCATCAAGGGGGAACCAGGAGTTCCCTAGCGATGTTGGAAGTCTCAAAAGATAATTCGCTGGGCAGAGTCTCACTCTTGCCACCTGTCAGCAATCTACATCCCAGGCGTGGAGAACTGGGAGGCGGATTTCTAAGTCGCCAGACTTTTCATCCGGGGGAGTGGGAACTTCATCCGGAGGTCTTCGCTCAACTGATTCATCGTTGGGGCAAACCAGATCTGGATCTCATGGCGTCTCGCCCAGAACGCCAAGCTTCCTTGCTACGGATCCAGGTCCAGGGACCCGGGAGCGGTGCTGATAGATGCTCTGACAGCCCCTTGGGTCTTCAACATGGCTTATGTGTTTCCAACCATTTCCGATGCTTCTTCGACTGATTGCCAAGATCAAACAGGAGAGAGCATCTGTGATTCTGATAGCGCCTTGCGTGGCCACGCATGAACCTGGTATGCAGACCTAGTGGACATGTCGTCCTGTCCACCATGGTCTCTGCCTCTGAGGCAGGACCTTCTAATTCAGGGTCCTTTCAACCATCCAAATCTAATTTCTCTGAGGCTGACTGCATGGAGATTGAACGCTTGATTCTATCAAAGCGTGGCTTCTCGGAGTCGGTTATGATACCTTAATACAGGCTAGGAAACCTGTTTACCAGAAGAATTTACCATAAGATATGGCGTAAATATTTGTATTGGTGCGAATCCAAGAGTTACTCATGGAGTAAGGTTAGGATTCCTAGGATATTGTCCTTTTCTACAAGAGGGTTTAGAAAAAGGCTTATCCGCTAGTTCGTTAAAAGGACAGATTTCTGCTCTGTCTATTCTTCTACACAATCGTCTGGCAGAAATTCCAGACGTTCAGGCTTTTTGTCAGGCTTTGGCTAGGATTAAGCCTGTGTTTAAGACTGTTGCTCCGCCGTGGAGCTAAAACTTAGTTCTTAACGTCCTGCAAGGCGTTCCATTTGAACCCCTTCATTCCATTGATATTAAGCTGTTATCTTGGAAAGTTCTGTTTTTGATGGCTATTTCCTCGCTCGAAGAGTCTCTGAGTTATCTGCCTTACATTGTGACTCTCCTTATCTGATTTTTCATTCAGACAAGGTAGTTCTGAGTACTAAACCTGGGTTCTTACCTAAGGTAGTTTCTAACAGGAATATCAATCAAGAGATTGTTGTTCCATCATTGTGTCCTAACCCTTCTTCAAAGAAGGAACGACTTTTGCATAATCTGGACGTAGTCCGTGCCTGAAGTTCTATTTGCAAGCAACTAAAGATTTTCGTCAAACTTCTTCCCTGTTTGTCGTTTACTCTGGACAGAGGAGAGGTCAAAAGGCTTCTGCTACCTCTCTCTCTTTTGGCTTTGTTAGCATATACGTTTAGCCTATGAGACTGCTGGACAGCAGCCTCCTGAAAGAATTACAGCTCATTCTACTAGAGCTGTGGCTTCCACCTGGGCCTTTAAAAATGAGGCTTCTGTTGGAACAGATTTGCAAGGCTGCGACTTGGTCTTCACTTCACACTTTTTCAAAGTTTTACAAATTTGACACTTTTGCTTCTTCGGAGGCTATTTTTGGGAGAAAGGTACTTCAGCATGGTTCCCTCCGTTTAAAGTTCCTGCCTTGTCCCTCCCTTCATCCGTGTACTTTAGCTTGGGTATTAGTATCCCATAAGGAATGGGATGACCCGTGGACTGAACACACTTAACAAGAGAAAACATAATTTATGCTTACCTGATAAATTTAATTCTCTTGTAGTGAGTCAGTCCACGGCCCGCCCTGTCTTTTAAGGCAGATCTAAATTTTTAATTTAACTCCAGTCACCACTGCACCCTATGGTTTCTCCTTCTTGTCTTGTTTCGGTCGAATGACTGGATATGACATGTGAGGGGAGAGCTATATAGCAGCTCTGCTTGGGTGATCCTCTTGCAACTTCCTGTTGGGAAGAGATATAATCCCATAAGTAATGGATGACCCGTGGACTGACTACACTACAAGAGAAATAAATTTATCAGGTAAGCATAAATTATGTTTTCTTGACTGCTTCTTCCTAGAATCCTCTTCTGCAAGCCCCTACTGCAACCACTCTGTATCATGAATCAGTCGCGCCATAGAGGGATTACAGAGGCGCCCCGCTTATTTCCACAATGTAGCCGGGTCTCATTTTTGTTAGTGCGCATGCGCTGTATTTCTACACTCACCGAAAAATCTGTTTCAGCTGAGCAGTTCATGTAAATTCTAGTGATTTTGACTGCTCCTTCTTTAGTCAAGACTCCCTCCCAAATAACATATAGGTAAGTCTATATTTGTGAAAAATAACACCCCCCCCCACTGCTGTCTGTTTTGAATCTGACAGCATAAACTCTCTGAAGATGGGAGAAAAAGGGGCGCAACACATGACTCCTACAGGTAGTGTGACACTAGAAAGAAATAGAGCACTGACTGCCGAAGTAAGGGTGGGCTGGCCACAAATTATGATTGACAGGTTTGAATAGCTACAAATATATTGAAAAAAAAATTCTTTACATTTTTAAACAAATATATGAATTCAATATGCTTGCAAAAATATTAATAAAAAGACCAACAATTTAACTAATGTTTACTGTCATTTTAAATTTTAGCTGGGTGGTCAGTAAAATCAGCTCTGTAGTGCCCCCATTAAAAAGGTCTTGGGAAAACTACTGTTCTATCTATCTGTGTATCTGTCTATCTAAATATCATAATATAAAACAAGTTATTTTTAAAACAAATCGTGATTAAAATCAATATATCATGGCCAAAATCGCAATATTTATTTTTTTCCATATCGCACAGCCCTATGAAGTATGTATAAGTAATATTACACACTGTGGGATAGATTTAATTAGCTGCATTCTAAGCTTTTCACATATTTAAGAAGCAAAAACTACTTCTTTTGTCTCTCCGCCACCTCAGAGGGGCTGAGATCAGTCACTGCAACACTCGCTTGTTTGGGGTAATTGACTGCCCTGCTTTGGCACAATTGGTTGCGCCAGAGCAAGGGGCGACATTGAATAAGAAAGCTCTTGTGCCATATGATACACCACTGCATGTGACGATTGTACGCTGACTGATTCGCTACTTACGAACCTGTCTGCCTGCAATGATGGCAAATTTTGCCCTGCGTGTTTCTAAAACCCTTACTAGAGTGAGAATTTGGGCCCCATTTATCATTTAACCAGTGGTCAAAATTACCAACTTCTGAACCTGTACAACCTTGTTCCTCCACTGTCTGCATTTAATATTGCATAAGGAAGTTCTTAGTCAGCGCCGCAAGACAAATCGTGGACAGGGTCTGACAATCACCCCGAACAAATGAGTATAAGGGTGTTTTAACTTTACCATCTATAAGAGGACGAAGAGGTTCAAAAGCCTCGGCCTTCTGTCTCCAAAGCTGCTTGAGCAGATTGATAAATAAAGCCATTTATGATTGGAGAATTTGGTGTCTTTTTCAATCTGCTCTAAATCTGTGACACCCTGATCTGGGTTTGTGACACCCTCATCTGGGTCTGTGACACCTTCATCTGGGCCTGTGACATCTGGGTCTGTGACACCCTCATCTGGGTCTGTGACACCCTCATCTGGGTCTGATGACACCCTCATCTGGGTCTGTGACACCTTATCTGGGTCTGTGACACCTTTATCTGGGTCTGTGACACCTTTATCTGGGTCTGTGGACACCTTTATCTGGGTCTGTGACACCTTTATCTGGGTCTGTGACACCCTCTTCTGGGTCTGTGACACCCTCTTCTGGGTCTGTGATACCCTCTTCTGGGTCTGTGATACCCTCTTCTGGTCTGTGACACCCTCTTCTGGGTCTGTGACACCCTCTTCTGGGTCGGTGATACCCTCATCTGGGTCTGTGACACCCTCATCTGGTCTATCTGTAAAATTAGCACACAGGTAAGTTCTTAGGAGCTGTAAGCTTTGTAACTCCTGTGCAGAAAACAGCCAGTGAGTGTCAGTTCCATGTAGCCACCAGTCAGTGGCTGATATGTGTAATCCTTTGTGTATTTTTAAATACATAGCAAGCTACGCTATTACATGCTCTAAAGGATTTAGAACTTTTTATTTCTGCAGTAGAACATTCCTTTAAAACTAGGCACTTGGTGCACACAAACAGTTGTGAATGAAGCAAGCTATCTTACAGGCCAAGAGGCCGAATTATCAAGTCTCTGTCGGACCTGATCCGACAGTGCGGATCAGGTCCGACAGACATCGCTGAATGCGGAGAGCAATACGCTCTCCGTATTCAGCATTGCATCAGCAGCTCACAAGAGCTGCTGGTGCAACGCCGCCCCCTGCAGATTCGCGGCCAATTGGCTTGCCAGCAGGGAGGTGTCAATCAACCCGATTGTACGGAGCTTGATAAATGGGCCTCCAAGTATCAAGCTTCAATCTTTCATTCATACTGTTTTTTACATAAATGAGAACACAGTGAGACTGGGAACTGCTAAAACCAGATGTTATTGCTCCCTTCTTTTAAAATCAAGGATGCAAAATACAGTTTAAAAAGCCAGACATACAAGGTCTTGTGCGTTTCAGGCCTAAAGGAACAGCAAAGTTAAACATTTAATTTCATGATTCAGATAGAGCATGCAATCTTAATTAACTTTCTAATTTGCTCCTATTATCAATCTCTTGTCATTTGCTCACCTGATGTGTTTAGCTAGCTCCCAGTAGTGCATTGCTGTTCCTGAACATATCTAGGTTTGCCCTTCAACATTGGATACCAAGAAAACAAAACAAATTTGATAACAAAAGTAAGCTGAAAAGTTGTTTAAAATTATGTGCTCTGTCTTTAAAACGAAAATGTGATTCATGTCCCTTTAATACACAGCCTACCTTTATAAAACATATACATGCTAGAAGTTCTCTTATTCATTGAATACTAAAGAGCATTGACTAGACGTGTCTTAAAGGGACAGTCTAGTCCAAAATAAACTTATTCAGATAGGGCATGTAATTTTAAACAATTTTCCAATTTACTTTTATCACCAATTTTGCTTTGTTATCTTGGTATTCTTAGTTGAAAACTTAACCTAGGAGGTTCATATGCTAATTTCTTAGACCTTGAAGGCCACCTCTTTTCATAATGCATTTTAACATTTTTGTCACCACTAGAGGGTGTTAGTTCATGTGTTTCATATAGATAACACTGTGCTCATGCACATGAAGTTACCTGGGAGCCAGCACTGATTGGCTAAACTGCAAGTCTGTCAAAAGAACTGAAATAAAGGGGGCAGTTGCAGAGGCTTAGATACAAGATAATCACAGAGGTAATAAAGTATATAAATATAACTGTATTGGTTATGCCAAACTGGGGAATGGGTAATAAAGGGGATTATCTATCTTTTAAAACAATAAAAAATTCTGGTGTAGACTGTCCCTTTAAAGGGGAAAATGAGCAATACTAATGTGTACTACAGTCCTCTTACTCTACTGTCACCAGTAATTTTATTGTATACGGTCCAGTGATGAGATATTCTGCCCATGGCTAAATATCCTGTACATATATTTATATGACTTTAATGTCTCCTTACGAGCTAGGTGTGACAGTTCTTGCACAGTGTGACAATCCCAAAACCTCTGTACCTGAGTTATTTTTCAGTGTCATGTAAAAGCCATCCCTGGAGAATATAAAACACAATAAAGATTACTGCAAATCATTACTTTGGCAAACCGGTATCTTAAAGGTCACCTTGTTTATTACATAGCAACAGTTGCTAGGAGAGAAGTGCAAGTCAATATTTGCAGCTGTTAATCTCATCTGTGCTGTCAGCTTCCTTGTAGATTGACTCACAGCTGGATTACAGCAGTAATTGTGTGAAGCATTCCTACAGCTGGGAGACCGCTCTATACACTACTTTTGCCAGTATATTAGTCACACTGCTACTGCTGCGTCATGTGTTTATGTTGCCTGCACATGTATTGTATACATTAATAACAGAATACATATTTCACAACTAAACCTATTTTAAAGGGACATACCGGCAAAATTGGCATAGACATGGGGGCATTTCAGGTTTTGAATAGAAGCATTTTTGTAATAAACATGTATTAGCAGAAATGCTGTCTAGTGAAAGCTATAGAGGTTTCAAGTGTATTTAAGTATGCTCCGTGGACCAGCATTTTAAGCACAGCACTTGCTCAGAGAGAGCCTAAGGTGCTTCTATCATCTGGTAATGAATCAATTTAATTGCTGACATGATTACAAGACTCACTGGCGCTTTGAGCAGCTGCAGTATTTTAACATGCCTGGTGCACTGAGTATATCTAGCTATGCTTCACACGTTCAGAGAAAAATGTTAGCTAGAAGCATTTTTGCCAATACATTTATATTGTAAACATGTTTCTATGTAAAGATTCATCTATTGCATTTCAATTTGACCAGAATGTCCAGTTAAAGGGACACTGAACCCATTTTTTTCTTTTGTGATTGGGATAGAGCATGCAATTTTAAGCAACTTTCTAATTTACTCTTATTATCAATTTTTCCTCGTTCTCTTTGCTATCTTTATTTGAAAAAGAAAGTGCAGAACCTTGGACAGCACTTGTTTATTGGTGGATGAATTTATCCACCAATCAGCAAGAACAACCCAGGTTGTTCACCAAAATGGGCCGGCATCTAAACTTACATTCTTGGCTTTAAATAAAGATACCAAGAGAATTAAGAACATTTGCTAATAGGAAGTACAGGCAGTCCTCGGGTTACAGGACATCCAACTTAAGTACAACTCGTACTTACATACAGAGAAAATAGAGCTTTATCGACAATCCTTCTTTCCAGGATAATCCAAAATACTGAAAATCCAATTGTCACAAGGACAGAAAGTGATGTGAAATTTTCTGAACAGGGGCACAGATAGCAAAACAAACTTTATCCTATGCTATCCAAAACAAAACAAAATGTTTGGCTATAGATTTCACCTAAAAAAAGTGCCTGTTCCAACTTACATACAAATTCAACTTAAGAACAAACCTAAAGTCCCTATCTTGTACGTAACCCGGGGACTGCCAGTACATTAGAAAGTTGCTTAAAATTGCATGTTTCTATCTGAATCACAAAGATTTTTTGGGGTTCAGTTGTCCCTTTAAGTTATGTCATGTATTACTTCCTGTTATTAAAGTTTGTTTTTTCTGAGCTAAAACATATCCATTAATAAAATTACAGGCAACCAGAATGTGGCCCCTAATCAGTGAAAGGGCCACACATTAATTTTTAACCCTTATATTGGACCCTCTTCAAATGTGTTTAAACAAAATGATTGTGAGGGGATGGTGGAATGGAATTTTTGTGGGGGTAAATAAGTGTTATGTCCTGCTTCGAGGTGAGACAAGGACTGCGGAGGAAGTGTCCAGGTGGCCACATGTTGTCCTGGGGCCAGAAGTTACCCACCAGTGTGTTTAGTGTACTATGACGGTTTTGGTTATTGAGTATTCATCTATCCCAGTGCACTGTGTCCACTTTTAGAACAAAGGATATTTTGCTAATCACAGTGTTTCTGTCATTATGTTTCCCCCAACAGGGCACAATCTTATTCATAACTTGCTCTAATTTGTGGAATCAATTTATTTTTGCACAAATTTATGTGCTCGTGAAGCTGGTCGTAAGCAGAGTTTAACTATTCTAACTTTAACTATTAACTATATTAATCGTTCAAGGTTGAACACATGGGGCCCGATTTCAAAACGGATCACTACTTAAATGTTCTCTTGGTATCCTTTGTTGAAAAGCATAACTAGGTAGGTTTTAGGAGCAGTAATGCATTACTGTAGCTAGCTGCTGATTGGTGTTCTACACATATATTCCTCTTGTCATTGGCTCACCTAAGAGTTCAGCTAGCTCCCAATTGTGCATTGATGCTCCTTCAACAAAGGATACCAAGAGAATGAAGCAAATTTGATAATAGATGTATATTGCAAAGTTGTTTAAAAACTATATGGTCTATCTGAATCATGAAATACAAAATTAGGGTTTCATAACCTTTAAAATCAATGCAAATTCCCTTGTGAAGTGCAGCTCATGGGGTTTTCTGAATCAAATCCTGAAGAAGTTGCAGCTAGCCACAGTCATTTTATTAGTAAAACCACAATTGCTTTGCTATTCCTCGTCTTTTAATCTCTATTAAAACCTATTAAGGAAGACATGTGGCAGTCTTCCACTTTTCAGAATTGAAAAACTTTACAGGAAAAAAGAGCAAAATAAAAAGAATATATTTTTTTCAATACATATAATTGTATACAGGTACAAAATCTGCAAATCTGGAATTCCAAAATACAGGGCATTTAATGAAAAAAATCAATTAAAAAGTATGAAAGTCACAATCTTCTCTGCCTGTGCCTTTTGTTTGTTTTTTTTTGTGGTTCTAAAATGCAAACTGTGATATAAAACTATGTTTAGTTGCATGTATAAGATGTATTAGGACATGTACGTTTTGCCTAAATGCCATAAGATATTGTATACAGAAGCGCTCTCTCAGGAACGGACAGCTCAGTAGCTTGTTCTATGGTGATATCACCCAGGAGCGCAGCCTCTTTTAGCCCAATTGTGCTTTTCACAGAGAAGAACTTTTCTGAAGTATATCAGTCTGATCCGGCCTAGTTAGGTCAGTCCAGCCCAGAATACCAAACAATCCTCCTCTGAACAAGGAACATGACAATCGTTTCGGCCTTCTGTGGGGCTCGTCAGTGAGGTTGCAGCCATATCCCTCTAAGCACATTGGGCAAGGAGTCAACGTCTCCCCCCATCACCCTTAAGGAGACTTCCCAAGGGTCATAAGATATTGTTGGTTACACTTGGTCACATCCCCCATCACCCTTAAGGAGACTTCCCAAGGGTCATAAGATATTGTTGGTTACACTTGGTCACATCCCCCATCACCCTTAAGGAGACTTCCCAAGGGTCATAAGATATTGTTGGTTACACTTGGTCACATCCCCATCACCCTTAAGGAGACTTCCAAGGGTCATAAGATATTGTTTGGTTACACTTGGTCACATCCCCTCTCCAAACTGTCCCATTTGAAAGATGCAAATATTCCAAAATCAAAACTTTTTCCAGTCTCAAGCAGTTTGGATAAAGGGTTTTCTACCTGTATTGCAATCTCAAATTGTTAACTGTCCTTTTAAGTGTATAAATATGCTTTTTATTTATGCCTGCACCATCATTATTTTGTTATGAAACCTATGCTTCCAATTTACTATGTGGTGCAATAAGGATTACCTGTACGGTTGAGGCAAGTGACCGCAACATTTTCTTATATATTTTTTTAACAATGGCTCTTTACAGTATTTACCTTCATGAGCACAGTGCTAGCGCTTAAAGAGCCATTATTGTAAAAACATTACATGCAATAATCCATTACAGCATGTCATTGTAAAACTATTGGCCCTAGACTACTGTGTGTGCTAACCCCCTGCAAAGGGGGTTTAACACACAGTAGAAATACTGGTTAAGGACTTGCAGGAGCACTGCTGGTCCTAATTGGAAAATGCTGCTGACCCAATCAGGAGTGCTAGTTGTGCGACTTAGATGTGGAACTAGTGCTGATGATTGGATCAGCTATATTTTCTGCTTGGAACAAGCAGCCCTCTGGGAATTCCGAGCAGTATTTCTACTGTGTGTTTAACCCCTTTGTGGGTGTTAAGCTCACAGTACTGCAGGGGTCGATAGTTTTAAAATTACACTCTGTAATTGATTAGAGTGTGTCAATTTTTGACTATAATAGCCCTTTAAATTACTTTTTTTCATTGGCCACAATTTTCCCTTCTTAATTATTTATGACTTTGTACAGTATTGATCACCTTTGCTGAAACAGCACTTGAGGACTGACTTTACCTCCTCCTATAATATTGCTTCTTTATATCTGTAGCTTACTGATCTCACTGCTTATCTATATAATGTGAATTTAAGGCAGAGTTCAGTTCTTAAACAGTAAATAGATGCTCATATGATATATTCAAAGATTAGCCAGATAATATTATTTAGACATCTTTTTTAAATAGAATTGTTTAAATATTAGGAGCCAGTAAGAATATTAGGAGCCAGAACAGTTGGATTTGTATATAGATATATGGAGAATAAACAAAAAAGTTAGAAGCCATAAGTAAAATTCTAGGAGCCAGTAGCTCCCAGGCTCCTGGGTTTGTCGAGCCCGGATTTTAGGCACCTTTTTAAATTAGAATTGTTTAAATATTGAAGAAAGTAGGTAAAGTTTTATATTTCAAAAGCCCATTAGTTTCTATAAGTTAATGAGCACCCCATCATGTTTAAACCTATGTTTTCCTTATATACTGTCTTCTCCTGAAGACATTGGGAGACATATAAACTGTACAAACAATGGTTATGTGCGTTTATAGCAGTGTTAAATGCTAACAGGGTTTAAAGTCCCTTTATATTCCATACAGCCATGGTTTGCAAACCCTAATTGTCCTAAGCAGAAGAGAAGGGAAACCTAGGTTATTACATGATAGCAACCATTACTTTATAGAAACAAATGAAAAGTGGAGAACTCACAATTAAATTACAGAAAAATGGGACACAATAATTCATTTAAATTATATTGGTAAATGTTGTTACTACACATAACCTTTACAAAATCAATCTCAAAAGTGTTTTTATTAATGTCCCTTTAAATTTACAGTACAGGGTTTGCAATTAATATATGGGCGTCGTCGTTGTCAGCTGTCTTTGATCAGAAGGATCATTATTAGTGTATATAAGACAGGATGGTTTGTATGGTTAATAGAATATAGGATATTTGATCTGGGGCCATGTCTTAGTAAAGAAGGAAATGAGATTTGCCTTTGGGTTTGTTGTTGAAAGACCCACATAGGACAACAGCTCTTGTCTTTTCCTGGATATATTAGTTTCAGATACATTCCAATTGTAATTCCCATCAGTAAAGAACTCACCGTGCTGCTCGCACCACATGTCACAGCCTAATGAGCTTAGCTCCTCTGATGAGCTATATTTGACATTGTCCTAACTTGTGAAGAGACTTTTAACAGGCTACTACTATGTCTTCCAACCAATTTTCATTTGGAAAATGTTGCTGGTTGAAATTGTTACAAAAAATGACAAAAACAGAATATTTTTTTTCAATGTTATGTTGTATATTTTATTGGTCAAAACCTTTTTACCTTGACATGGTAGATGTTACTAACTAGGTAAAAATAAAACGCTCTATTTTAAATAAAAATAATTTTACTATGTACCCCCTGTAAAGTTGAGCTCCTGTAACACTCCAGATAAAAATACAGCTGGGGAGCCAATCAGGAACAGCATTATCTTTTGTAGCGCAGAGTGTGTGTGTTCCAGTAGTGCAATTTTGACTACTTAACTATTTTGCAGCATTTAAACACATAGTAAAACATTGTTGTTGGTTTTTTTAAATGACGGTATAAATATTTTAAAAAAAATTATACTAAAATGTCACACTTTCTAAAGCAGCTTATCGACCTGTTTTCTATAGAAACAAATTATTTGGCAAATTAAGGTACTTTTGCTTTTTGTTTAAAAGAAATTATTTTCTTACATATATTTTCTCATTTCCTAAAGAAATGTTGCCTGGCTCCTCAATATTGCTGTTGGCTGCTAAGTTTGATATAAATGTGTCAGCCCCAGTCATTGCCTGTGATCAGCGTTTAACCTACTACATACAGTCCTGAAACAATTGTTTAAAAAAAATGACATTTGCCTACTTAGTGATAAAAAATTTGCTTTGTGTTTTAACGCTGTTGTATTTTCTCCTGTTAAGTGTGGTCAGTCCACGGGTCATCATTACTTCTGGATATTATCTCCTCCCTACAGGAAGTGCAAGAGGATTCACCCAGCAGAGCTGCTATATAGCTCCTCCCCTCTACGTCACCTCCAGTCATTCTCTTGCACCCAACGTAATAGTAATAGGAGGTGTTGAGAGGACTGTGGTGATTTTAATTAGTTTATTACCTTCAATCAAAAGTTTGTTATTTTATAATAGCCCCGGAGTGTGTATTCCTTTCTCTGTAGGAATTTGAAGAAGAATCTACCTGATTTGTTTTCTATGATTTTAGCCGGGAGTATTAAGATCATATTGCTGTTTCTCGGCCATCTGAGGAGAGGTAAACTTCAGATCAGGGACAGCGGGCAGATTAATCTGCAAAGAGGTATGTAGCAGTTTATTATTTTCTGACATGGAATTGAGAGAAAATCCTGCCATACCGTTATAATGTAAACTCAGCCTTAAATGCAGTAGAGGTAGCTGGGTATCAGGCTGTCATGTATGTATATTTTACACTTCAGTATTCTGGGGAATGGTACTTCACTGGATTTATACTGTATGCATAGTCTTAACCTATTTTGCAGGGAATTGCAATAGGTTTTAAATAACAATGTAATTTATTGAGGTTAAACGTTTTTTTGGCTGGCATGTAAAATCGTTTATTTCTCTGAGGTACTGGTGAAAAAATGTTTTGGGCACTATTTTTTTCCACTTGGCAATAGTTTTGTTTAAATTAAAGCAGTTACTGATCTCTCTCACTGTTATGTGTGAGGGGGAGGGGCCATTTTGGCGCTTTTACTACGCATCAAAAAACTCAGTCAGAAGTTCATTTTCTTCCTGCATGATCCGGTTCATCTCTACAGAACTCAGGGATCTCCAAAGCGTGTTTTGAGGGAGGTAATCATTCACAGCAGAGCTGTGAAGATTGTTAGTTGACTGTGATAAAAAACGTTTATTTGTGTATTTCTTTCTGCTGTCAGGGTTAGTTATCCTTTGCTAAGTGGGAACAAATCCTTTGCTAAAATTGTATATTTCTTACAAGATTTGATGGCTATAACTTATTTATTTTCAACTGTCATAATTTTTTCTGTGCTTCTTATAGGCACAGTTCGTTTTCATATTATTGTAAATTACTGAAAAGCATTTCCAGTTGCTAGTTTATTGCTAGTGTGTTTAACATGTCTGATTCAGAGGAAGATACATGTGCTAATATGTGCTAATCGCCAAAGTGGAGCCCAATAGGAAATTTATGTAACTAATTGTATTGATGTTACTTTAAATAAAGGTCATTCTGTACAACCTGAACATATTTCACCTAACAACGAGGGGAGAGTTATGCCGGACTAACCTGCGCCTCACGTGTCAGTACCTGCATCTCCGCTCGGGAGGTGCGTGATATTGTAGCGCCGAGTACATCTGGGCGGCCATTTCAAATCACATTACAGGATATGGCTACTGTTATGACTGAAGTGTTTGGCTAAATTACCAGAACTTAGAGGCAAGCGTGATCACTCTGGGGTGAGAACAGAGTGCGCTGATAATATTAGGGCCATGTCAGGACACTGCGTCACAGGTGGCAGAACATGAGGGACGGAGAACTCATTCTGTGGGGTGACGGTTTCTGATCCAAACAGACTGGATTCAGATATTTCAAATTTTAAATTTAAGCTGGAAACCTCCGTGTATTACTAGGGGAGGGTGTTAGCGGCTCTGAATGATGTAACACAGTTGCAATACCAGAGAAAATGTGTAGGTTGGATAAATATTTTGCGGTACCGGCGAGTACTGATGTTTTACCTTATCCTAAGAGACTTACTGAAATTGTTTACTAAGGAGTGGGATAGGGCCCGGTGTGCCGTTCTCACCTCCTCCGATATTTAGAAAAATGTTTCCAATAGACGCCACCACACGGGACTTATGGCAGACGGTCCCTAAGGTGGAGGGAGCAGTTTCTACTTTAGCTAAGCGTACCACTATCCCGGTGGAGGATAGCTGTGCTTTTTCAGATCCAATGGATAAGAAATTAGAGGGTTACCTTAAGAAAATGTTTGTTCAACAAGGTTTTATATTGCAACCTCTTGCATGTATTGCGCCTGTCACGGCTGCAGCAGCATTTTGGTTTGAGTCTCTGGAAGAGACACTTCAATCATCTACACTAGATGAGATTACACACAAACTTAAAGCCCTTAAGTTAGCTAACTCATTTATTTCAGATGCCGTAGTACATTTAACTAAACTTACGGCCAAGAATTCCGGATTTGCCATTCAGGCACGCAGAGCACTGTGGCTAAAATCCTGGTCAGCTGATGTTACTTCTAAATCTAAATTGCTTAATATACCTTTCAAAGGGCAGACCTTATTCGGGCCCGGGTTGAAAGAGATTATCGCTGACATTACAGGAGGTAAAGGCCATGCCCTGCCTCAGGACAAAGCCAAACCTAGGGCTAGACAATCTAATTTTCGTTCCTTTCGTAATTTCAAAGCAGGAACAGCATCAACTTCCTCTGCACCAAAACAGGAAGGAGCTGTTGCTCGCTACAGACAAGGCTGGAAACCTAACCAGTCCTGGAACAAGGGCAAGCAGGCCAGGAAACCTGCTGCTGCCCCTAAGACAGCATGAATCGAGGGCCCCCGATCCGGGACCGGATCTAGTAGGGGGCAGACTTTCTCTCTTCGCCCAGGCTTGGGCAAGAGATGTTCAGGATCCCTGGGCGTTAGAGATCATATCTCAGGGATACCTTCTGGATTTCAAATCCTCTCCCCCAAGAGGGAGATTTCATCTGTCAAGGTTGTCAACAAACCAAATAAAGAAAGAAGCGTTCCTACGCTGCGTACAAGATCTTTTATTAATGGGAGTGATCCATCCAGTTCCGCGGTCGGAACAAGGACAAGGGTTTTACTCAAATCTGTTTGTAGTTCCCAAAAAAGAGGGAACTTTCAGACCAATCTTGGATTTAAAGATCCTAAACAAATTCCTAAGAGTTCCATCGTTCAAGATGGAAACTATTCGAACAATTTTGCCCATGATCCAAGAGGGTCAGTACATGACCACAGTGGATTTAAAGGATGCTTACCTTCACATACCGATTCACAGAAGTCATTACCGGTATCTAAGGTTTGCCTTTCTAGACAGGCATTACCAGTTTGTAGCTCTTCCATTCGGATTGGCTACGGCTCCAAGAATCTTCACAAAGGTTCTGGGTACTCTTCTGGCGGTACTAAGACCGCAAGGAATTTCGGTAGCTCCGTACCTAGACGACATTCTGATACAAGCTTCAAGCTTTCAAACTGCCAAGTCTCATACAGAGTTAGTACTGGCATTTCTAAGGTTGCATGGATGGAAGGTGAACGAAAAGAAGAGTTCTCTCTTTCCACTCACAAGAGTTCCCTTCTTGGGGACTCTGATAGATTCTGTAGAAATGAAGATTTACCTGACAGAAGACAGGTTAACAAAGCTTCAAAATGCATGCCGTGTCCTTCATTCCATTCAACACCCGTCAGTAGCTCAATGCATGGAGGTGATCGGCTTAATGGTAGCGGCAATGGACATAGTACCTTTTGCACGCCTACATCTCAGACCGCTGCAATTGTGCATGCTAAGTCAGTGGAATGGGGATTACTCAGATTTGTCCCCCACTCTGAATCTGAATCAAGAGACCAGAAATTCTCTTCTATGGTGGCTTTATCGGCCACACCTGTCCAGGGGGATGCCATTCAGCAGGCCAGACTGGACAATTGTAACAACAGACGCCAGCCTACTAGGTTGGGGCGCTGTCTGGAATTCTCTGAAGGCTCAGGGACTATGGAATCAGGAGGAGAGTCTCCTTCCAATAAACATTCTGGAATTGAGAGCAGTTCTCAATGCCCTTCTGGCTTGGCCCCAGTTAACAACTCGGGGGTTCATCAGGTTTCAGTCGGACAACATCACGACTGTAGCTTACATCAACCATCAGGGAGGGACAAGAAGCTCCCTAGCAATGATGGAAGTATCAAAGATAATTCGCTGGGCAGAGTCTCACTCTTGCCACCTGTCTGCAATCCACATCCCGGGAGTGGAGAACTGGGAGGCGGATTTCTTAAGTCGTCAGACTTTTCATCCGGGGGAGTGGGAACTTCATCCGGAGGTCTTTGCCCAGATACTTCGACGTTGGGGCAAACCAGAGATAGATCTCATGGCGTCTCGTCAGAACGCCAAGCTTCCTCGCTACGGGTCCAGATCCAGGGATCCGGGAGCGGTTCTGATAGATGCTTTGACAGCACCTTGGACCTTCGGGATGGCTTATGTGTTTCCACCCTTCCCGATGCTTCCTCGATTGATTGCCAGAATCAAACAGGAGAGAGCATCAGTGATTCTAATAGCACCTGCATGGCCACGCAGGACTTGGTATGCAGATCTAGTGGACATGTCATCCTGTCCGCCTTGGTCTCTACCTCTGAAACAGGACCTTCTGATCCAGGGTCCATTCAAACATCAAAATCTAACTTCTCTGAAGCTGACTGCTTGGAAATTGAACGCTTGATTTTATCAAAACGTGGTTTTTCTGAGCCAGTTATTGATACCTTAATACAGGCTAGGAAGCCTGTTACCAGAAGGATTTACCATAAAATATGGCGTAAATACTTATATTGGTGCGAATCCAAGAGTTACTCATGGAGTAAGGTTAGGATTCCAAGGATATTGTCTTTTCTACAAGAAGGTTTAGAAAAGGGGTTATCCGCTAGTTCTTTAAAGGGACAGATTTCAGCTCTGTCCATTCTTTTACACAAACGTCTGTCAGAAGTTCCGGACGTTCAAGCTTTTTGTCAGGCTTTAGCTAGGATCAAGCCTGTGTTTAAAACTGTTGCTCCGCCATGGAGTTTGAACTTAGTTCTTAATGTTTTACAGGGTGTTCCGTTTGAACCCCTTCATTCCATTGATATCAAGTTGTTATCTTGGAAAGTTCTGTTTTTAATGGCTATTTCCTCGGCTCGAAGAGTTTCTGAGTTATCTGCCTTACATTGTGATTCTCCTTATCTGATTTGTCATTCAGACAAGGTAGTTCTGCGTACTAAACCTGGGTTCCTACCTAAGGTGGTCACTAACAGGAATATCAATCAAGAGATTGTTGTTCCATCTTTGTGTCCTAATCCTTCCTCGAAGAAGGAACGTCTGCTACACAATCTAGATGTAGTCCGTGCCCTGAAATTTTATCTACAGGCAACTAAGGATTTTCGTCAAACGTCTTCCCTGTTTGTCGTTTATTCTGGTCAGAGGAGAGGTCAAAAAGCTTCGGCTACCTCTCTCTCTTTTTGGCTTCGTAGCATAATACGATTAGCCTATGAGACTGCTGGACAGCAGCCTTCTGAAAGAATTACAGCTCATTCTACTAGAGCTGTGGCTTCCACTTGGGCCTTTAAGAATGAGGCTTCTGTTGAACAGATTTGCAAGGCTGCAACTTGGTCTTCTCTTCATACTTTTTCCAAATTTTACAAATTTGACACTTTTGCTTCTTCGGAGGCTGTTTTTGGGAGAAAGGTTCTTCAGGCAGTGGTTCCCTCCGTATAAAGAGCCTGCCTGTCCCTCCCGTCATCCGTGTACTTTTGCTTTGGTATTGGTATCCCAGAAGTAATGATGACCCGTGGACTGACCACACTTAACAGGAGAAAACAAAATTTATGCTTACCTGATAAATTCATTTCTCCTGTAGTGTGGTCAGTCCACGGCCCGCCCTGTTTTTTATGGCAGGCTAAAAAATTTTTGGATTATACTCCAGTCACCACTACACCCTTGGGCTTCTCCTTTCTCGTTGGTCCTTTGGTCGAATGACTGGAGGTGACGTAGAGGGGAGGAGCTATATAGCAGCTCGGCTGGGTGAATCCTCTTGCACTTCCTGTAGGGGAGGAGATAATATCCCAGAAGTAATGATGACCCGTGGACTGACCACACTACAGGAGAAATGAATTTATCAGGTAAGCATAAATTTTGTTTTTTTCAATTGCGTTATGTAAACTTCTGCACTCTACCTGCCAAATGCTGTACATTGTTTTATAATATAACAATAAATCTAGTATCTTCTATTAGTCAGTGTCTGGTCTAGCTTCTATTAGTCAGTGTCTGGTCTAGCTTGAAATGTAGTAATTTAGCCTCAGTCGCAATAATTGTAAGAAAGATCTTTACAGTTTATATAGCCAGCAGGTCAACAGGGTGGGGATCTGTTAAAATATAAATACTGAATCATATGGATCCACCAGACCACACCTGTCTATAGCAGGAGCACTGTTTAATATTTCTTTAAACAGTAGATTGTGAAGGTGCTGAAGTATTTGACAAAACAGTCATGGAATGAGACTTGCCTTCAGCATAGGTGGTGGTAGAGGCAAAAATATTACATTCCTGGGAGCTTTAAAGGGATAGTAAACATTAGAATGACACATATTATTCATTGCATTTTTATCCATGTAATCCTATCCATTATTAATATATATGTTTAACCCCATGGGTGTTATTTTACTTTACTGGCCGTACTCCTTTGCATTTCATTTTTAGTGGCTACCATACCCCTTTAAGGTACAACATTGGGGGGATTTGAATAACTACAAGAGAGTTTTAAGGTATATGCACGTTAAAAACAATTCTAGCGCGGGAAATTCTTTCCAGCTTCTTTATTATTGCAAGTAGTTTGACTATGTAGAGCTATTTAAACTCCATAGATGTTAATGGAGAGACATTTTTCTCACTGAAGTCTTTGTGAATTTTGACTTCACTGCATGCAGTTTAAATTTAGGATTTTTTAGTAATTGAAATAGATATTTCAATTCATTCAACTAAACAAGACTGATTTATTGCATTTTCATTTATAATTTTCTTATTAAAATCATTTTTCTAGTATACGTAAACAATATTTAATTTCTGTTAAGTGTAAGGGATAGCTCAAAGGGATTTGAAACCCAAAAATGTTTGTTTTGTGATTCCGACAACACATTATTTAAAAACAAGTTTCCAATTTACTTCTAATCTAACATTTGCTTTGTTCACATGTTACCCTTTGTTGAAGAGATATCTAGGTAGGCATCTGAAGCACTACATGGCTAGAAATAGTGCTGACAATCTAGTGCTCTTGCAAACAAAAGATACCAAGAAAACGAATAAAAATGGAAGTAAATTAGAAAGACGTTTAAGATTCCATTCTGTATCAGAATCATAAAAGAAAATGTTTGGGTTTCATATCCCTTTAATGTCTTTATTAAATAAGCATTCTGTTGCTAGTGCATCATTACAAAGTATTCTTGTGGTAGGCAGACTGCCTTGTTTTACAAATAAATGATGCTGAAATGAACAGCTGCTCATTGCAAACATTGCGCAATGTAAAATAAAGCTTCCGCTTGCTTACATAATATTTCCATGGAACTTGTCTGATTTTTGAAAGTTAGATAGTTTTAGTAGCCATATTATTATGGTCAATTGTTCATTTATTGTGTTTCTGAACAATTGCAGTGTAATTCACTATAAATTTCACCTTTGTGAAGAATATTGATGCTTTATGCCTTGTGAACATAAATAAAGTTTCACAGTTGAGATAACAAAACACAACTTATGCTGCACATGCGCCAGGTGAGGCCATCTTCACTTTCCTGTAACCTATCATTTAACCTGCAGTGGGTTCATTCCCTCCTCATGATCTTTATATTATAAACATGGGTTGCAGGCTACCAATGGAATAACTTTTTTTTCCAATTGTAACTATTATGTAACTACTAAAAATGTTGTGTGTTATTTTTGGTACAAGTGTATGGGTTTTTTCGCTGTCTGCATGAGTTATGAGTCATTTGTTGGTTGCCTATTTATATTATGTATTAGACTGTCCTTCTGTCTCACTTTTCAGAGCCTGGGTAAGGGGATATATTTTTCTTTCTACATATTTTTTTTCAAAAATACTTTATTGTTCACAGTGCACCAATAAAGTCATCAGATCTGGTTATCAGCCAGTGAGTAATCAGTCCTTAAGGCCTAGTTTTACACAAATACACTTCCTGTTAGCTTCAAAATAAACAGCTTTCGCTTTAACTTTATTTCATGCCAAAAATATTTGAACCTGTTTAAACCGTGCCCTTTTATATGTTTGATAGAAATTATAGCATTTACTGTTCCTTTAAAGGGACACAAGTCAAAACCTATGCTTTTACGATTCAGAAAGATCACACCATTTTTATGATTTTTTGCAATTTACTTAAATTGTCAAATTTTGCACAGTCTTCTTATATGCACACTTTTTGAGTCACCAGCTCCTACAGCACAGAGTATGTGTATACTAGCCTGTGATTGGCTGATGTCTGTCACATTATACAGGGGGCTGGAAAATGGGAGAAAAAATAAATTTGCCAGAAAAAAATCTACTGCTTATGTTCTGCTGTATTTAGTGGTCCTTTTAAATTGTATAGCTTTGAGGAGAGAACAGAGAGAGGTAATAGAAACCTTTAAGATTATTAAGAGATAATAAAGCTGAGGGCGATGGCATTTTCAAACGACATCAGGACAAGGGGTTGTGATCTCAAGTAGGAGGGAAGTAGGTACGGGAGTTTTTTTTTTTGTCTATCTGCCTTCATACTTTAATTTCCCCTTAAATTAGGAACGTAGAGTAAAAAAGAAACTTTCATGGGTCAGATAGTATACAGTTTAAAGAGACATTTTAATTCATTTCAGTTATCAAATTTTATTTGTTCTGTTGGTATCCTTTATTGAAAGGCATATCTAGGTATGTTTGGCAGCAGCAATGTACTATTAGGAGCTTGCTGCTGATTGGTGGCTACGTACATATGCCTCCTGTCATTGGCTCGCTAGGTCCAACTTGTGTATTGCTACTCTGGAGATGACTCCAATTATGTGTTTAAACCCATAATTATGGACGTGACAGTGCAATAATAAGGTGCTATATATAGCACATAGAGTATTTTGTTTTGCACTTTTATGTTTCTTTAAGCTTGTGAGCAGTTCTATTTGTCTCTTTTTTTTCACCACTTGACATGCGTTTAGCATTTATTTTGCTCTAATTCTGTTCTATTCTCGTTGTATTGGTCTATGGCACATACGTAAGAAGTATGATACAGACCTGTCTACATACGTGATTTCATCTTCATAGTCAACCAAGCAACGTAACAAACAGTCCCTGTGCTATGGGTACAGTGTGCTTCTGTGCCTGCAGGGGATTCTGAGAAGTCTGGTGTTAGGACCTTGAGGGAACCTTGAATGTGTCATTTGCAGGATACAACTTGTTATATACACAGATTTATTTGTCTCACAGATGCAAAAGAACCTACAAATGTGAGAGCTAATGGTTTTAATGTGTTTGAAAAATATAATGATCATTAAGGGTCATAAAAAAGCAGAATGAAGATATGTGAGAGGTTTTTTTATTGAACCCTTGCTGGCATATAATTGTTAAAGCCCTGCAGACATTAATTTCTGGGAGCTGGATGATCATATCTGATGAACCAAGGACAGGAGCGATATGTGTGCAGCCTCCAATCAGCAGCAAGTTCCCAGTAGTGCAGCTTACCTAGGTTTGCTTTGTTCTGTCTGATTTGTGGAAGTTTAACTTTATCTCATTTTTGTGTTCTGAACTAGTTGTTTGTTTAAGTTCTTTGCCATTGAACAGTAGGAAACATCACGCTACTGAAACAAATTAGCCCTCCTCACCCAGGGGATAAGCACATGAACTGCTGCTTCCAGGCAGACAGGGCTAAGAAATTTATCCTCAGCAGCTATCTTGCAGCTGGCTTGTGCGACTGCCCCTGCTTATTGATTCAGCAGCATTGACTACTTGGAACCAGCAGTTCTCTGCGGCTCCTGAACAGTTCTTTAAATATGTGTGTATCCTCTTTCTGGAGTTAAACAATTAAGACTTGTATGGTTGCTTGTTCTAACAAATTAGAGTCTTTCATGTTTGTATTATTATGGTCCTTTAACTGTATATTACTGCTGCTTTGGGTCAAATGCACCTAGATACCTATTCAGAAGTGAGGAAATGCCTAGATACCTATTCAGAAGTGAGGAAATGCCTAGATACCTATACATTAGTGAGGAAATGCCTAGATACCTATTCAGAAGTGAGGAAATGCCTAGATACCTATTCAGAAGTGAGGAAATGCCTAGATACCTAATAATTAGTGAGGAAATGCCTAGATACCTATTCAGAAGTGAGGAAATGCCTAGATACCTATACATTAGTGAGGAAATGCCTAGATACCTATCCAGAAGTGAGGAAATGCCTAGATACCTATACATGAGTGAGGAAATGCCTAGATACCTATTCATTAGTGAGGAAATGCCTAGATACCTATTCATTAGTGAGGAAATGCCTAGATACCTATTCATTAGTGAGGAAATGCCTAGATACCTATTCATTAGTGAGGAAATGCCT
The DNA here is from genome assembly GCF_027579735.1 of Bombina bombina. Lineage (NCBI taxonomy): Eukaryota > Metazoa > Chordata > Amphibia > Anura > Bombinatoridae > Bombina > Bombina bombina. The sequence goes on from NC_069500.1 coordinate 180,986,945, forward strand.
AGATACCTATTCATTAGTGAGGAAATGCCAAGATACCTATTCAGAAGTGAGGAAATGCCTAGATACCTATTCATTAGTGAGGAAATGCCTAGATACCTATTCATTAGTGAGGAAATGCCTAGATACCTATTCATTAGTGAGGAAATGCCTAGATACCTATTCATTAGTGAGGAAATGCCTAGATACCTATTCAGAAGTGAGGAAATGCCTAGATACCTATTCAGAAGTGAGGAAATGTTTTTTTTGATAAAAGATCACTGATGTCTGCTTTCTCCTCAGTGGTGCTGAGGGTTGCACAAATCTTGTAGGGGTGGATGTGGCCCTTGGTTCATAGTATGGGCAGCCCTTGTTTGAAATGATAATGAAACAAACAGGACAAGGATGTTTGTGCACAACTCATACCGATTGGCAGATTGTTCACTGGCTAATAAGGACAGATCCCTTAGCTCTGTTGGTGGATAAGTCCCCATCCACATGAAAATACATTTAATTTTATTTAGGATAAGAACATGTGATTTTTAAAATTATTATTGTCCCTTTTACCACCCAAAACCTCTGATCTGCGCGTGGTATATGCTAATAAAGAGATATAGATATGTAGATAGATATTTATGACTCTGATCATGTGTTTTAAAACAAAACTATTGGCTTGGTTTCCTGCTACTTGTGTGTAGGGCTGCAACTAACGATTATTTTCATAATCAATTAATCGGCCGATTATTTTTTCTATTAATCAACTAATCAGATAAAAAAAAATTGCAAACCAACTAATTGATTATGAGATTCATTGAAAACTATTTTTATAATCTATTTTTATCGATTATATAGATTAGTTGTTGCAGCTCTACTGTGTAGTTTGAATTGCCTTTATATACCACTTGTGCCTGATATATCTACAGACAATATCTGTTTGCTACTTTTAATAAAGTATTTAAAGTCACGTATGTTCCTGCGGATTAACCATGCCGGCATTTTTCAGCCTCTCATTCTCTACATTTACATATCTCATAAAATGTGTGTATTTTCCCATGAACCCATCTATCCTGTAGATCACAGTGTGTAAAAGTGATATAGATCAGATAGGAACTTGTGGGCCAAGATTTGTTAGATCTGCATTGCTTGCAAGCAACTAAAGGGAACATTTGCACTCAGTCTTTTAATATGCACACTACTGAGCATGTGCAAGAGTTCAGTGTATGCATCTGAATTTGCGATTCACTGCTTCCTGTCACATGATACAGGGAGCAGGGATATGGAAGGCAACTGAAATTTGTCAGAAAAAATCTACTGGTGAATGATTGAGTGTTATTCTATTGTTTTGTTATACTTTTGTTGCTTATGGAAATCTGTACTTGAAGCTCCTTTAACTTTCCTCTCAAAGTAAACAAACCCTAAATAAGTTTTAAGTTCCACTATTTTTACGTTTTGTGAAATACATTTCTTAATGTCTGCATCTTAAAGTGTATAATAGGAAGAAAAAACAAATGCAGACGGCTTCTCCAATTCCAAACTCGATTTATTGCTTGTTAGAAATCCATGTTATACATGATCATCAGAAATTCACAGAACATACTTGAAAACGGCTGCTGCTGACATGTTTTGCCACTCAAGGCGTAATCATAGCTGCAGTTAAAATCACAACCTACCTATTTAAGGCAGCTGGACAAACTCTATTGGTTAAAAACTTTAACTGGTTAACAAGTTATGCTTTAGGGGTATTTAACCCTATGTATACTTTTAAACATAAAGGCCTCTTTGTAATTCATTCGTTTGTTAAATGCATATAAATTAATTAAATGTTGTCTATTGCATATATTATTAAAGTGTATAATAATATATATAATCATAATTTCCCCCAATGGCATGACCCTTAAACAGGACAGTCAATATTGAGCTTTCTTGATTCAGATAGAGCGTGCCTTTTCAAACAACTTTCCAATTTACTTTTATTATCAAATTTACTTTTGTTCTCTTGGTATCCTTTGTAAAAAAAATACATAGGTAGGCTCAGGAGTGTGCACGTGCCTTGCATTTTTATATAGCAGCAGTGTTTGCAACAGTATTAGTGACAATGTTATTGTTATAGACGTGCTTGTCCTAAAGTGCTCAACAATGTATATCATTGCTGTAAATACTCCTAGTGCTCAGGACACATGCATACTTCTAAGCTTACCTAGATACCAAGAGAATGAATGAAATTTGATAAAGTAAATTCAAAAGTAGCTTAAATAACATTAAAATTATTAGAATCATAAAAAAGCAATTTTAACTTGCATGCCCCTTTAATTGGTGTATTCAAGAAATTATTTTTTTAAGAAGAAAATAAAAAAAACTAATGCATTTTTAAATGTGCTCTTTTAGATTTAACAGATAAACATTGAAAACAATGTCCCTTAAACTTAAGTGTACTTGTTTACTGGTTTTAACCATTTATTGACTTTAACAGTTCTAACTACACAATAAAATAGCTTTTTAATGATCCTAGCGGAGAAGTGCACAGATCTTTAGTATACTAAAGATCATCAGCAAGAGATTGCACCAATAAATGACTCAATAAGGAAGTAATCTGAGCTCCCAGTTATTCACTGTTTTTCAAAGGTCAATTCAGGAGGGTAGCCTCCTCATTTCTGCAAGTTATTCCATTAACAGCTGGTCTTATGGAGAGAATTGCTTGTTTGCTGTGACTAATAAACCTTTCTAATGCTAAATTTTCATAGTTGGAATTTGTACATACTATGACTATAAACTGAGGATTTATAGGGTGAGGGCTCAGTGACCCCAAATAACTTGCTAACACAGGGCTGTCACATTTATTTCAGTCTTAAAAGGACATTAAAGTCCCCTTTGGGCTAGATTTATTGCACAAGAAACCTCTTGTGCACTGTTACATTTTGCTGTACGATGCAACATTGCAAGTGGCGATTTGTAGGCGGACAGGTTCACTACTTGCAAACCTGTCTGCCTGCAAGCATTGTAAATTTTGGCCTATATATGTGTAGCTCTCTTTCTTTGTATTTCTCTCTGTCTATATATCTCTATATTTTTTAGCACTGAATTACTGTATATAAAACTGCTGTTTAATGAAATGACCAGAAAATACAGTAGATTTGCATAATCAACAAACGCATGATAAAAAGACAATGCATTTCAGTTATGTCTATTTCCACTCCTCCTGAATCATGTGACAGCCCCCAGCCAATCACAAATGCATATACGTATATTTTGTGAAGTCTTGCACATGCTCAGTAGGAGCTGGTGACTCAAAAAGTGTAAATATAAAAAAACTGTGCACATTTTGTTGATGGAAGTAAATTGGAAAGTTGTTTAACCCTTTAGTGACCAGACCATTTTTCAATTTTCGATTGGGACCAGGGCTATTTTTACATTTCTGCTGTGTTTGTGTTTAGCTGTAATTTTCCTCTTATTCATTTACTGTACCCACACATTATATACCTTATTTCTCGCCATTAAATGGACTTTCTAAAGATACCATTATTTTCATCATATATTATAATTTACTATAAAAAATTATAAAATATGATGAAAAAATGGGGACAAAACACACTTTTCTCCAACATAGGTGTGTCCGGTCCACGGCGTCATCCTTACTTGTGGGATATTCTCTTCCCCAACAGGAAATGGCAAAGAGCCCAGCAAAGCTGGTCACATGATCCCTCCTAGGCTCCGCCTACCCCAGTCATTCTCTTTGCCGTTGTACAGGCAACATCTCCACGGAGATGGCTTAGAGTTTTTTAGTGTTTAACTGTAGTTTTTATTATTCAATCAAGAGTTTGTTATTTTAAAATAGTGCTGGTATGTACTATTTACTCAGAAACAGAAAAGAGATGAAGATTTCTGTTTGTATGAGGAAAATGATTTTAGCACCGTAACTAAAATCCATGGCTGTTCCACACAGGACTGTTGAGAGCAATTAACTTCAGTTGGGGGAACAGTGTGCAGTCTCTTGCTGCTTGAGGTATGACACATTCTAACAAGACGATGTAATGCTGGAGGCTGTCATTTTTCCCTATGGGATCCGGTAAGCCATTTTTATTACGATGGTAAATAAGGGCTTCACAAGGGCTTATTAAGATTGTAGACTTTTCTGGGCTAAATCGATTCAATTTTAAAACATATTTAGCCTTGAGGAATCATTTTATCTGGGTATATTGATATTATAATATCGGCAGGCACTGTATTAGACACCTTATTTCTCTGGGGCTTTCCCAAAGCATAAGCAGAGCCTCATTTTCGCGCCGGTGTGGCGCACTTGTTTTTGAGAGGCATGGCATGCAGTCGCATGTGAGAGGAGCTCTGATACTTAGAAAAGACTTTCTGAAGGCGTCATTTGGTATCGTATTCCCCTTTGGGTTTGGTTGGGTCTCAGCAAAGCAGATACCAGGGACTGTAAAGGGGTTAAAGTGTTAAAACGGCTCCGGTTCCGTTATTTTAAGGGTTAAAGCTTCCAAATTTGGTGTGCAATACTTTTAAGGCTTTAAGACACTGTGGTGAAAATTTGGTGAATTTTGTACAATTCCTTCATGTTTTTTCGCAAAACCTTTGACTCCTCCTTGGAGTCTCAATTTAGTTCTTTCAGTTCTTCAGGGGGTTCCGTTTGAACCCTTACATTCCGTTGATATTAAGTTATTATCTTGGAAAGTTTTGTTTTTAGTTGCGATTTCTTCTGCTAGAAGAGTCTCAGAATTATCTGCTCTGCAGTGTTCTCCTCCTTATCTGGTGTTCCATGCAGATAAGGTGGTTTTACGTACTAAACCTGGTTTTCTTCCAAAAGTTGTTTCTAACAAAAACATTAACCAGGAGATTATCGTACCTTCTCTGTGTCCAAAACCAGTTTCAAAGAAGGAACGTTTGTTGCACAATTTGGATGTTGTTCGCGCTCTAAAATTCTATTTAGATGCTACAAAGGATTTTAGACAAACATCTTCCTTGTTTGTTGTTTATTCAGGTAAAAGGAGAGGTCAAAAAGCAACTTCTACCTCTCTCTCTTTTTGGATTAAAAGCATCATCAGATTGGCTTACGAGACTGCCGGACGGCAGCCTCCCGAAAGAATCACAGCTCATTCCACTAGGGCTGTGGCTTCCACATGGGCCTTCAAGAACGAGGCTTCTATTGATCAGATATGTAGGGCAGCGACTTGGTCTTCACTGCACACTTTTACCAAATTTTACAAGTTTGATACTTTTGCTTCTTCTGAGGCTATTTTTGGGAGAAAGGTTTTGCAAGCCGTGGTGCCTTCCATTTAGGTGACCTGATTTGCTCCCTCCCTTCATCCGTGTCCTAAAGCTTTGGTATTGGTTCCCACAAGTAAGGATGACGCCGTGGACCGGACACACCTATGTTGGAGAAAACAGAATTTATGTTTACCTGATAAATTTCTTTCTCCAACGGTGTGTCCGGTCCACGGCCCGCCCGGGTTTTTTAATCAGGTCTGATAATTTATTTTCTTTTAACTACAGTCACCACGGTACCATATGGTTTCTCCTATGCAAATATTCTCCTTAACGTCGGTCGAATGACTGGGGGTAGGCGGAGCCTAGGAGGGATCATGTGACCAGCTTTGCTGGGCTCTTGCCATTTCCTGTTGGGGAAGAGAATATCCCACAAGTAAGGATGACGCCGTGGACCGGACACACCGTTGGAGAAAGAAATTTATCAGGTAAACATAAATTCTGTTTTTCTAACTTTGACCCCCAAAATCTTACACATCTACAAGCACCAAAAACACCCATGCTAAATAGTTTCTAAATTTCGTCCTGAGTTTAGAAATACCCAATGTTTACACGTTCTTTGCTTTTTTTGCAAGTTATAGGGCAATAAGTACAAGTAGCACTTTGCTATTTCCAAACCATTTTTTTTCCTCAAAATTAGCGATAGTTACATTGTAACACTGATATCTGTCAGGAATCCCTGAATAACCCTTCACATGTACATATTGTTTTTTAGTAGACAACCCAAAGTATTGATCTAGGCCCATTTTAATATTTCATACCACCATTTCACCGCCAAATGCAATTAAATAAAAAAAAATAGTTAACTTTTTCACAAACTTTTGGTTTCTCACTGAAATTATTTACAAACAGCTTGTACAATTATGGCACACATGGTTGTAAATGCCCAGCAGTGAATAGGTTAATTAGGGAGCTTGTAGGGTTAATTGTAGCTTTAGTGTAGTAGACAACCCAAAGTATTGATCTAGGCCCATTTTGGTATATTTCATGCCACCATTTCACTGCCAAATCTGATCAAATAAAAAAAATGGTTAACTTGTTCACTAACTTTAGGTTTCAAACTGAAATTATTTATAAACAGCTTGTGCAATTATGCAAATATGGTTGTAAATGCTTTTCTGGGGTCCCCTTTGTTCAGAAATAGCAGACATATATGGCTTTGGCATTGGCTTTTTGGTAATTAGAAGGCAGCTAAATGATGCTGCGCACCACACTTGTATTATGCCCAGCAGTTAGAGGGTTAATTAGGTAGCTTGTAGGGTAATTTTAGCTTTAGTGTAGAGATCAACCTCCCACCTCATAACAGCTATATAAGATTGGGCCCTTTCAGTATTATTACATTTAAGCTTTGCGTTTTTGTATTTTAATACATTTAGATTTAGATCCAGCAGTGATTTTAGCAATTATGATTGTTTTGAAAGTATCTGTGTTACTTAAACAAATTAGGATCATACTTTGTATATCTCTGTATATCTTTTAAAAATTATATTGCTCTTTTTGTATTTACTGCATCGTAAAACTAAAACTGGCAGTTTTAAAAAGTGGGAGGGACAGGGCTGTTCCCTGGGCTAAACAGGGGAGTTCCCAGGGGAAGTCTGAATCCCTCTCACAAGTCTTGTGAAATTTTGTAAGCATTTTAAACACATTAGTTTCACTCCTTTATTATGCTAGCTGAATGCAGATGAAGTTTGCACAAAATTCACAATACACTTATTTTAAATAACAGATAAGTAATATATACTAAACTATAGACAAAAACATGTTAAATTGTAGTGAAAACGTTTCAGTTTTATTTGTAATTGATGCAAACTGAGCCTTTATATCAGCCTAGGTATTCTCCAGTTACTTTCCCTCTCCCACGTGAAATTATGTATCCCAGAGAGCTTCATTAATTTCTATGGAAGAAATCTCTCATCTCTCTGGGACTTCCAGGTTCCGCCCTTTTTCCTTAGAAAATTAAGTGAGTTCAGCCCCTGTGAAGTCTGCACAATAATTTCTCAGGAAACTAGAAAATGTTTAATTATCTGGCCCAAAGAAATTAATGAAGCTCCCTGGGAAATTGAAGCTGACAGTTTTTTCGGTTTTATTTTAAAATAGAAGAAATTCAAAGTGCAATGTAATTTGTAAATATGCTCATAAATATACAAAATATGATCCTAATTTGTTGAAGTTGCACAGAAAGGAATAATAAGAATTGTAAAATCACAATCCTAAATACACTGCTGTATACAAAATAAAATACAAAATAGAAAGTTGCAAAGTTTAAAATGTAATAAAAATTGAATCTGAAGTGTAAAGGTAATATAGAATACAAAGCACAAATCATGCAGTGGTATATGGCACTGAAGCTTGTATCTCCTTTCATATACAGAACATGCAGGGACAAGCTACTCTTAGAAGTAAAGCAAAATCATCCTTTTAAAAATGTCTCTAGGGACCCTTGCGGTGCTGGAGATCATTTATGATCATCTCAACTGAGGCGGAGAGCTTTCGATCATCAGGCCTTAAGTATAGGCCTTTGAGTAAACCGTCAAAAAAGAAGAAATGGAGAACTTGTGTAAAAAAAATAGACATAAAAGATAATGAGGTCGGCTCTCTCTGCTAGCTCAACCCATTTCATTTGGTTGTGGAATTTCCCATACATTTTAAACTCTGCAACTTGTCTAACAAGTCATTGTAAACACATTAAGGGAAACCAGTTTTTATTGTACACTGTCCCTTTAAGCCAGAAAGGATGGGCATACCTGTGCATAATAGAGTGGTACCTCTCTTTGGTAAAGGGTACAGTTGATTTTGTACAAAGTCCCAACTTCTAAATAGGCAAAGCATCCTCTCACTTGAAAATGTAATACATTATATTTAATTAAAAGGGACAATAACGCCTTGAGGTTTTTATTTAAAATGTTTATTATATAATGAAACTAACTTTGGCAATATATGTTCATTGTTTATTTCTCCAACATTGGTGTGTCCGGTCCACGGCGTCATCCATTACTTGTGGGAATATTCTCTTCCCCAACAGGAAATGGCAAAGAGCACAGCAAAAGCTGCCCATATAGCCCCTCCTCAGACTCCGCCCCCAGTCATTCTCTTTGCCGCTCTGAACAAGTAGCATCTCCACGGAGATGGGTGAAGAGTATGTGGTTGTTTAGTTGTAGTTTTTTATTCTCCTATCAAGAGTTTGTTATTTTAAAAATAGTGCCGGTTTGTACTATTTACTCTAAAACAGAAAGGGATGAAGAGTTCTGTTTAAAAGAGGAGTATAGATTTTAGCAGCAGTAACTAAAATCAATTGCTGTTCCCACGCAGGACTGTTGAGCCCAGAGAACTTCAGTTGGGGGGAACAGTTAGCAGACTTTCTGCTCAAGGTATGACTATCCATTTTCTAACAAGACTGTGTAATGCTAGAAGACATTTTCCCTCTTGGGGATCGGTAAGCTCATTCTTAGACTCTTAACAGAATGAAGGCTTATTATGGGCTATACACTGGTTGACACTCTTGTAGGCTAAATCGATTGCTTTATATTTAAGTTTTTTATGAATTTGAAGTGATTTATAAAACTTTTATTGTGGGGGAACGTTTTTTTAGACGCCAGGCAGTCGTTTAGACACCTTTCCAGTCAGGAAGGGCCTTTCACTATAGTAGGCAGAGCCTCATTTTCGCGCGCATAATTGCGCAGTTTCTTTGAATGCTGTGCTTGCAGCTGCATGTGAGAGGTCGGAGATCATTGAAAACATTCCTGGAAGGCTTAATTTGGTATCGTATAACCCCTAAGGACAGGTGAAGTCGCAGCCAAACGCTGTGGCTGGGACTGTAGTGGGGTTAAAAATTGTTACTTGATTAAACGGCTCCGGTTTCCTCATTTAAGGGGTTAAAAAGCTTGAAAATTGGGGTGCAATACTTTTAAAGTATTAAGACACTGTGCTGAAAATTTGGTAAAGTTTGGATATTTCCTTCATAGTTTTTCACACATTCAGAAATAAAGTGTGCTCTGTTTAACATTTAAAGAGACAGTAACGGTTTTGTTTAAAACATTTTTTTTTTTTTTGCATTATTAGCCTGTTTAAGCCTATCTAACATGTCTGTACCTTCAGATAGAACATGTTCTGTATGTATGAGGCCACGTTGGGTCCCCCTTCAAATGTATGTGATAATTGTGCCATGGCGTCCAGACAAAGTAAGGACAGTAACTGTCACATTTAATAAGGTTGCCCAAGATGATTCCTCAAATGAAGGTAGTGGGGATAGTTCATCATCCTCTCCTTCTGTGTCAACACCAGTTTATGCCCGCGCAGGCGGCCCCTAGTACATCTAGCGCGCCAATGCTTGTTACTATGCAACAATTAACGGCAGTGAATGGGATAATTCCATAGCTAATATTTTATTCCAAAATGCCAGCATTTCAAAGAAAGCATGATTGCTCAGTTTTAAATACAGTGGAGCAAGAAGGCGCTGACGATAGTTTATCTGTCATACCCTCTCACGCAGTCAGAAGTGCAGTGAGGGAGGGTTTGTCGGAGGGAGAACTTTCAGATTCAGGAAGAATTTTCTCAACAGGGCAGAACCTGATATTGTGATGTTTAAATTTAAGTTAGAGCATCTCCGCGCATTACTTAAGGAGTGCTAACTACACTGGATGATTGTGACTCTTTTGGTCATTCCAGAAAAATTGTGCAAGATGGACAAATTCTTAGAGGTCCCGGTGCACCCTGATGCCTTTCCGATCCCTAAAAAGGGTGGCGGGACATAGTGAATAAGAGTGGGAGAAACCCAGGCATACCCTTTGTCCCACCTCCTATATTTAAGAAATTGTTCCCCATGGTCGACCCAAGGATGGACACATGGCAAACAGTCCCTAAGGTTGAGGGGGCAGTTTCTACCCTAGCCAAACGCACGACTATTCCCATTGAGGACAATTGTGCTTTCAAAGATCCTATGGATAAAAAATTGGAGGGTTTGCTTAAAAAGATTTTTTGTTCAGCAAGGTTACCCCCTCCAACCAATTTTCGTGCATTATTCCTGTCACTACGGCGGCGTGTTCTGGTTCGATGAACTAGAAAAGGTCGCTTAATATGGAGACTCCATATGAGGAAGTCATGGAGAGAATTCACGCACTTAAGTTAGCTAATTCCTTTATTTTAGATGCCTGCTTTGCAATTAGCGAGATTAGCGGCGAAAAAATTCAGGGTTGCAATTGTGGCGCGCAGAGCGCTCTGGCTAAAGTCTTGGTCGGGCGGATGTATCTTCCAAGACAAAATTGCTTAATATCTCTTTCAAAGGTAAGACCCTTTTTGGGCCAGAATTGAAAGAAATTATTTCAGACATCACTGGGGGGAAGGGCCATGCCCTCCACAGGATAGGCCTTTCAAGGCTAAGAATAAGTCCAATTTTCGTTCCTTTCGCAATTTCAGGAACGGAACGGCTTCTAACTCTGCAGCCTCTAGACAAGAGGGTAACGCTTCCCAGGCTAAACCAGCTTGGAAACCAATGCAAGGCTGGAACAAGGGTAAACAGGCCAAGAAGCCTGCTGCTGCTACCAAGACAGCATGAAGGGGTAGCCCCCGATCCGGGACCCGTATCTAGTAGGGGGCAGACTCTCTCCTCTTTGCTCAGGCTTGGGCAAGAAATGTTCCGGATCCCTGGGCACTAGAAATAGTCTCTCAGGTTATCTTCTAGAATTCAAGGAACTTCCTCCAAGGGGAAGGTTCCACATGTCTCGCTTATCTTCAGACCAAATAAAGAGACAGGCAGTTCTTACATTGTTTAGAAGACCTTTTAAAGATGGGAGTGATACACCTAGTTCCAACTGTGGAACAAGGTCAGGGGTTTTACTCAAACCGGTTTGTAGTTCCCAAAAAAGAGGGGAACTTTCAGACCAATTCTGGAGTTTAAAGATTTCTAAACAAATTTCGTCCAGAGTTCCATCGTTCAAGAATGGGAAACATTCGAACAATTTTACTACAATCCAGGAGGGTCAATATATGATTACCGTGGATTTAAAGGATGCGTACCTACATATTCCTATCCACAAAGATCATCATCAGTTCCTAAGGGTTCGCCTTTCTGGACAAACATTATCAGTTTGTGGCTCTTCCATTCGGTTTAGCCACCTGCTCCCAGAATTTTCACAAAGGTGCTAGGGTCCCTTCTGGCGGTTCTAAGACCAAGGGCATTGCAGTGGCACCTTTATCTAGACGACATTCTATTCAAAGCGTCGTCTCTTGCCAAGGCAAAGGCTCATACAGACATTGTTCTAGCCTTTCTCAGATCTCACAGGTGGAAGGTGAACGTAGAAAAGAGTTCCCTGTCCTCCGTCAACAAGAGTTTCCCTTTTTGGGAACAATAATAGATTCTTTAGAAAATGAAGATCTTCCTGACAGAAGTCAGAAAGTCAAAGCTTCTAAAACGCTTGTCAAGTTCTTCACTCTATTCTGCAGCCTTCCATAGCTCAGTGCATGGAAGAAGTAGGATTGATGGTTGCAGCAATGGACATAGTTCCTTTTGCTCGAATTCATCTAAGACCATTACAACTGTGCTGCTCAATCAGTGGAATGGGGACTATGCAGACTTGTCTCCACAGATTCAAGTAGACCAGGTAACCAGAGACTCACTCCTTTGGTGGTTGACTCAGGATCACCTGTCTCAGGGAATGAGTTTCCGCAGACCAGAGTGGGTCATTGTCACGACCGACGCCAGTCTATTAGGCTGGGGCGCGGTCTGGATTCCCTGAAATCTCAGGGTCTATGGTCTCTGGAAGAGTCTCTTCTTCCGATAAACTTCCTGGAACTAAGAAGCGATATTCAATGCTCTCCGGGCTTGGCCTCAACTAGCGAAGGCCGGATTCATAAGATTCCAGTCAGACAACATGAACGACTGTAGCTTACATCACCATCAGGGAGGAACAAAGAGTTCCTTGGCGATGAGAGAGGTATCCAAGATCATCAAATGGGCGGAGGATCACTCCTGCCATCTATCTGCAATTCACATCCCAGGAGTAGACAACTGGGGAGGGCGGATTATCCTGAGTCGTTCAGACTTTCCATCCGGGGGGAGTGGGGAACTCCACCCGGTGGTTTTTGCCCAGTTGACTCAATTATGGGCCATTCCAGACATGGATCTGATGGCGTCTCGTCAGAACTTCAAGGTTCCTTGCTACGGGTCCAGATCCAGGGATCCCAAGGCGACTCTAGTGGATGCATTAGTGGCGCCTTGGTCATTCAACCTAGCTTATGCGTTTCCACCGTTCCTTCTCCTTCCCAGGCTCGTAGGCAGGATCAAAACAGGGAGAAGGCCTCGGTGATTCTGATAGCTCCTGCGTGGCCGCGCAGGACTTGGTATGCAGACCTGGTGAATATGTCATCGGCTCCACCATGGAAGCTACCTTTGAGACAGGATCTTCTAATAAAAGGTCCATTCGAACATCCAAATCTAGTCTCTCTGCAGCTGACTGCTTGGAAATTGAACGCTTGATTTTATCCAATCGTGGGGTTTCAAATTCAGTGATAGATACTCTGGTTCAAGCCAGGAAAACCCTGTGACTAGAAAAGATTTACCATAAAATATGGAAAAAATATATCTGTTGGTGTGAATCAAGGGATTCTCCTGGAGTAAGATTAAAATTCCTAATTTTCTCTCCTTTCTCCAAGAAGGTTTGGATAAAGGGTTGTCAGCGAGTTCTCTAAAAGGACAGATTTCTGCTTTATCTGTCTTGTTACACAAAATGACTGGCAGCTGTGCCAGATGTACAAGCTTTTGTACAGGCTTTGGTCAGAATCAAGCCTGTTTACAGACCCATGACTCCTCCTTGGAGTCTAAATTTAGTTCTTTCAGTTCTTCAAGGGGTTCCGTTTGAACCTTTACATTCCATAGATATCAAGTTACTATCTTGGGAAAGTTCTGTTTTTGGTTGCTATTTCTTCTGCTAGAAGAGTTTCTGAGTTGTCTGCTTGTGCAGTGTGATCCACCTTATCTAGTGTTCCATTCAGATAAGGTTGTTTTGCGTACTAAACCTGTTTTCTTCCAAAAGTAGTTTCCAACAAGAATATTAACCAGGAAATAGTTGTTCCTTTCTCTGTGTTCTGAATCCAGTTTCAAAGGGAAGGAACGTTTGTTACACAATTTAGATGTGGTCCGTGCTTTAAAGTTCTATTTAGACACAACAAAGGATTTCAGACAAACTTCATCTTTGTTTGTTGTTTATTCTGGTAAGAGGAGAGGACAAAAAGCTACTGCTACCTCTCTTTCTTTCTGGCTGAAAAGCATCATCCGATTGGATTATGAGACTGCCGGACGGCAGCCTCCTGAACGAATCACAGCTCACTCTACTAGTGCTGTGGCTTCCACATGGGCCTTCAAGAACGAGGCTTCTGATGATTGTAAGGCAGCGACTTGGTCTTCTCTGCACACTTTTGCCAAATTCTACAAATTTGATACTTATGCTTCTTCGGAGGCTATTTTGGGAGAAAGGTTTGCAAGCCGTGGTGCCTTCCGTTTAGGTAACCTGATTTGCTCCCTCCCTTCATCCGTGTCCTAAAGCTTTGGTATTGGTTCCCACAAGTAATGGATGACGCCGTGGACCGGACACACCAATGTCTGAGAAAACAGAATTTATGCTTACCTGATAAATTACTTTCTCCAACGGTGTGTCCGGTCCACGGCCCGCCCTGGTTTTTTAATCAGGTTTGAAAAATGGTCTTTCTCTATACACTACAGTCACCACGGCACCCTATAGTTTCTCCTTTTTTTCTCCTAACCGTCGGTCGAATGACTGGGGGGGCGGAGCCTGAGGAGGGGCTATATGGGCAGCTTTTGCTGTGCTCTTTGCCATTTCCTGTTGGGGAAGAGAATATTCCCACAAGTATGGATGACGCCGTGGACCGGACACACCGTTGGAGAAAGTAATTTATCAGGTAAGCATAATTCTGTTTTTGCCACCTTTTCATGTATTTTATCACTGAAAATTGAGAAGTTTCTATTTGTCAGAACTTGAAATGCCCCTGCCTGACTTCTTATCTGCTACATAATGTCCCTAATTGGCTTTAACTGGTAAAGCAGCAAAACAATGTACTCTATACTAACTTTATGATAGTAACCAAATAAGCCTAATGGGTGGAGGGAGTTGGCTATTGAAAAATGATTGCAATAAAAAGGATGTTAAAGGGACAGTCTACACCAGAATTTTTATTGTTTTAAAAGATAGAAAATCCCTTTATTACCCATTCCCCAGTTTTGCATAACCATTCCCCAGTTTTGCATAATACACTTTTAACCTCTGTGCTTATTTTGTATCTAAGCCTCTGCAAACTGACCCTTTATTTCAGTTCTTTTGACAGACTTGCAGTTTAGCCAATCAGTGCCTGCTCCCAGATAACTTCACGTGCACGAGCACAGTGTTATCTATACGAAAAACATGAACTAACACCCTCTAGTGGTGAAAAACTGTTAACATGCATTCTGAAAAGAGGTGGCCTTCAAGGTCTAAGAAATTAGCTTATGAACCTCCTAGGTAAGATTTCAACTAAGAATACCAAGAGAACAAAGCAAAATTGGTGATAAAAGTAAATTAGAAAATTGTTTAAAATTACATCCCTATCTGAATCATGAAACTTTTATTTTGGCCTAGACTGTCCCTTTAATTTGTTTTAAAAATGTTTAGAATTGGCTGATATATTAATTCTATAGCAACACATCAGAAATGCCTTTTAATTACATGGTGTTTACTCTCCCTTTAATTGTTCAATTGCAATCAATAATTTAAAATGTTTATTTGCCATTTAAGAGATTTTTCGGTTGTGACATTTCCGTATTCGTTTGCCCACGATAAATGTTCAAACTTGTTTTTTCGATGTTGAAAAATATTCCTGGTTCATCAGTGCTTCCATTGTGGATACAGATACAGTTCTATTCTGTAATGATATGGATTCAAAAAATATTTTCAATGTGTTGTACTCTCCCTTTAGAAATAGTCAACTTAGCTGCACAGTATATGACCTTCTCTCACATGTCAATAATGAAGAAATCAACAATTTTATGTTGCCAGGGAAGGTTTTGAGAAACAGCTTCTTATTCAAAATATCCAGTGTTACAAAACAAGGTTATGCAGCCCTTTATAATTGTTTTGTAATTAGAAAATCATTTCTCTATGAATTAGAGGAGACACTTTGTCCAATACTAATAACCGTATATCAGACCTGGGCAAAAGCTCTTAATGTTAACATGCACTCATTACAAGTTCCAGTTTTGACTACACTTGGCATTTAAAATAGCACAATAAACAGTTTAAATCAGTGTACCTTTAAAGCTCTAACCACTTTTTTTGTTCTTGCAATATCTTTTCACATTGAAAACTAAGAAATGCTTATAACTATTTTTCATGAAGAAGTTCACGCTTGCCAGGAACTGGGAAGTTTCTTGGTAATGAATCATTGCTCTGAATTGCCCAAAGCAAAATACGATTTAGTAGAGGTGAGGTCTTATTTCAGGAAATTGGTGCATTGCCATTTCTCTAGTCCTATGGTATGCATTGTATTAAATCACAGTGCTGTCTGTCAGGTCCAGAATAACAGCTTGGCCAGACTTAACATGTGACACGTTATAAGTTTTGTAATGTACAGCCCAAGGTTTTATTATATCTAATGTTAAAGACAAATTGAAGCCAAACTTTCACAATTAAAATAGAGGACAGGTGATGAGAGTGAATGATCCATTACTCCTGGCAATTAGTCTTCCTTGCTACTAGGAGTCAAAGATTGCCAGACCCCCAAGAGCTCTATAAAAACCCTACCACCACACTGGCACCTCAGTCGTGTCTGAGGTAGGTGAAGAATAAAGATGTGCATAGGATTCTTTAATGAGAGAGGTTTTCAGACTGAGTTGAGGCCACATTTCCCCTCAGAGTGCAAGTGCCTTGTCAGAGGGATATGTTTGGAGTATGTTTTTTTTTTACTAAATGGGAAATCGGATCACCAGCCTTCCATGGGTGTCGCAGGGACATGTTCTTTGCCTCCTCCTGTTGGTTCTTCAGTATACTCCAATTCCATTACCTCTGCTGATATATAGTGTGTGTATGTATGTGTATATAATATATATATATATATATATATATATATATAATATATATTTTATTTATTTTTTTCTTATATATAGCCCTGGGACAAATCTTTATTTGTTATACTCCTTTAATTTAAAACTCCTAAATTTAAAACCGATGTGTTTTTTTCTTGCACATGACTGGTTTTTAGTGTGTTCTAATGGGAGTTTTTTCCTCACGCACCGGTGCTCTGGTCTGTGCATGTTGGGTTATTGCATATTGGCTCTCTTTTTTTGTGCATGCCGGGTTTCTTTCCCGCACGTTACCCTTCGGGTCTGCGCATGTTAGGGACTCCTAAGGAGGCAAGGTTGCCAATAAATATTTTGGAACTCCATGCCATTTTTAGAGCTCTTCAGAGTTAGCCTGCATGCTCTCATGGACACAAGCCAATCTTTGTCTAATTTCTGCTGTTCATTTTCCTGGGAGTGAACAACTGGGAAGCAGATTTTCTCAGTCATTAGTTTCTGCATCCAGGGGAATGGTCTCTCCGTCAGGATGACCAAATATGACTGACATGTATTGTTTGGTATTAATATAATCCTCATGATATCACAATGGGATTGCTTATGAGTATATGTGTACTTTATACACATAACTAAAATGATAAGGCATCCTATAACTTCAGCCAGGGCTTGCAATTTGGTTTATGGCCTGCCGTAAAAAGGGGTGACTACCTTCCTTGCCTACTCTGGAAGGGGGCCTAATCAGAAGCTTGATCTCAGGAAATTTATTTTACATGGGAGGCTGCGGACCACAGCATAAGTGACCATTTTCCTTGCCAAGCTCCCTTGGGACAGAGATCTAAGTTAGAACAGTATAAGGTTCTGTTTTTTACTCCTTTTATTTTTAACTGTTGCTTTGTGTGTTTTTGTGTCTTAATTTATTTTTATATAAATACACTGTGACTCTTTTTGTTGATAATAACTATTCTTTTATTAAGTTTTTGGCTTTGTCTAATATCTGTACCATGTTACCTAAGAGACTAGTAATATAGCAATATTGTGTTTATTAGATGCATTTTGTGCCAACTTATGTTTGTTTGTGTGGGTTTTTCATTAGGATTTCCCATATAATAATCTAAAAGTGGTGGATATCTTAGTGTGGATGGCATTTAAGTGGAGTTTGGGCAGTTTTCTAGATCTAGTAGAGACGAAAGAGTGTTTAACGTTTGCACCCACTGAACCAAGTTAGTCTTGCCTGGAGTGGCTAGCCTGTGGCAAACTGGTTAAGGTGGAAAGGATTGGTTAACCCTTTCTGTTATAAACTGTTACCGGGTGGGTTAAACCCCTGTACGTCACATCTAGCTACTGCTGATTGGTGGCTGCACATAAAGGCCTCTTTTCATTGTTCAACAAATGTGTTCAGCTAGCTCCCAGTAAAGAATGTATGTTCTTTAAACAATTTGCTTCATTATTTTGGTATCATTTGTTGAAAGGGAACATGAAACCCAAAATGTTTCTTTAAACTTTTTAATTTAGAAAAATATGTGGCAATTCCATATGTCTGCAACGAATATGCTATTTTAGTGTGTGTAGCATGATTGCTCTCATTTAAAAATAATTTCTTTAATGAGGGCTTTACAGGGGGTGTTCATCATAGTATATTAGTGATTAGCTACACATCAAACCCCAGTGTAAATTTCACTAATTAAGCTGCATTATCCTGCTTGCTTAATGTCAGCTATCACAATATACAAAACAATATGATCATCAAAGGCTTCTTGTCTGATTTTACAATCTGAGACATACTTTGGAAACAATTACTCCAAGGGACAGTAGATAAAAACTGGGATTCTTGGGAAAATCGGGATATTTGTCAAGGATGAGCTAATATATTCTTAGTTGTATAGGCTTTAACAAGGATTTGTGGTTGAATATTGCAGACCTCTGTGTAAAACTGTAAATGCAATTTATTCATTGTATATCTCTGAGAGACTCCAAGCAAGGAGTCCGCAATCTAATCAAGCAACTTTTACTGAGCTTTGTACTTTTGTACGGTTTCTGTGGCAATATTTTATAATGCATATAAACAAGCCAACGCTCTGCAAACTGAATGACACCCTCCTTGTCACAGATCTGGTATTGTTATGTCACTAAGAGTATGATCAAGTAATCATTTACTTAACATTGCATGAAATATGAAGTCTGAGCCTCTGCACAACTTTAATGTTCTGTAAAATTGGGCTATGAAAGTCTTAGCTCTCAGCTGTAAAATGTTCAGTTTCTTTGAAATGTATCTTAGCTCTCTATATCCATAATTTAGGTTTAACTCTTTGACTGCCAGAGAGGGTCAAAGTGCATTGTATGCCATAGCAGTGCACTCCTATCTGGAATCTAAAACTATAAATTCATATTTGACTGAAAATAACTGCTACATAAATAACTCCATAACATTTGGAATTTTTACATCAAAATATATTTTTATATTTTTTCTTTTTTAAAATGGAAATAAAAAGGAACTATTGATTAAAAAACATCTATAAAAAAAAAACCTTACACATCACTGGCTAGCTATGTAATTGTGTAATCTAATGTGCTAGAACAATTTATTATTTTACTATTGCTTCAATATATTTGTGATATATCTAGCTTTAAATAATGGTTCAACAGTCGCCAGCTTCTCACACAAAGGGTAAACTGACCCTTTCCACTAGGTTGGCACAGTCTAGGGAAGCCTGTCACTTAGTTCAGTGGGTGCAAGGGTTAACAAAACACTCTTGTCTGTACTAGACTTAGAAAAATATACAAAACTTCCCCCTTAATTGCTCCCACACTAAACTATATCTACTGCCACCACATAGGATTAATTATATGGTAAATCCAAAGGAAAACCCCAGATTAATAGCTTAAAAATCCCAAAACACAATTTGGCTAAAAGCACTGTTATTTATAGTCTCTTTGGTAACGTGGTACAGATATTAGACAAAGGCAAAACGTAATAATGGAGTATTCATTATGAAAAAAGATGGACACAGTGCATTTATAATATAAAAAGGAACAAACAAATACAATTATACACAAAATAAACCGTTTTAAAATAAAAAGGAGAACATATAACATAACTTTTAACTGCTAAGGTCTCTGTCCCAAGAGAAACTGGCATGAAAAATGGTCAAACACTCCATACTAGCTTCCCACGTGAAAGATAATATTATGTAGCTGAATTAATCATTTAAATATTTTTTTTTTCCTGAGGTCAGGTTTTTGGCCAGGCCCCTTCCAGAGTGTAGACAAGGAGGATAGCCACCCCTTTTTATGGCAGGCCATAAACCAGATACAGAGTAATGGTTGAAGTTATAGGATATCTTATAATTGTATTTAGGTAAAATAAATTCCATTGTGATACCATGAAAATTATTTTGATACCAAACATGACGTTTGTCTTTTGTCATCCAGTAAAATAAAAGTGTTGAAAAAAAATCTTGAGAAATCTTGACTGTCACTCTGTGTTAACAGCTTGACCTATAAAGATCTCTGTAGTGAGAAGACTGAATTGTTTCCCCGCTGTATCTGGTTGAACCACATGCAGGTAGTAAAGATCAGTGGTCCCACAAGTTTGAAGAGTTCTGGTTTGTGTTAAAAATAATGAATCCATGACATCCTGAAATCACAAGGTTTTCATGACAATAACTATGTGTTTAAATACTGCAAAGAAGTTAAACACACAGTTAAAGTCCACTCCAATGTGACTAAATACTATTGGTAACCAGCTGAACACATCTGATGAGCCAATGACAAGAGATACATGTGCAGAAGCACTAAGCACCAGCTGCGTCACAGTAGGACATTGCTGCTCTTGGGTGTATCTAGGTATGCTTTTCAACAAATGATACCAAGAGGGCAAAGTAAATTTAAAACCATAAAAGTTTAATTTTTAAGCTTATAACACACTGGTGGGTGTGCCGCCTGATTTTTTTTTTTTTTTAGATATTACTATATTTATGCATAAAATGGCTTACAATTCTCAACTGAAGTTAAACCAGACTAGTAGTGCAGTAAACCACCAGGGGCTGCTATATATGCTGAGGGAAGGGATTTGGAAGAGGAGCTTTATTTAAAATGGTAATCAGGAATTTTAGTGAGGATCGTTACAAAAGTTGGAAGAGTGGTAATGTATTTAATTGATCTGCTTACTTAGAGGTAATGATACATAAGTTTGATTTAAAAGGACATTAAACTCCAAAAATTGTGATCTTCCATAAAATAAAACATTTTAGTATACGTTATGTATTTGCCTGCTTATGGTCTATATACCTTTTGATAATTGTGATTGTTCTATTATTTTTCCCAAAAAAGGCTGTACGGTGTAATGTGTTTGACCCTACAACATTCTACCCAGAGATTGCTCTGCAAAAGCTCATTTACATACGTGCAAACTTGTAAATTATGCAGACAAAATAGCTTCTTGCATGTTTGAGATTGTAATATAAAATGTTTATTAGCAGTAAAAAAAACAACAACATGGTGGCACCAATTAATTTATAGGCATTATGTCTTGCATTTATTTCTGTTAACTGTCCCTTTAATTACGGATATGCACTAACCATATATAGAATGATTGTCCCTTTAGTTACTAAGTATGTGCTATGCATATATAAATGAGTCTTCCTTTAAAGAGTTAAATATAGTATCCCTCTTGATAACACTAGTTCGTGCAGTTTATGCTTTTCCAAATATTAACCATCCAGACAGTTTGCTCACCAAGGCATAACGTGTTAGAAGCTCTACAAATACCTATGTCAGGTGACAGGTCCACAAAAGCTGTCGAATGCTCTACCACTGAGCTATATCCCTAACTTTGAACAATCATAATAGGGAAAATGTAAATGTTTTATTAAATATAAAATTGTTTTGAGGCTTGATAAAAATAATAATAATAGTATGATTTAATTTTTCTTTTCTTTTTTTCCAGGCCTCTTCCTTATTCTCGGCTTGATTTTGTACCCTGCTGGTTGGGGATCTCAGAAGGTTGTTGGATATTGTGGACACTATGCATCTGCCTACAAGCTTGGGGAGTGTTCCTTGGGCTGGGCCTTTTACACTGCAATTGGCGGCACTGTTCTTACGTTTATCTGCGCAGTGTTCTCAGCTCAAGCTGAAATTGCCACCTCCAGTGATAAAGTACAAGAGGAAATCGAAGAGGGGAAGAGCCTCATATGCCTTCTTTAACAAGTGACAAATGGATGACCTCTCTCTAATCCTTTATAGACTTCATCAAGGGATCAACATTGTTTACACAGCCCACAGCTCGCATGAATGGACTTGCATTAAAGCCAAACATTCAGACTTGATCCAATTGCCTTCTGTCTTTGCATTCTCTCATGGAAAAAAAAAGAAAAAGCAAAGTTGACAGGTGACAATAATGTGAAAGTGGGATTTGAAGACTTTGTTTGTAATACATATGGACATTTTAAAAATGAAGTGCACAATTGTTTTTGTTTTTTTTTACAGTTCTGCTCAATAGAATTTTTGATGCAACACCTATTCAAAGTCACTTTAAATCTTTTTTTATTTTTGTGTATATAGAAAATAAGCCGTTTTTTTTTTAATGTTGTCAATCTTTGGACTTTTCTAGCCTTGCTTTATGACACTGCTCATAAAAACTCTTTTTTTTAATTCCTTGGAGCACAACTTCCTGCTTGGAAAACAAATGTACCACTAAACTAAAAATGTCTGGAAACTGGAAACTAGCGATTTCCCCCCCCCCCCCCCTTTTTTTAACATTCATTTTAATGTAAACGATATGGAGAAAACCACTGTTTTAAAGCTATAAAATAAATTGTGGTGCAACAATGTAATGTAATCCCTTTATATAACTCATATTTGGGATTTTCTTGTTTTTGTAGTGGTACTTCTCAAGAAAATAAAGTGGGGCGATATTTTTTGGCTACTGTGTAACCACGGTTAGCAAACCAAATGAAAAATACCCAACCCAGAAAGGTCTGCCTGTGATGTACGGCCTAGTTTATCAGCTACCTGCTACTAAGCAACGCCATTTTGTCAAAAGTTAGAAGAGAATTAGGAGCCTTGATAAAATTACGCTGCTTTAATGAAACTAGGCCAACTACCACTAGTAAACTAGTTGTATAAGTTTGTAGTGTAGATAAATAAAATTAAAAGATGAGACTCAAATGAATGTATTAATGTACAAATGCAATTTAAGCTATTGAAGGACAGAACTTGTATAGCAACTAATAATTGGCATAACAAACCACTACATACATACTCTCCTAATGGACACTGGTGTTTATAAAACAAACAAACAAAGCACAAAACTGTCACATGTGTATTGTTTGAAATGAGATAACTATCATTTTACAATGGTTGCTGCAGTGTTTGTGCCTTATGTGTATGTAACATTCAGTATTATGTGATTCTCTGAACAGTAACACTATGATTTTCCACCTTTTTAACCACTGGTAAACATATGGTTAACAGCAGTGTAATGAGATATCCCAACCAAAAGAGTACCAGGATCCCTCAGCCTCTCTCAGCCTATTTATTTTCCTTTTTTCTACGAACAGAACATGAACAGCTGGTCATCGCATAACTGTGTCTGGCTTTCACATTGAATACTTTGATAATAACTTTAAACTGGTTTATGTATGTGTGTGTATGTATGTATGTATGTATGTATATTTACACACACACAGTGTTCTCCCAAGGACCTTTTTAATGGGTGCACCACCTGACTGAGTTTCCTGGCTAAAACTTCTTAGTTTAAACTAAAATGAGCTAATATTAAGTTTTTTCAGTGTTTATTGTTAAATTACGCAATTAGTTTGTGCTTTGGATAGCAGAAAATGCTGTAATATTACAAAGTATTAAACTGCTACCACCCAGCTACTTCATAATGGCACCCAGCTGACAATTTTATATTTATATAGATCTAAAAAATAATTAGGATTTCTGCACTCTTAAAGTGACAGTAAACACCCTTTTCAATATGCATAGTCAACGTTCAAATAAACTTTCATTATTTTTTTCCCCTCTACTTTTTATGGGTTTTCTCATTCTTAGAACAGAAAAATGCCTGCTTCAGACTTCTCAAGGCTAACCCTGCTACATATATACTTTATTTGCCTTAGCGTATAATAAACTGCAAAGAAATGATTGTAGATATCCTTGTCTACTTCATTAATAAAGACTGATTGCCAAATATGACAAGTGGTGAGTAGATTTAGGATAGTTTTAAAAAAACAAAAACTTTCAGCTAACAAGCTATTTATTCCTTTTTGTTTTAAAAAAGTTTAAACTTGGCAGCTGATAAATGATTCTATAGCAAGGCATCTGAAATGTCTAAACATTGAAAGGTGTTTACCCACCCTTTAAACTTTTGCATAGGTTACAGTCTGTGGCTTTACAACCAATTACACCCTCGCTCGTTTCTTTTGCGATCTCTCTTGTCTGCCTTTAGCACGGCCTCTGGCTACAGTGGATAGAGACTCATTTGTGCTTTTAAAGGCATTGGGGAATTAAAGACCAATACAATGCACCACATAAAGTGTGTTTTAGTGGTTTCCAGTAATTAATTTTCTAAAAATAAAAATTAAATTAATAAAGTTTCCATGTGATGGGTCAAGGGAGAGATAAAAAATGATTCCAGGTAGTACAAAATAGGTGCTATCATATGGTCTTAGTCCTTTGATCTGAGCCTTGTCACTTGAAAAAATATTAAAGACATAAGTGTAAAGGTTTAGTTTGTATAATGTAAATTACTTTTCCTCAGCAGCGCATATGATAAGTAAGAATGGGCATTTCAATCTAGGATAGCTAATTTACAATATGTCGGTGCTCATTTCTTTATAAAAAAAAAACTTAGTGGAATTGGAAGTACAACTGATTATTAAACATTTTACTAAAACTGTAACCCTCAATCAGTGCGAAAGTTATTTGATCAAAGATACATTTCCTGCTTTTTTTGTATCTTATGCTGAAATTACAAGAAAACAATAGATGATGTGGCACTTGATAGCGTAGTTTACAGCAATAAAATGTTATATTAGTGTAATACACACATGCACATCACTTCAAAAGCACAACTAAAGATTCAATACCTATTACTCAGGGTAACATAAAATGTTTGATACAGGGTAGATTTTAAAACCTAAATTGTGTTCTGATCCATTTATTTCTGCCCATTCTGTTGATGTGATTTTTATTTTATTTTCTAAAGCTATGATTAAGATCTGATTCCCGTTAGAGATTTACTTGTAGCGCATAATTTATGTACAAATATCCCTGTAAGCTTTTACAGTGAATGTTAAAGTTTTTCAACTCAAATAGACATAGCTAAAGGTACTCAAATTTGCCCCAGCATGCAACATTTTCAGCACTTCCTGGAGTTTTTAACATCGCTAATGGTATATAAGATTAAGGACGCCTTTAGAAGAAAAGCTAAATTTGTTTTTACAAAACATTTTAAATAAAATGTAATATATGATGGATTAAGAATTTATTTTCATGAAACACCATTAATGGATTACCCATGAAGCCCATGACCACAATGCATGTGCCAGGCTCTTATTCAGGGTAGTTTAAGGGACATTAAGTATGTTTGTTTTTTCTTTGTTTCAGCTAAAAAGGGTCTTTTTAAAAGTATTAGTTGTTTGAAAAAACAGATCTTCCTACGTAGAAGAAATAAGGCGCTACATACTGTTATAAACAGAATTCTGCTTTTAAATCTGTATAAACACGACATTCTTCCATTTCACTCTTACGTTTAAGGTGGCAGCTGCAGTGACCAAAACAGTTGAAGACCACCAGGGTCTCTTCTCCACAGAATATATCATATTGGTTTTAAAATTACATGAAAAAATTATTCTACTTTCCTGTTCCATGACTTCCAAGCTAAATCAAAATGTTGCTTTCTGCTTTTGAATGGTTCAATCTAAATTGTCTGTGGTTTAATCATTTTTTTGTCTATATGATTGTGTAAAGTGCCATAACCCCCACACCTCAGTTTGTAGCATATTTAAATGCAAGAATAGTGTTTTGTGTGTGAGATTTATGTGCAATACCAAATGCATTTATTGTTAATAGGGAATATGATCTAAATTCGAAATACTTTAATTTGTTATGTATACACCTCTCTATGAAATACAAAACTCAATGTATTCTTTTGATACTGTGAGTCTGGAGTTATTTGCAATCAAGTGAAACTAATATTCCCATCAAAATATAAATAAATGTTGTTTTTAATTCTTTTGTTGAATTATTGTGTACTTAAACGTAATTGTCTTTCTGTCTATAGCTATCTATCTAATACTATTGTGATAGCTATTTAAACAGAAGTCTTAGGTCACTGCCTTTAAAAAGTTCTTCCACTATTCTACAATTTTTACTGTTAGTGTGGGCTGTAGCTAGGGATGGGCGAATGTGTTTATATCCGAATTCGAATGTTAGAACGAATGTTATTGTATAATAGAATGTTGATAAGAACGAATAGTCTTAAA
This sequence comes from Bombina bombina, assembly GCF_027579735.1. Taxonomy (NCBI): domain Eukaryota; kingdom Metazoa; phylum Chordata; class Amphibia; order Anura; family Bombinatoridae; genus Bombina; species Bombina bombina. Next base: position 181,012,739 of record NC_069500.1, read on the forward strand.
AATTTGATTTTCGAATGTTATTTACAGTTTTGGAATGTCACATTCGAATTCGAATATTACATTTATAAAACACAATTGTAGACTAGAAACACTATTTCGAATATCACATTCGAATCGAATGTCACATTCGAATTCGAATATTACATTTATAAAACACAGTATTAGACTAGAAATACTATTTCGAATTCAAATGTCACATTTGAATCGAATATCACATTTAAAACACAGTATTAGACTAGAAATAGTTTCAGATTCGAATGTGACATTCGAATGTAGCATTCGAATTTGAATATTACATTTATTAAACACAGTTGTAGACTAGAAATACTATTTCAAATTTGAATGTCACATTCGAATTCGAATATTACATTTCGAAATTGAATGAATACATAGCTAAACATTCTATTATTCGAACAAATATTTTTGAATTTTATTGAAAAATTCGAAAACGAAAATTCGAAAATAGAATGTTAGAATGTTATATAAACATTCGAAAATTCGATTCGAATGAACGAATGTATCAAAATTCGTTTTAAATTTCTAATTTTTAGAATCATTCGCCCATTCCTAGCTGTAGCTCACTTAAACCGTGAATGATATATTTTGACTCTGTACAAATTTACAGCACTGAAACTGTTATCCCGTATCAGGCTCCCTGATAGTTAACATTGACCTGTACATTATCTATTAAACTTTGGTAGATGGAGAGAACACCCCCATGACAGTGTTCCTTTGGTAACAAGTAAAGATGGCGTCATATTCCTATGAGTATGTAAAGAAACCACATGTTCAGACTTTGCCATTGGTTCATTTTATTTTATTCAGCTTATAAGATGATAAAGTCCTGGTTCTTAAACTGTGTAAGAAAAAAAAATATGGAAGAGCTCCACCAATAGTGTAGAAATAATGAAACTGTAGCTCAATAAATACAATTGAACAAATGAATTCAATACAATTAAATATGAAGCATATGAGTGTAAACACAATATTCTGCCTGTTCTCTATTATCCACATGTATCTTAATTGTATTACTTTATTGTAAAGGTAGCTGAGCAAAGCATAAATCGAATTGACAATTCAACTTCCATAATGAAAAGTAAACCCCCTTTAAGATATCCTTGAATTCACAAGAAATATGGGCCTTGCAGCTTATGCTTAGCAGGACAGCACCGTAAAAAAATATTCCACCTATTTACCTTAAATTGTAACTGATTACACGTGGAAGAATTAGGGATAGGCTGACCATACGTCCCGTTTTGAAAGGGACAGTACCGTTATTTTATGTTTCTTCCCCCGTCCCGTCGTTTCTTTAATAATATTCATTTTGTCCCGTTTTGAGGGTTATCAGACCGTGCGGCTAGCGCAAGTGTAATTTTTTTAGCATACACACCACTTACTAAAATCATTGTGATCATTGAAAGCAAGTGACAGCAGGTCAGTACTCAGTCGTGAGCTGTCAGACTGAGCTGAGGAGAGAGACTGGTCATGAGAGGGAAGTTAGAACTACTAGCTAGTGCCTAGTAAGGACAGGAGTCGGACTAGATCTGTCATCATCTGATGTGATGATCATCTGCCTCTGCCATCATCTGAATTAGCGGCTGACCATCACCAGAGAGATAATTCTTGCCATCTTCTTGTGTCACAGTGTGAACATACAAACATAGTGATCAAGTAGATCAACTGTCTAAGTTCTGCAATAATTGTGCACGGCCAAGGTAAGACCAGTGTCTGTGCCTGTCAATCAATTTAATTGTCATTAATTATGCTTACTAAATTGCTTACTATTTCAACCTTTCACACTCTTTTCTTACTGCTTACAATTGACTCTTATGTAAACTGCAAAATAAAACAAAATAAAAAAAAGTAATTTTTCATGTAGTTTAGAACTAAACTATGATGGTAGTTTATTTATTTTTTATTTTGCAGTTTACTTATTACGCTGCTGCAGTGCTGGTTCTACAGACTTTATAAATAACGGTCATCATTATCAAGTAACTAGTTCCACATTTTTCGCAGTTCTTCCACCATGTAACAATGATTTTGGGCAACTCAGCTAAGGATAATTGTTGGCTCAATAGTTTATATTCATGTCATAAAAGTTAACTTTTGTTAAAATCTTACTTTTTTCCTATGAATAAAGAATATTAACCTCGTCCCATTTTTGACATCTCAATGTCCCGTTTTTGTCTAAAGGAAATATGGTCAGCCTAATTAGGGACAAATACAGCAATGGAATACAAGATTATAATGATTATGCATAAAGCTTTCTGTAGATTAAATGGACATTAAACCCAACACATTTCTATTGTGTAGATAAAAGAGCTTTATATAAAAACATGTTTAAAATAGTTTTCTTGCTTGGAAAGTTTTAAGGTTGTTTGTTAAAAAAACATTAGTATAGTTTTATTCCAGAACCATGACACACCTTACAAGCAAAAACAAAACGGGTATAATTCATCATAGAAATATCATATAAAAATGCCTCTTTTGTATGCAGCAAAAACCTCATTATGTTTTGTCTAGGGCGGGACCAATATTAAATGTAAATTAAATCAAAATGAGACCCCAACTCCTAAGAAAGAAACTGACCATATCCTTTTTTTAAATATATATATTTCATTTTTATTGAGGTTATCCAATAGTAATACAATCAAGGAAGTACACAGTACATGTAACGTGGAAGGAAATACAATTTGCACCAAATGCATATGAGACAATACAGATGCGGAATGAACTAATATTAGCAGCTGAGTGTGATACATTGGCAGAAGTTATATCAAGCTAAACATGCCTGTGTTACATATGATACCTCTTTTTATATGTTATTCAAGCATGAGAAATTCCCCAAATTCAAGAAAGATCACACTTGGATCTATGTTAAAGAGTCAGTCTACTCCAGAACTTGTATTGTTTAAAGGGACACTAAACCCACATTTTTTATTTAATGATTCAGATAGAGCATGCAATTTTAAGCAACTTTCTAGTTTACTCCTCCCTCCTATCAATTTTTATTCGTTCTCTTGCTATCGTTATTTAAAAAGTAGGAATTTAAAGCGTAGTAGCCGGTCCATTTTAGGTTCAGCACCCTGGATAGCGCTTGCTTATTGGTGGATACAGTTAGCAAACCAATTAGCAAGCATAACCCAGGTTCTCAACCAAAAATGGGTCGGCTCTTAAGCTTTACATTCCTTCTTTTTAAATTAAGATAGTAAGAGAATGAAGAAAAATTGACAATAGGAGTAAATTAGAAAGTCCTTAAAATTGCATGTTCTATCTGAATCCTGAAAGAAAAAAATTGGGTTTAGTGTCCCTTTAACCATTCCCAAGATTTGCATAACCAATACGGTTATATCAATACACTTGTTTACCTCTGTGATTACCTTATTTCTAAGCCTCTGTAGACTGACCCTTATCTCAGTTCTTTTGACAGACATGCAGTTTAACCAATCAGTGCAGACTCTTAACGCCACAGGAGTGAGCACAATGTTATATTATGACACACATGAACTAGCAGTGTTTAACTGTCAAAATGCACTGAGAATTGAGGCAGTTCAACGGCTTTGAAATTAGCATATGAGCCTACCTAGGTTTAGATTTTCACAAAGAATACCAAAAGAGCAAAGCAAATTTGATGATAAAAGTAAATTGGAAAGGTGTTGCATTCCCTATCTGAATCATGAAAGTTTTTAATTTTAACTAGACTTTCCCTTTAAAGTGAAAGTCAATCCTAGAGTTTTACAAACGCTAGGATTGACTATTGAAACAAATAAAGGGGACTTATAAGATACTTCATGTAGAAAGCGCCTTTATTTGTTTCAACCGATCGCCTTTTTTAGCTGCTACGGCAGCCCACGGCTATAAAAAATTTTTTGCTAAGAGGTGACGTTTTCACCTCTTAGTCAATAGTCGTGCGGTAAATCTGGCTTGGTGCCCATGGGAGCCGGATTTACTGCATGGCTATTGGCTAAGAGGTGAAAATGTCACCTCTTAGCAAAACTTTTGTTTAGCCGTGGGCTGCTGTAGCAGCTGCTGTAGCAGCTAAATACAGTGATCGGTCGAAACAAATAAAGGCACTTTCTACATGAAGTATCTTATACTTCATGAATGAAAGTCCCCTTTATTTTTTCCAATAGTCAATCCTAGCGTTTGTACAATGCTAGGATTGACTTTCACTTTATTACTATTGAATGGAGCTAATGATTTCTCTTGTTAAGTGTATCCAGTCCACGGATCATCCATTACTTATGGAATATATTCTCCTTCCCAACAGGAAGCTGCAAGAGTCCACCCACAGCAAAGCTGCTATATAGCTCCTCCCCTAACTGCCATATTCAGTCATTCTCTTGCAAGCCTCAACATAGATAGGAGGTTGTGAGAGCCTGTGGGGCTTTCTACTTAGTTTATTCTTCAATCAAAAGTTTGTTATTTTTAAATGGCACCGGAGTGTGCTGTTTATCTCAGGCAGTATTTGGAAGAAGAATCTGCCTGCGTTTTTCTATGATCTTAGCAGACGTAACTAAGATCCATTTGCTGTTCTCACACATTCTGAGGAGTGAGGTACTTCAGAGGGGGAATGGCGTGCAGGTTTTCCTGCAGATAAGGTATGTGCAGTAAAATATTTTTCTAGGAATGGAATTGACTAAGAAAATACTGCTGATACCGAAGTAATGTAAGTAAAGCCTTAAATGCAGCGATAGCGACTGGTATCAGGCTTATTAATAGAGATACATACTCTTGTAAAAATGTGTTTTAAAACGTTTGCTGGCATGTTTAATCGTTTTTTAACATATGTTTGGTGATAAAACTTATTGGGGCCTAAGTTTTTTCCACATGGCTGGCTTAAATTTTGCATAGAAACAGTTTCCTGAGGCTTTCCACTGTTATAGTATAAAAGTTACAGTTGGTGCAGTTAAAATTACAAACAGTGACATTCAGCTTCCCTCAGCAGTCCCCTGCATGCTATAGGACATCTCTGAAGGGCTCAAAAGGGCTTCAAAAGTAGGAGCTGTTATGACTGTTTAAAACATATTTTTCGTTTTGTTAATCTGTTTTTTGTATTAAGGGGTTAATCATCCATTTGCAAGTGGGTGCAATGCTCTGCTAACTTGTTACATACACTGTAAAAATTTTGTTAGTTTAACTGCCTTTTTTCACTGTTGTTTCAAATTTTGGCAAAATTTGTTTCTCTTAAAGGCACAGTAACGTTTTATATATTTGCTTGTTAACTTGATTTATGCAGGCCCATTTATCAAAGGGCTTGCGGACCTGATCCGACACTGCTGATCAGGTCCGCAAGACCTCGCTAAATGCGGAGAGCAATACGCTCTCCGCATTTAACATTGCACCAGCAGCTCACAAGAGCTGCTGGTGCAACGCCGCCCCCTGCTGACTCGCGGCCAATCGGCCGCCAGCAGGGAGCTGTCAATCAACCCGATCGTATTCGATCGGGTTGATGTCTGGCGATTCCTGTCCGCCTGTTCAGAGCAGGCGGACAGGGTTATGAAGCAGCGGTCTTTAGACCGCTGCTTCATAAGTTGTGTTTCTGGCGAGTCTGAAGAGTCGCCAGAAACACGGCCCTTCAAGCTCCATACGGAGCTTGATAAATGGGCCTGAAAGTGTTTTCCAAGCTTACTAGTCTCATTATTAGTCTGTTCTAACATGTCTGACATAGAGGAAGCTCTGTGTTCATTATGTTTTAAAGCCATGGTGGAACCCCATCTTAGAATGTGTACCAGATGTACTGATTTCATGTTAAACAATAAAGATCATTTTTTGTCTTTAAAAACATTATCACCAGAGGATTCTGTCGTGGGGGTAGTTATGCCGACTAACTCTCCCCACGTGTCAGACCTTTTGACTCCCGCTTTAGGGACTCACGCTCAAATGGCGCCAAGTACATCAAGGGCACCCATAGCGTTTCTTTACCAGGGGATTCTGTCGAGGGGAAAGTTATGCCGACTAACTCTCCCCACGTGTCAGACCCTTCGACTCCCGCTTCAGGGACTCACGCTCAAATGGCGCCAAGTACATCAAGGGCGCCCATAGCGTTTATTTTACAAGACATGGCAAAGGTGGTGAATAATATTCTGGCAGCAGTATTAGTCAGACTACCTGAAATTAAAGGAAAGCAGTTAGCTCTGGGGGTAGATACAGAGCATACAGACGCTTTAAGAACCATGTATGATACTACCTCACAATATGCTTAGTCTGTGGGTGATTTTTTTTTTTGACTCAGGGAAGATGATTTAACCTGATTCTGATATTTCTACATTTAAAATTTATGCTTGAGAACCTCCACTTGTTGCTCAGGGAGGCTTTGGCTGCTCTGAATGAATGTGTACAATCGCAGGGCCAGAGAAATTGTGTAGACTGGATAAATAATATGCAGTGCCGGTGTGTACTGATGTTTTTCCAATACCTAAAGAGGTTTACTAAAAATTTTTTTAATAAGGAATGGGATAGACCAGGTGTGCCGTTCTCTTCCCCTCCTATTTTTTAGAAGAATGTTTTCTAATAGTTACCACCACACGGGACTTCTGGCAGACAGTTCCTAAGGTGGAGAGAAGAGTTTCTACTCTAGCTAAGCGTACCACTACCTCTGACGAGGACAGTTGTGCTTTTTAGATCCAATGGATAAAAAATGTTTATTCAACAGGGTTTTATCCTGCAGCCCCTTGCATACATTGCTTCTGTCACTGCTGCTGCGGCGTTCTGGGTTGAGTCTCTTGATGAGGCTTTACAGTTAAGCGACTCCATTGGATGAATATATTTGACAAGCTTATGCTAGCCAATTCCTTTGTTTTCTGATGCCTTGTTCATTTGACTAGACTAACGGCTAAGAATTCTGTTTTTTACTATACTGGCGCGCAGAGCGCTATGGCTTAAATCATGGTCAGCTGTCGTGACTTTAATAAATAAGCTACTTAACTTCCCTTCAAGGGGCAGACCCTATTCGGGCCTGGTTTGAAGGAGATTATTGCTTATATCACTGGAGGAAAAGGTCATGCCCTTCCTCAGGATAGGTCTAAATCAAGGGCAAAAAAAAAAAAAAAGTCTAATTTTCGTACCTTTTAAAAACTTCAGGGCAGGTGTGGCATCCTCTTCCTCTAAGGCAAAACAAGAGGGAATTTTTGCTCAGTCCAAGGCGGTCTGGAGACAATCGGACCTGGAACAAAGATAAGCAGGCCAAGGAGCCTGCTGCTGCCTCTAAGGCAGCATGAAGGAACGGACCCCTATCCGGTAACGGATCCTATAGGGGGCAGACTTTCATTCTTTGCCCAGGCGTGGGCAAGAGATGCCCAGGATCCCTAGGCATTGGAATTTATATCCCAGAGATATCTTCTGGATTTCAAAGATTCCCCCCCCCAAAAAAAGGGGAGATTTCGCCTTTCACAATTATCTGCAAACCAGATAAAGAAGGAGGCATTCTTACATTGTGTACGAGATCCATCCAGTTCCAAGAGAGGAACAGGGACAGAGTTTTTACTCAAATCTGTTTGTGGTTCCCAAGGAGAGGGAACCTTCAGACCTATTTTGGATCTAAAGATCTTAAACAAATTCCTCAGAATTCCGTCATTTAAGATGGAAACTATTCGTACCATCTTAACTATGATCCAGGAGAGTCAATAGAGGACTACAATGGATTTGAAGGATGCTTATCCTCACATTGTGATGCATAAAGATCACCATCGTTTTTCAGGTTTGTCTTTCTAGACAGGCATTACCAGTTTGTAGCTCTTTCCTTTGGGATATCTACAGCCCCAAGAATCTTTATGGAGGTTCTGGGGTCGCTTTGGCGGTCCTTAGACCGCGGGGCATAGAAGTGGCCCCTTATTTAGACGACATCCTGATACAGGCGTCAAACATCCAAATTGCCCAGTCTCATACGGACGTAGTACTGGCATTTCTGAGATCACATGGGTGGAAAGTGAACAAGGAAAGAGTTCTCTATCCCCAATCTCAAGGGTTTCCCTCCTAGGGACTCTGATAGATTCTGTAGAAATGAAAATTTACCTGACGGAGTCCAGGTTGTCAAAGTTTCTAAATTTCTGCCGTGTTTTTTTCATCCCATCCGCGCCCTTCGGTGGCTCAGTACATGAATGAAATCGGCTTAATGGTAGCGGCAAGGGACATAGTACCGTTTGCACGTCTACATTTCAGACCGCTGCAACTATGCATGCTCAGTCAGAGGAACGGGGATTACACAGATTTGTCCCCCTGTTAAACCTGGACCAAGAGACCAGAGATTCTCTTCTCTGGTGACTATGTCGGGTCAATCTGTCCAAGGGTATGACCTTCCGCAGGTCAGATGGGACAATTGTTACAATAGATGCCAGCCTTTTAGGTTGGGATGCAGTCTGGAACTCCCTGAAGGCTCAGGGATAGTGGACTTAGGAGGAGACCCTCCTTCTAATAAATATTCTGGAACTGGGAGTGATATTCCATGCTCTTCAGACTTGGCCTCAGTTAGCAACTCTGAGGTACATCATACTCAGTCGGACAATATACACGACTGTGGCTTACATCAGCCATCAAGGGGGAACAGAAGTTCCCTAGCGATGTTAGAAGTCTTACAATAATTCACTGGACAGAGACTCACTCTTGTCTATCAGCTATCCATATCCCAGGTGTTGAGAACTGGGAGGTGGATTTTCTAAGTCGTCAGACTTTTCTTCCGGGGGAGTGGGATTTCCTCCGGAGGTCAAGACCAAGCAGGAGAGGGCTTTGGTGTTTTTGACAGCGCCTGCGTAGCCACGCAGGACCTGGTATGCAGATCTGGTGGACATGTCATCCTTTCCATCACGGTCTCTGCTTCAGAGACAGGTCCCTCTACCTCAGGGTCCTTTCAACCATCTAAATAGAATCAATCTGAGATGGACTGCCTGGAGACTGAACGCTTGATGTTATCAAAGCATGGCTTCTCCGAGTCAGTCATTGATACCTTAATACAGACATGAAAGCCTGTCTCTAGGAAAATTGAACATAGATATGGTGTAAATATCTGATTGTTATGAATCCAAGGGTTACTCATGGAGTAAAGTCTGGATTCCCAGGATATTATCTTTTCTCCAAGATGTTTTTGAGAAAAGGGTTGTCAGCTAATTCCTTAAAAGGGACAGATTTTTACTCTGTCTATTTTTTTGCACAAGCGTCTGGCAGGTATTCTAGACGTTCAGGCATTTGGTCAGGCTTTGGTTAGATCCAAGCCTGTGTTTAAAACTGTTGCTCCGCCATGGAGCTTAAACCTGATTCTTAAGGTTCTTCAAGAAGTTCCGTTTGAACCTTTTTTGTTCCATAGATATCAATCTTTATCTTGGAAAGTTCCTTTTGGGTAGCTAATTCCTCGACTCGTAGAGTCTCCAAGTTATCTGTGTTACAATGTGATTCTCCTTATCTGGTCCTTCGTACGGATAAGGTAGTCCTGCGTACCAACCTGGGTTTTTTCCTAAGGTGGTATCTAACAAGTACATCACTCAAGAGATAGTTGTTCCATGCTTGTATGTTCCATGCTTGTATCCTAATCCTTCCTCAAAGAAGGAACGTCTATTACACAATATTGGACGTGGTTTGTGCTTTAAAGTTTTACTTACAAGCTACTACAGTTTTCATCAAACGTTCACCTTGTTTGTTGTCTATTCTGGACAGAGGAGAGGTCAAAAGACTTCAGCAGCCTCTCTGTCTTTTTGGTTAAAAAGCATAATTCATTTAGCTTATGAGACTGCTGGACAGCAGCCTCCTGAAGGGATTACAGCTCATTCTACTAGAGCTGTGGTTTTCACTTGGGCCTTTTTTAAATGTGGCTTCTGTTGAACAGATTTACAAGACGGAGTCTTGGTCTGCGCTTCATACTTTTCAAATTTAACAAATTTGATACCTTGCTTCTTCGGAGGCTATTTTTGGGAGAAAGGGTTTTTTACAGGCAGTGGTAACTTCCGTTTAAGTACCTGCCTTGTCCCTCCCATCATCCGTGTACTTTAGCTTTGGTATTGGTATTCCATAAGTAATGGATGATCCGTGGACTGGATACACTTAACAAGAGAAAACATAATTTATGCTTACCTGATAAATTTATTTCTCTTGTAGTGTATCCAGTCCACGGCCCGCCCTGTCACTTTAAGGCAGGTAATTTTTTCATTTGAACTACAGTCACCACTGCACCCTATGGTTTTTCCTTTCTCTGCATGTTTTCGGTCGAATGACTGAATATGGCAGTTAGGGGAGGAGCTATATAGCAGCTTTGCTGTGGGTGGACTCTTGCAGCTTCCTGTTGGGAAGGAGAATATATTCCATAAGTAATGGATGATCCGTGGACTGGATACACTACAAGAGAAATAAATTTATCAGGTAAGCATAAATTATGTTTTTTGAGCAAGGTTTATATTAAACCTTATTAGATTATATTTCCAGCCCTAGGAGGCTTAAATAAGCATTCAGAAGAAATGTCAATAAGTAGAGAACATATTATACCGTCTCAGCCGCAGATGGCAGTCAATGCATAGCATAGTTACGATATTAATATATAGGAAACTTTTGGCATATTAACTATTTCTCACAGTTATTCTTTTCAAATATGCAGACTAGTGAAACAAAACTATGCCTCTCCTTAGTCATCTTATAAGTGGTAAATTTAAGCTCCATATCAAACGGAGAATGAGAGAAAAAGTAGCTCACTTACACTTAACGAGAGTAGGAAAGTAACCAATAGGCAAAATAGTGAGCAAAACACGAGGAAACAAACAGATTTTTGAGGCCTATAAGCACAATATTGCTGAATATGCAATGTCTGAAACTGTGATGTCTAATGACTGCGTAATCCAGGGGATTGTTGTAATTGTCCCAAATAGAAAGAGTTCGGTAATCTTGGATGCTTACCACAGGATGATGCGTCCAATCTCAAGAGAAAAGTAAGTACAGAGTTTGGGGAGACTAGACAAGGCAGATTGCTCCGAGTTTTGCCTTTTAATTTCAAGTTGGTGTCCCCCGAGTGCTGCATTTTCTCCTTGTTCTTACATTTTTTGCGGCTTGCGCTTAGCCGCGTTTGATATGCACCTCACGGGGCTGTGAGCAAACGTAACCTATCGGCTTGGCAGCAATAGGACTCTCCCCTCTACGTCACGCTCTGCAGCGGCCTAGTCTCTCTTACTCCCAGATTGCTCCAATCAGCCAATATAATGCGAGCTCAATCCTATTGACTGATTGGATCAGCCAATAGGATTGAACTTCAATCCTATTGGCTGATTGCATCAGCCAATAGGATTTTTTTTACCTTAATTCCGATTGGCTGATATAATTCTATCAGCCAATCGGAATCTAAGGGACGCCATCTTGGATGACGTCACTTAAAGGAACCTTCATTCGTCGGGTAGTCGTCGGATGAAGAGAATGCTCCGCATCGTATGTCTTGAAGATGGACCCGCTCCGCGTCAGATGGATGAAGATAGAAGATGCTGTCTGGATGAAGACTTCTGCCCGTCCGAAGGACCACTTCGCCCGGCTTGGATGAAGACTTCTCCCAGCTTCGTTGAGGACTTCGGCGCGGTTGGATGAAGACTTCTGCCGCTTCCTTGAGGATGGATGTCTGGTCTTCAGAACTGTAAGTCGATCTTCAGGGGGTTAGTGTTAGGTTTTTTTAAGGGTGTATTGGGTGGGTTTTATTTTTAAGTTAGGGTTTGGGCCTGCAAAAGAGCTAACTGCCCTTTTCAGGGCAATGGGGAGCTTAGGTTTTTTTAGATAGTATTTTATTTGGGGGGTTGTTTGTGTGGGTGGTGGGTTTTACTGTTGGAAGGGTTGTTTGTATTTTTTTTACAGGTAAAAGAGCTGATTACTTTGGGGCAATGCCCTGCAAAAGGCCCTTTTAAGAGCTATTGATAGTTTAGGCTAGGGTTTTTTTTTTTATTTTGATAGGGCTATTAGATTAGGTGTAATTAGTTTAAATATCTTGTCATTTGTTTATTATTTTCTGTAATTTAGTGTTTGTTTTTTTTGTACTTTAGCTAATTTAATTGATTTAATTGTTGTTAATTTAGTAAATGTATTTAATTATAGTGTAGTGTTAGGTGTTATTGTAACTTAGGTTAGGTTTTATTTTACAGGTACTTTTGTATTTATTTTAGCTAGGTACCGGTAGTTATTAAATAGTTAATAACTATTTAATAACTATTCTACCTAGTTAAAATAAATACAAACTTGCCTGTAAAATAAAAATTAACCCTAAGATAGCTACAATGTAACTATTAGTTATATTGTAGCTATCTTAGGGTTTATTTTACCGGTAAGTATTTAGTTTTAAATAGGAATTATTTAGGTAATGATAGGAATTTTTAGTTAGATTTATTTTAATTATATTTAAGTTAGGGGGTGTTAGGGTTAGACTTAGGTTTAGGGGTTAATAAATTTAGTATAGTGGCGGTGACATTGGGGGCTGCAGATTAGGGGTTAATAAATGTAGGTAGGTGGCAGCGATGTTAGGGAAGGCAGATTAGGGGTTAATAATATTTAACTAATGTTTGCGAGGAGGGAGTGCAGCGGTTTAGGGGTTAATATGTTTATTATAGTGGCGGCGACGTTGGAGCGGCAGATTAGGGGTTAATAAATGTTAGGTTGCGGCGACGTTGGAGCGGCAGATTAGGGGTTAATAAATATAATGCAGGTGGCGGCGATGTCCGGGACGGCAGATTAGAGGTTAATAAGTGTAAGATTAGGGGTGTTTAGACCCGGGGTTCATGTTAGGATGTTAGGTGTAGACAAATTTTATTTCCCCGTAGGAATCATTGGGGCTTAGTTAGGGAGCTTTACGCTGCTTTTTTGCAGGTGTTAGACTTTTTCTCAGCCGGCTCTCCCCGTTGATTCCTATGGGGAAATTGTGCACGAGCACATACAACCAGCTCACCGCTGACTTAAGCAGCGCTGGTATTGGAGTGCGTTAAGGAGCAAAATTTTGCTCAACGCTCACTTCTTGTCTTTTAACACCGGGTTTGTAAAAACTCGTAATACCAGCGCTGTAGGTAAGTGAGCGGTGAGAGAAAACTGCTCGTTAGCACCGCACAGCTCAAAACAAAAAACTCGTAATCTGGCCGTTTGTTTTCCAAACTTTACAGATAATCCAACTGCAACCAAGCAAAATTCAGAAGGTAGAAAATCTGTTTCCATTACTTAGGAGCTTTAAAATGACTTTGTAGAGTAAGACCTGTGTCCTTCTAAAACCAGTTATTCATAGTGTAGATATACTTTGAAAATACAGGTCAAAATAATAGTTTTGACAGACTAAGACCTTTCCGTTGACTTTAATAAATAACAAACCATCAAATTGTTTTCTTGAAACCACTTTTATCTTTATGAAATGTCAAATGTTGTTGCTCCACAGATTGTGCCTGTAATTACTTAAGTCGCCTTGCAAAAGCAATTGCTACAAAAAAGTCTTAAAAGTAAGGAACAGAGATAGTAAGGCCTAAGAAAAAAAAAAAAGAAAAATTGAGGGGGGGGGAATATTTTATAGAATTTTTTTATTTTTTTTATTGAATATGTTCTTTTACAATAATAAAATTATGACATGGTGTTCATATATATAAACCTACAATATTATTTCTAAAAACTATATAACATAGAGACTTTTATGAAAAACTTAGGAGACTTTATGTAAAGTCTCAAATAATTGCAATTACTGTACCCTGAAGGCAAGCCAATTCAAATACTAAGAAAATACTGAGGATGGAATTCTCAAATAAAAAAGAAATATGCTTTTCTGTCTCTAGGGGCACTGCAAGGAAAAAGGTTTCAGTTTATTTTGCATTTGGCCTCCATCTTCTGTTGGTATTGTTGGTTGAGTTGTCTCTGTCCTCCCAGTTAGGCCTTTATTGAAAGGTAAGAGTTTAAATTCCTCTGAATTCTGAAAATGAAACCATATTTTAACTGCATTAGTTTATATTCATAACCTTTATCTAAATGATGACTTGATTCCTGCTGATGTTCTACTTTGATGTGACCCCTCCACATCACAGCATAGTAGTCACTAAATAGTTTTTTATCCCCCCAGTAAAATGTTGAGACCAACATCCAGCATTTGAAAACATTTCCACATTGCAATTTGCAAATACTGTAAATAGAAATATGCTTTTCCAAATGCTACAAGAATGACCAAACTCATTCTTGCATCACAGAGGTGTCCTAAAGCCATTACAAAACACTTAGTGGAATTAAATAAGGAGGGCCATAGCAATGAAAGTGCTTTTACCTCAATGATCTCATTCCAGGAACACTATTTCTGCTACTTCTGTAACAGCTGCATCATCATAAAGGACTTCTCCATCAGCAGCATCTTCATATAAGCAGATGTTGTAAATGCCTCAAAAAAATACAGAATGCTTTAATTTATGGATAGGATGACTGAAGTGCTTTAGGGGTCTGGAGTGTCTCTTCAATGGAAATGAGTGCTTTCTCTGTTTAGTACTATGAATCAGTAGGTGAATTAGAGGAGACAAAATAATGTTCTTCGTTTTGTCACGTTGAGGTTTTCTCTTACTTGGTGTATTCAGTCCACGGATTCATCCTTACTTGTGGGATATTCTCAATCCCTACAGGAAGTGGCAAAGAGAGCACACAGCAAAGCTGTCCATATAGCTCCCCTCAGGCTCCGCCCCCCCAGTCATTCTCTTTGCCGGTCTAACAAGTAGCATCTCCACGGGGGTGGTAAAGAGTATGTGGTGTTAGATTTGTAGTTTTATTTCTTCAATCAAGAGTTTGTTATTTTAAAATAGTGCCGGTTTGTACTATTTACTCTGAGGCAGAACAGTTATGAAGATTTCTGCTGAGAGGAATATGATTTTAGCACCAGTAACTAAAATCCATTGCTGTTCCCACGCAGGACTGTTGAATACCAGAGAACTTCAGTTGGGGGGAACTGTTTGCAGGCTTAACTGCTTAAGGTATGCTCAGTCATTTTTTTCTAACATTTTTTTCTAACAAGACCTGGTAATGCTAGAAGACTGATAGAAATCCCCATGTGGAAAGGTAAGCCATTTTCTGAGACTCAGTATAGAAGGATGGCTTAGTTTACAGGGCTTAAATCACTGGTGGACACTGTTATGGGTAAAATCGATTATTTTTTAATATAATCTGATGTTTGCACAAGTGTTTATCATATTTGGAACACTTTTTAGGGGTTTTACACGCCTGGCATAATTTTAGACACCTATTTTGGCTTAGGAAGGCCTCACAGCTCCGGAGTGAAGAGGGAGAGGGCCTAATTTTCGCGCCTCAGTTGCGCAGTTCTTTTACAAGATAGTTTCATGCAGATTCACATGTAGAGTCCAGAGACTGCAGGAGGACTACAGGGAGGCTTATTTTTGTTCCACAACTAATCCCCAAGGAAGGTAGTGTGTTAAACTGGTGGCCAGCTTCAATTTGCTCCGGTTTGGGCAATAAGGGGTTAATTGGCTTGAAACTTGGTGTGCAATCTTTTCAAAGCATTAGGATCATATGGTGTAAATTTCATAAAGATTGGATGTTTTTTGGAGATTTGGTAAAAAATTGTATGCTTTTTATAATTTAAAGGCACAGTAACGTTTTTTTCAAAAAGTGTATTTTTCTGTATTTGAGTGCTATCTAAGTCTGTCTAACATGTCTGAGCCTACTGATAGACCTTGTTCTATGTGTTTAAAAGCCATGGCGGTACCCCCATTGCATTTGTGTTTAAAGTGTGCTAAGGTATCTAAACATTTTAATGACCATGCATTGACACTTAAAAATGTAGCCCAAGATGATTCTTTGACGGAAGGTAATGAGGATAGTCCTCCTTCCTCTCCCCATGTGTCGACACCAGTTACGCCCGCGCAAGCGTTGCCTAGTACCTCTAGCGCATTGGCCCCTATTACTTTACAACAATTAGCAGCAGTAATGGATAATTCCCTTGCAGCATTTTTATCCAAACTGCCTATTTTTCAAAAAAAGCGCGATAGCTCAGTTTTAAATACAGAGGATGAGCAATCTGAAGCTTTGGATAATTTATCTGTAGTACCCTCAAAAAACTCAGAAGTAGCAGTGAGGGACGGTCTGTCTGAGGGAGGAATTTCTGACACAGGAAAAGTTTCTCAGCAGGCAGAGTCAGATTCCTTAGCGTTTAAATTTAAGCTGGAACACCTCAGCGTCCTGCTCAAGGAGGTTTTAGCTACGCTGGATGATTGTGACCCCATGGTGGTCCCTGAAAAATTGTGTAAAATGGACAGGTTTTTAGAGGTCCCTGTATACACTGAGGCATTTCCGATCCCAAAGAGGGTGGCGGATATTGTGACTAAGGAGTGGGAGAGACCAGGTGTACCCTTTGTTCCCCCACCTATCTTTAAGAAACTGTTCCCCATAAATGACCCCAGGCGGGACGCGTGGCAGACGGTCCCCAAGGTAGAGGGGCTGCTTCAACACTTGCTAAGCGTATAACTATACCAATAGAGGACAGTTGTGCTTTCAAAGATCCTATGGATAAAAAATTGGAAGGTTTTCTTCTTCAACCAATTGCCTGCATTATTCCGGTAACTATCGCAGCGGCTTTTTGGTTCGAGGCCCTGGAGGAGTCGCTCCAGAGGGAGACTTCATATGATGAGGTCATGGATAGAATTCATGCTCTAAAGCTGGCTAATTCTTTTATCACTGATGCCGCTCTCCAATTAGCTAAGCTAGCGGCGAAAAACTCAGGTTTTGCCATCATGGCGCGAAGAGCGCTTTGGCTCAAATCGTGGTCGGCTGATGTGTCGTCCAAAACGAAACTGTTAAATATTCCCTTCAAGGGGAAAGTCCTATTTGGCCCAGAGCCGAAAGAAATTATTTCAGATATCTCTGGGGGCAAGGGCCATGCCCTGCCACAAGATAGGCCATTTAAGTTCAAAAACAAGGCTAATTTTTGCTCCTTTCGCAACTTCAGGAGCGGACCTGCCACAACCTCTGCTGCCGCAAAGCAAGATAAAGCTTCCCAGCCCAAAGCAACTTGGAAACCCCTGCAGGGCTGGAATAAGGGTAAACAGGCCAAGAAGCCTGCTCCTGCTACCAGGACAGAATGAAGGGGTAGCCCCCGATCCGGGATCGGATCGAGTAGGGGGCAGACTTTCTCTCTTCACTCAGGCTTGGGCAAGAGATGTTCCAGATCCCTGGGCATTAGAAATAGTTGCTCAGGGGTACCTTCTAGAATTCAAGGATTCTCCCCCAAGGGGAAGGTTCCACATTTCTTATTCGTCTTCAGACCAAATAAAGAAACAGGAGTTCTTACGCTGTGTAGAAGATCTGCTAAAGATGGGAGTGATACACCCAGTTCCAATTGTAGAACAAGGTCTGGGCTTTTACTCAAACCTGTTTGTAGTTCCCAAAAAGGAGGGAATTTTCAGGCCAATCCTGGATCTAAAAATTCTAAACAAATTCCTCAAAGATGGAAACCATTCAGACAATCTTGCTGATGACCCAGGATGGTCAATATATGACTACCGTGGATATAAAGGATGCGTATCTACATATTCCTATTCACAAAGATCACCATCAGTTCCTAAGGTTCGCCTTCCTGGGCAAACAGCTAGGGTCCCTTCTAGCGGTACTAAGACCGCGGGGCATTGCAGTAGCACCTTACCTAGATGACATATTAATACAGGCATCATCCTTTCACAGAGCCAAGGCTCATACGGACATCGTTCTGGCCTTTCTAAGGTCTCACGGGTGGAAGGTGAACGTAGAAAAGAGTTCTCTGTCCCTGCTCACAAGGGTTCCTTTCCTGGAAACACTAATAGACTCGGTAGAAATGAAAATCTTTCTGACAGAGGTCAGGAAGTCAAGACTGCTGAATACTTGCCGAGTTCTTCATTCCATTCCTCGGCCTTCCGTGGCTCACTGCATGGAAGTAATTGGTTTAATGGTTGCGGCAATGGACGTAGTCCCTTTTGCCCGAATTCATCTCAGACCACTGCAGCTGTGCATGCTCAAACAGTGGAATGGAGATTATGCAGATTTGTCTCCTCAAGTACAAATGGACCAGAAAACCAGAGACTCTCTTCTCTGGTGGTTGTCTCAAGATCACCTATCTCAGGGAATGAGTTTCCGCAGACTGGAGTGGATCATTGTCACGACCGAGGCCAGTCTGTTATGCTGGGGTGCGGTCTGGAACTCCCTGAAGGCTCAGGGACTATGGTCTCAGGAAGAATCTCTTCTTCCGATAAACATTTTGGAGTTGAGAGCGATATTCAATACGCTCCAGGTGTGGCCTCAACTAGCGGAGGCCAAATTCATCAAATTTCAGTCGGACAACATCGCGACTGTAGCGTACATCAATCATCAGGGAGGAACAAAAAGTTCCCTAGCGATGAAGGAAGTATCCAAGATCATCAAATGGGCGGAGGATCACTCCTGCCATCTTTCTTCAATTCACATCCCAGGGGTAGACAACTGGGAGGCGGATTTTCTAAGTCGTCAGACTTTTCATCTGGGGGAGTGGGAACTCCACCCGGAGGTTTTTGCTCAGCTAACTCAGCTATGGGGCATTCCAGAATTGGATCTGATGGCGTCCCGTCAGAACACCAAACTTCCCCTTTACGGATCTAGATCCGGGGATCCCAAGGCGGCATTGATGGATGCATTAATAGCGCCTTGGTCGTTCAGTCTAGCTTATGTCTTTCCACCGTTTCCTCTTCTCCTTCGGCTAGTAGCCAGAATCAAACAGGAGAAGGCTTCGGTAATTCTGATAGTGCCTGCGTTGCCACGCAGGACTTGGTATGCAGACCTAGTGAACATGTCATCTGTCCCACCATGGAAACTGCCATCGAGGCAGGATCTTCTAATTCAAGGTCCTTTCAAGCATCCAATCTAGTTTCTCTGAATCAGTTATAGACACTGATACAGGCCAGAAAGCCTGTCACCAGAAAATTTACCAGAAGATATGGCAGAAATATCTTTGTTGGTGTGAATCCAAGGGTTACTCGTGGAGTAAGATTAGGATTCCAAGGATATGGTCTTTTCTCCAAGAAGGATTGGAGAAGGGTCTGTCAACTAGTTCCTTAAAGGGACAGATATCTGCTCTGTCTATTCTGTTACATAAGCGTCTGGCTGCTGTACCAGACGTTCAGGTGTTTGCACAGGCCCTAGTCAGAATCAAGCCTGTGGCTCCTCTATGGAGTCTAAATTTAGTTCTTTCAGTTCTTCAAGGGGTTCCGTTTGAACCTTTGCATTCCATAGATATTAAGTTTTTATCTTGGAAAGTTTTGTTTTTAGTAGCCATTTCTTCTGCTCGAAGAGTTTCTGAATTGTCTGCTTTGCAGTGTAATTCACCCTATCTGGTGTTCCATGCAGATAAGGTTGTTTTGCGCACCTAACCTGGTTTCCTTCCAAAAGTGGTTTCTAATAAGAATATTAACCAGGAAATCATTGTTCCTTCTCTGTGTCCTAATCCAGTTTTTAAGAAGGACCGACTTTTACACAATCTTGACGTGGTTCGTGCTTTAAAATTCTATTTAAGAGCAACTAAAGATTTCAGACAAACATCATCCTTGTTTGTTGTCTATTCTGGTAAGAGGAAAGGTCAGAAAGCGTCTGCTACCTCTCTTTCCTTTTGGCTGAAAAGCATCATCCGTTTGGCTTATGAGACTGCGGGACAGCAGCCTCCTGAGCGAATTACAGCTCATTCCACTAGAGCTGTGGCTTCCACATGGGCTTTCAAGAATGAGGCTTCTGTTGAACAGATTTGTAAGGCAGCGACTTGGTCTCACTGCATACATTTGCCAAATTTTACAAATTCGATACTTTTGCTTCTTCGGAGGCTATTTTTGGGAGAAAGGTTTTGCAAGCAGTGGTGCCTTCCGTTTAGGTTACCTGACTTGTTCCCTCCCTTCATCCGTGTCCTATTGCTTTGGTATTGGTATCCCACAAGTAAGGATGATTCCGTGGACTGAATACACCAAATAAGAGAAAACAGAATTTATGCTTACCTGATAAATTACTTTCTCTTACGGTGTATTCAGTCCACGGCCCGCCCTGACATTTAAGTCAGGTTCAAATTTAATTTATAATAACTACAGTCACCACTGCACCCTATGGTTCTCCTTTTTCTCCTAACCGTCGGTTGAATGAATGGGGGGGCGGAGCCTGAGGGGAGCTATATGGACAGCTTTGCTGTGTGCTCTCTTTGCCACTTCCTGTAGGGATTGAGAATATCCCACAAGTAAGGATGAATCCGTGGACTGAATACACCGTAAGAGAAAGTAATTTATCAGGTAAGCATAAATTCTGTTTTTTTGGGGGGTTGCTTGTTTCTTTTGTAAGTCGGTGAATGTCAATGAGTCCATAACTTCTGGGATTCAAGTCCTGTCCACTAGGAGGAGGCAAATATTCCCAAAACTCCAAGAGTATTATATACATCCCATCTCACTGATTAGCCAATCTAATCTTTGCCTCCCAGGAGGAAGGGGAAGAATTGAGGTGCTCCAGATTCTTTGTTGAGAGGGGTCCTCAGACTGATTTGAGACCCATTTTCCCTCATAGAGCTTCTTCTAGAAGACAGAGGGGACATTGGGGTATAGGGTAGTGACACAATTACTCCTGGTGTAGGAGTCGGCCACAAGCCTGCCACAGGTTTTTTGGGGACCGGTCCCTTATCCTCCTCCTGTTGGGTCGCGTTGAGAAACTCCTTAAAGTGATCCTCTGCTGTGACGTATACAGCATTGTATGGGCGTTCTACTGAAAGCAGGCATTCTGCAGAGGGTAAACTCAGTAGATTCGGTGCAATTTCAGGTAAGTACTATTTCACTTTATGCACTCACACAGCCCACAGGCTAGTAGTAGGTACAGTTTTTCACAGTACATTATTGCCAGGGGACAAAGGTTTTAGATAGTTACAGCAGTCTTATATTATAGCCTATGGAATTTTAAGTACTTGTGGGGACATGTGTATGAGCTATGGAACTTCTAGGTGACTGGTGGCAGTTTATTTTTTATCCAATTTTGTATTTATTGGGGAAACATTTTGGGGCTTTTTACTTTTAAAAACTTATTTTTATTAAAAGAGTCTAAACAAAAACAAAATAGGGAGAGGTTAAGTACTCTACAAAATTCCCTCACAGAGAGTGAATGGGACCAAAATTAGAGTAAATATGTATACATGCCCTGCTAGGATTTTACCAGCTAAAAGGCTCTGGTGCAGACCCTCTACAGAAATTGTCAATCCAAATGAAAAAGAGAGAAATTCAGAAACCAAGATTACGATTCTGAAAATGAAAGGGATTTCAGCACTCTTTTATCCCAAAATTATACAGTGTATTGTATGCAAGCTGGAATATTCCACAGAAACGACTAGTGCACATACGGGTTCAGCAAAAAACATATAGGTTTATTAACAATGGACATAAGACATATACACATGAAAATTCGAGCACCTATGATGTACTACAGACCAAGATTCTATATCGCTGCTGTAGATAACCAAGGAGAACAGGCAAGCATGCCAACAGCATAAAGTACACAAAGAGATCTTATAAACATGTATGGTAACATATAAACAAGTAAATGTCTTTGCATATACAGTTAGTGCCAGAGACCATTCAGAATCTCAATATTAGGCACGGTGGAATTGTAGGCCAAAGAGTTAGATATTATGGCATCAGTATTCCATATTGCAGAAAGCTAAGATGCTGCATTATACATGTAGATGTGAAAAACAGAGATATTAAAAACAGTAATACAACCTGTCTCCGATCAGTTGATGGCACTTTAAACCAAGCTCACACAGAGCTGATTCCTGGTAAGCTGCTGGAAAGCGAGGTACAGACTTCTTCTAGTATCCAGGGGTAATTCAAACTGTCTCTGATCTGTTGATAGCACTTTAAGCAAAGCTCCTAACAAGCTGATTGTTGGTAAGCGGCTGGAAAACGAGGTAAAGACGTCCTCTAGTATCCAGGGAATCAATGCTAAGAGAAAGCCGGGGCCTCGTCAGGACTGTCCATTGGTTGTCTTAACGGCCTCTTTATTGGCTTCAACATTTTAGGGGGTGTGGCAATCACCAGGCTAGTTCACCATTGGCTACAGTGGCCAAGCCTAAGTTGAATTATAAATGTTTTACATAGTAACAAATCCAAATACATACAATGTAACATTATAATGGACATGGTAATGTTAAAATCTAAATGCATTCTTAAAAAGATTATCCCTCAGCTTTCTATGAGTCAGCGGTGAAACTACAGGGGGTGCAGGGGCCCAGCTTCAAAAAAGGACCTTCTTAGATTCTTGCACCTGGGCCCTGTGGTTTCTAGTTACGCCTCTGCTATGAGTATATTGGGGATTAATTATCTATCTCTCTTAAGTTAGAGGTTTATTCATAGGTAGATTAAATACAAAAGTTTTTTGTTCTAACTCTAACCTAGAAATGATGCATATTCAATTCTCTCATTTAAGCAATATGGAGAAATCGTCTTAAAGGGGCATTATACACTCATTTTTTCTTTGCATAAATGTTTTGAATATTATCTATATAGCCCATAAAGTTGTTGTTTTTTTTAAAGTATAATTTTGCTTATATTTAAATAACATTGCTCTAATTTTCAGACTCCTAACCAAGCCCCAAAGTTTTAGGAGAATACAATCAGATAGCTACTCTAGCTTGCTCCTGTTTGTGTAAAGGGTCTTTTCATATGCAAAAGAAGGAGGAGGGGGGGAGTGTCTTATTTCCCACTTGCAGTGGGCTTTTCAGCTACCTTTTCAACAGAGCTAAACTGAGAGCTTCTAAGTAAGTGTATTAACAGTTTTATACTGGATTTTTATATCAGTATCTGTGCATCTTATTCTTTATAGTAGTGTCTATTTACATGCAGTTATATGAAAATTGGTGTATACTGTCACTTTAAGGGTATATGTCCATCTGGCTTCTTTTCTCAAGAGGCATTTGTTTTCATCTCCCCTCGCCCATTCATAATCCCTCTGTCAATACCTTTACATTTTAAAGAGGTGGTACTGCCATTGTGGAACTGTGTGAAATGACAAGCTACACTAGTATCTTGTTCATATAGGATAGCGCCACAGTGTTCCTGTATCCTGTCCTTAAAAAGTCTTTTCGTTTTTTCCAACATAGAACAGGGGACAGGAACATCGCAATAGATATACGACTCATACTGAATTACAATTTGAAAATGATCTGATATTAAATTCTCTGCCAGTATTTGCTGAAAATATTTTAAAAAGTAAACAAGGAGGATCACACTAGCAGCAAAGCGTAAAAACTCACAACATACAAATACTCCAAATAGCCAATAGAGACCGATATCTAAGTCTGATACTGAATGGACAAGTTTTCAGACAGAACTTCCCTCTTCACCTGCCACACCGCAAACGAACAACCCCTTATATTCAGTTTTCAGCGTTACCTTGAATCTGTGATGCGCTGCTGTATATTCTCCTGGGGCGGCTTACATTCGGTCTGGCAGAGGCGGCGACCACAGAGTGAGTGCGACCGTCGACCTCAATCCTTTCACCGGTAATCCCAAACGCGGGTGCAGGGCTTACTTCCGGAAGTGACGTCAGGTCACCGGTCTCCGTAACTGTTCCGTTATTCTCTGGCTGTATTGGTGGGTATGATGGCAAATGCTCAAACCAGCTTACCAGGACCTAGGAATAAGGGCTCCTCACAACCCTTAAAAATTGCAGAAATAGAAAAAAAGAGAAAACGGTCCCAAAAAGGTAAGCTAAAAACGAATACTTTATTGTTCCATTAAAACAGGCGTAGAATATAGAAAAACATTTTAAAAATGTGATGGAAAAGGGTCTAACGCGTTTCGGCTAGCTGTTGCCGTATTCATAGACCATATCCTATGACCACAAACTTAGTTGTTATATAGATCTATAGTTAATTAGTTAATTAATTCTACCTGCTAGACTTAACTCCTTACACGCTGACTGCTTGAATATGGATAAGGCCAAATTATGAAGAGGTTATATCAGACAACTATCATACATATTAGTACTTATTTATAAATTAACATTTGAAATAATTCAGGAACAAAAACAACTTTTAAATTTGTATGTTCACAATTAAACTGAAAAAATATGTATAGTCCTGTGTTCAAAACATTGCAAGAATATTCCTATATATAAGTAATTTAAACAAACAAATTGTTTCACATATGTATACAGAGCTTGGGGATAGAGAGACCTAAAAATCAGTGCAAAATATATCATCACAAATGAATTCAGTATATATTTAAAGAATCAAAGCATTAAGTTCAAATTAACTACATATAATGAATATATAGACAATTTGTCAAATATTTATGAAACTTATCTTGAAACATTCTATCAAAAATATATACAATTAGACAACAACATAAATTGTCTGGATATCTGGATATGATTCTAATGACTTTATTACTCCCAAAAATTTACAAGGTCATATTCAGAATTATACCCCATGGGGACCTGCGTCTTCAATTTAAATATCCAATAGACCTCTTGTCTACCTAGGATTTGTGATCTATCTCCTCCTCGACTTGGGGTTTTAACAGTTTCAATGATGTTCCAGCTGAAAGATGTAACAGATTGATTATGCTCAAAAATAAAGTGTCTGCTCAATTCTGAGCAGGGTACCTTATTTCTTATATCTCCTAGATGTTCTCTAATGCGTGTTCTCACATCACGCGTCGTGAGACCCACGTATTGACCCTTACAAAGTGTACATTCAGCTAAGTAAATCACATAGCAAGAACTGCAATTGACACATCCCTGTACATTAAAGCTTTCTCCTGTCACATGTGATGTAAAGGTACTTGTAACATTGTGGTACTCACATGCTTTACAGCGACTACTGCCGCATTTAAAACTGCCACTATGTTTTAACCATGAGCTATCATCTCTATTCCTTTTAGTTTTAAGCATGCTGGGCGATAGCACATTAGCCAATGTGCTATTCTTAGAATAAACAAATTTACAGCCATCACTTATAATATCCTTCAATATATCATCTCCATATAAAATGGGGAGATATTTTTTTATAATACCACAAATGTCATTATATTGATTAGAGTATTTAGTGATAAATATAGGTCTTGTGTCCACTTTCTGAACTTTTTTATTTTGTAGTAGATCTTTCCTCTTATAGTTATCAACCTCTTTTTTGATTCTCAAAACTTCCGTTTTCTGATAACCTCTTTCTGTCAGACGCTCAACTAAATGTTCACTTTCCCTTGCATAGTCTGTTTCTTTAGAGCAATTTCTTCTTACTCGCATCATCTGACCTTTTATGATGCCTTTAAATACATGTCTGGGATGACTACTGGTGGCATATAATAGGGCATTACCAGCAATGGGTTTTCGATATAAGGTAGTATTTACACAGCTATGGGCAATTTCTCCCTTTAATACAATATCCAGAAAGTTAATTTCCTCTCTATTCCACTCTTTGGTGAATTTTAAACCCATATGGTTAGTGTTAAGATAGTTCACAAACATATCCGCCTCAATCTCATCACCTTCCCATATCAATATAAGGTCATCAATGAACCTTTTATATTGAATTATATGCCTACTAAAAGGGTTGTTGTCACTATAGATATATGTTTCCTCAAGCCATCCCATTACTAGGTTCGCATATGAGGGTGCAAAACGTGCCCCCATAGCCGTCCCTTGTTGTTGCACAAAGTAATCATTTTCAAAGAGAAAACTATTGTGCTGAAGCAAAAATTCTATAACCTTCAGCACATATAGTTTAAAATCATCATTCATTTTGGTGTCTCTATCCAAATAGTATTGTACAGCTTGCAGGCCTATAGTGTGTGGAATGGATGAATATAATGAAATAGCATCTATAGTTAACCAACTATATTTCTCATACCACTCATGCTCTCCAAAGATATTTAGGACATGAGTGGTGTCTCTTGTATAGCTGCTCAATCCAAGAACATACGGCTGTAGTATATCATCTACCCATTCTGATAGATGTTCCAATAGGGAACCATTGCCGGACACAATCGGTCTTCCCTTTATATCGTTTAATCCTTTATGTGTCTTGGGTAGGTGATAGAACACAGCCGTTCTAGGATGTTCAATATACAAATAATCAAAGGTAGACTTGTCAATGAAGCCATATCTCCTGCCTTCATTGAGAAGTTTAAGCAGTTGTCTTTGAAAATCAAAACGTGGACTAAAGGAGACCTTCTTATAGACATTAGTGTCTTCCAATTGCCTCTTAGCTTCTCCTATATACCATGCCTTGTCACAGACAACAACACTATTGCCTTTATCAGCTCTCTTAATAACAATGTTCTCATTTTGTTCAAGGGCTCTTAGTGCATCTCTTTCCTTTTTAGTGAGGTTGTTAGTAGTGTGTGTCTTAAATTCATTTAACCTGGTCAAATCCTCAACCACTCTTTTCTGAAACAACTCCAGTTGCTTACCCCTAGATTGTAGGGGATAAAAGCTAGACTTACATTTATAACCAACATTTTTATTTTTATTTAGTGAATTCTCATCTCCTGTGAAACTTTCTCCTTCCATTAACAATTGTTCTAGATCCTTATATGCACAAACATCTTGAAAACTCATGCTACTGGCTGCATTGCCAGCCATAGTATTAACATGGGTTCCAACAATCTCTCTATTTTCTTTTTCTTTGTAAAAGTGTTTCTTTAGGGTTAGTGACCTTACAAATTTGTTTATATCCAAGATTGTCTGAAAGAGACCGAAATCTTTTGATGGACAGAAACTGAGCCCATAACTTAAAACTCTTTCTTCGGTCTCACTTAGACAGTACTTGGATATATTTATCACTGTGTTTAAACATATTTGCGATTGTGTTTGTTTTCCCTCAGAGTGTATCTTTCTTGTTTCTTCTCTATTTTTCTTTGATCTTTTAGAATCGTTTGCCGACCCCCTCCTTTTATGATCTTGGGGTCCCCCTGAAAATCCACTACCTGCTTTTTATCTTTTGGTCTGGTACTAAGTTCTATTGAATTTGATTGCACATTCTCTACATTGGTGCTAGCAATTTGTGTTTCTATATTAGTTAATGCTTCCTGTTCTCCAGCATCAAAATCTTCTGATCTGGTTTCCCAGTCAGAGGCTGAGCTGCCATCTGAGATAGAGAAATCAGTACCTGAAGCAAAATATTTTACACTTCAACATATAGGGGCAGTACACACAATGTCCACAGGGGTAGTCTCCTTTAACCTGTTGGTAATTTTGCAACCAATTTGTTTTGGGTTGAGACCTTATAAATCTACTTTGAATCAATTTATCCTTTAAATTGGGAGATTTCTTTGCTGTCATAAGAATATTTTCACCTACTTTCTCCAAAATTTTCTCATCTGGAGTTAAAATGTGCCAGTTCTGAGTTAGTATATTTCTAATGTTTTGCCAATGGCAATTGTAAGTTGTAATAAACCTAATTTTGTCACTGCTAGGTTTCTTAGAGTAAGAGTATAGAAGACTATCTCTATTTAGTTTTCTTACTTTATTCAAATTTTGTTTGATCAGATAGTGAGAATATCCTCTTTCAAGGAATCTATCACTTATTTGTTTTGCATGGTATTCAAATTTAGTTTTTGAGAAACAGTTCCTTCTCAATCTAAGAAACTGGCCATACGGAATACCTTTCTTTAGGGATTCCGGGTGACCACTGGACACTTCTAATAGATTATTGCTGTTTCTTTTATAAATATCTCTGTTGAAATACAGTTTTCTTCTTTCTTAATTGAGATATCTAAAAAAAGGCAATTCTTTATCACTATGGGCGTAAGTCAGAAAAATGTTGCAGTTGTTCTTGTTTAACTTGGAGACAAAATCTTGCAGACAGGTCAGAGGGCCATCCCATAAAACAAAAATGTCATCCACGTATCTAATCCACAGGGGGACATGGGATTCAAGAATCTCACCAAACTGTTCAAAAATGTTCAACTCCCATGCCTCCAAGTGGAGACACGTATAAGTGGGGGCACATTCTGCACCCATGGCTGTACCCCTGACCTGTCTGTAAGTTGAGTTATCAAATTGAAAAATATTGTTCTCCAAGATAAAACGCAACAGTTTTTGTACAAAAGTAGTATGTATTTTCACTCTCTGATCCCTGTGTATTTAGGAAATGTTTAGATGCCTCCAAACCTGTCTCATGAGGGATGAAGGAATATAGGCTTTTGACATCCAAAGATACTAAGATGGTCTCAGGTTTTACCGTTAGGTCGTCCAGTTTCCTTAGAAGGTCTGGAGTGTCCTTAACATAGGTGGGGAGTGAGAACAAGAAGGGACCTAAGAAATAATCAACATATACTGCTATGTGCTCACTTATGCTACCAATTCCAGAGACTATCGGCCTCCCAGGGGGATGAGACATACTCTTATGCAATTTAGGAATCACATAGAAGGTAGGCATAACTGGGCAAATAGGACATATATATTGAAATTCCTTTTGAGAAATCAAGCCATCTGTTTTGGCTTCTTGGAGAATCTTGGTCAATTAAGATTTCATAGACATTATGGGGTTATGAGATAATTTTTAATATTGAGTTTTGTCATTTAATTGTCTCTTAACCTTGTTCTGGTAGAAAGACTCATCAAGAAGGACCAAATGACCTCCCTTATCTCCAGACTTAAAAATCAAATTTTTAGCTGTACTTAGTTCCTTAAGGGCTTGTCTTTGTTTGTAATTTAGATTGTCTGCCCAGATCCAATCGTCTGGTATATTTTCTATTTCGCTTTCAACAGCTTTCACAAACAAAGAAACAGCTGGGACCTGTGCAATAGATGGCATATATGTGGATTTTGGTCTAAGATTGGTCTTGATATTCAGATATCAATCTACATTTCTTTCAATATTTCTTTCATCATTATCATCTAAAACTTAAGTGATTTTAAATTTTGAACAGTTTCTTGATCCTTTACATGTTCAGAATTTTTTTGATGCATAGTATGATGGAGGACTATTTTTCTGGCAAACAGGTGGATATCCTTTATTAATTTAAACTTATCTAGTTTATTAGTTGGACTAAAAAATAGACCTTTCTTAAGTGCCTCAATATGAGCTAAGTTCAACCTGAACGAGGAGACATTGATAATTTGTAATTAACTATCAGTGGATTTGGAGGTTAGTAACTCTGATAAGACCCCCTTTGTGATCTCCCCCTGTTCCTCAATCCTTGTCTCATATATTCTCCTCTCCCTCTCTGCTGGCGTTGGGGATATCTCCTTTCTTGTGTATCTATATTTCTCATTTTTATATATATATATATATATACACACACATGCATAGTACTCCTTGTAGTAAATAGTACATTTGACATTGTCAAACAGGATAAGAACTGACAATCATGACATTAGATACTGAGTACAAATGATTAATACAAGCCAAAGGGAAGCTTACAATATGGCTCTTTAAACTTTTTACATTTAAATAATAATCAACAAATAGAAAACACAAACTAAACAGTAAACATAGTAATGTACCTGTTAGATCTGCATATCACTGGCATCAGGGCCTAGCAGTTGAGAAAAACAAAAAACACAAGAAAGGGTTAGATCAGTTGGGGGTGAATATGTGAGACCATTCGCCTCGTAAGGAGTCTTCCAAGAATTGAGTATTATCTCGAAATGGCATAAGAAGTTGTCTTTGTACTTCCAGTTCAAATGTTAGAATTAATCGGCGCCATTTTCATAGAAAAAGGGCTAGTCTATTTTGCACATCTATTCTTACATATAATTGTTCAGTAAACAATTGAAGCTTTAACATGTTTCTAAAATGAAAGAGAGGGTGCTGTCTTTTTTATCGAATATTTAAGGATATATTTCCTAGCAATTAGAATTATTAAGCTGATTATAGAGTCAAACTGCCTGTATTGTGCATCCCAATGCAAAAACAATATAAGATGTGGCTGGAGTACAATCTGTATTTTCAGCTTTTTATGGATACAGTATTGAAGTTTGTTCCAAAACTGATTTATTGGTGGACAGGACCATAGGTAGTGTAGTAGATTTGGGGAATCTATAGTATACTTATTGGTCCAGTCAGCAACCCATTTAGCTAGTCCTCTTGGTGTCAGATAGGTCTTATGGAGAATCCTAACTTGAGATTCCCTGAATGCTGCAGATAGAGTAACCTTTCTCATTTTCTCTAAACTTTAAAGAGCCTCTACCCATGTAACCTCTGTAAGTCCTTCCCTTTCCCAGCCTTTTAAGATCATGGACTGTATATTTCAGAAGAGAAAACTTGCCATTTTATATAAAGCCTGTGAGAGTTTTCATTCTCCCACCATATATGGTGTTTCTATCCTAGGCACCAATATTGATATACTTATTTATTAATTCCAGTTTCTGTTTATAGCCAGTATGGGGGTAAGAACTCTTCCACAATTAAAGTAATGAAAGGTAATGCATTTTTTATAGGTGCAATAAAAAGTAGTTGTGCTGCTTGTGGCCACGACAAAATAACTGCTTTCCATTTAGAAAAGTACCGTCTAAATTGTTTTTCTGAATTTGGTTTTATATCCTGAAGTTCACTAGCCATTTGTTGTTTCATAACATTCAAAAATTCGGCCAATTTATGGGGGTCCTGCGATTTCCATTACTTAAAAATTAAGCAACGGGCCACTAAAATAGTCAGGTTTATTAATCGTTGTTCTCCTGTATTTGTTCTATCTTTTAGGAGGAGAAATATGTGTTGAGGTATTAACTGGAAGTTTTCTTGTAGGTATTTATTTACCCAAAAATTTATCTTGGACCAATATTGCCGAATTTTGGGACAAGACCACAAACAATGTAGGAGATCTACTCTTTCTGCACTACATTTAAAGCAATTGACCGTCTGACTTTTGTTTACCCATTTACTCATTGTATAAGGAGTTAAATAGTAACTATTAATTACTTTGACTTGAGATTCTCTCCAGTTAATTGATAACGTAGCTTTATCTGCCATGTCTATACTGTTTTCTATATCTTCGGTTTGTATAGTTGGGAAGAATTTGACTAGAGTATCACTCAATCTATGTAAGTGATTTAGTCCTGTTTTGGTTAATATTGCTTTATACCAATAAGAGATAGAGCGTCTACCCGCTTTATATAATTTAATCCCTGAGTCTAGTTCAGGTTTGGCCCAATCCTCCCCATATGCAGATAACATCTTAAAAAAAATAATTTCTTATTTGAAGATATGCATAAAAATCTTTCGCCTCAAGTTTAAATGTATGAGTCAGTTCCTGAAACGTGTATATTAATCTTGGGGCCGCTTGTTGTAACTGAGCCATATATATCAGTCCCTTATCTCCCCAATTCTTAAAAACTTTGTTTTCGATGCCTGGACTGAAGTCAGGGGTACCTATTATGGGAA
This sequence comes from Bombina bombina, assembly GCF_027579735.1. Taxonomy (NCBI): domain Eukaryota; kingdom Metazoa; phylum Chordata; class Amphibia; order Anura; family Bombinatoridae; genus Bombina; species Bombina bombina. Next base: position 181,044,045 of record NC_069500.1, read on the forward strand.
GGTAATGTGAAGTCTGATATTTGTACCCTAGTGCTTTCAGATACTTCTGCCATGCTTGTATTATGTTGACAAATGTAGACATTCTGCAAATGTTACTCGGTAGTTTATTATAGGGACGGTGCAATATAGATTTTAAATTAAATGGCTTCACCAAGTCTGATTCTATTTAAAAAAATGTCACATAATTAGCTTCTGTTACCCAGTCTGCCCCAAATTTCATCAGTGTCACCAAATTATAGTTTTTTAGGTTGGGGAACGCTAGTCCCCCATACCTTTTAAATTGTGTAAGTTTTTCCACTGATAAGGCGTGTCTTTTTCCCCCCCAGATAAATTCTGCACAAAGACTATTGTATCTGTTTATATCTTTCTTTTTTATCAATATCGGTAAGTTTTGTAGTAGAAACATCAGCCGGGGAAAAAAAATTGTTTTTATAAGCATTATTTTTGCTGAGAGTGAGAGATACAGTATATTCCACCGTTTCAGATCATTAGCCAATTTGTCAAACAGTTTGTCATAATTAAGACTATACCATACCTTGGGGTCCTTGCCTAGAGAGATTCCCAGATAATTTATATATTCTACTTCTTTAAATACCTGCTTTGAATAGCTTTGTCTCGTTTTATTTATCCATAATATTTCTGATTTTTTTCTATTGATTTTATATCCAGAAAATTGGCTATAGTTATTGATTAGTTCTAGTATCTTGGGAATGTTCACTTTTGTATTTTGCAGAAATAATAAAATATCATCTGCATATAGTGAGATAATGGGATGATGTTTTCCTATCTTAATCCCCTTTACTTCATTTCTAAATCTGATTGCAAGTGGCTCTAGTGCTATATTAAATAGCAATGGTGATAGTGGGCATCCTTGTTGGGTCCCCTTATGAAGACTTAAATACTGTGAGAGATCTCCGTTTACTAGCAGTTGAGACTGAGGTTTGTTATAAATTAATTTTAAGAATTCAATCAACTTCCCTGAGAATCCAAAACTACTGAGAGAGGTGAACAGATGGTCCCATATGATAGAATCGAATGCCTTTTCGGCATCGATTGTTACTAAGGCAAGGTCTATATTTCTACTTTTACTATGATTCTGTAGTTTATAGTAATAATGCTCCAGAATAAGTAGCACTCTCCGGGTATTCCGCACTGCATTCCTTCCTGGCATGAAGCCGGACTGATCTGCATGTATTATCTCGCCAATGACTTTTTTCAATCTTTCGGCTATTATATACATACATATCTTATAATCGTTGTTTAATAATGATATGGGTCGATATGAACCCATATCCTCTGGTGGTTTACCTTTCTTATGTATCAGTGTTATTATTGCGTCCTGAAAATAAGGTGATTTCATTTCATTTTATATATAATATGTATTATATAACTTGGTTAATGTTAGTATAAGATCCTCCTTTAATATCTTATAAAATTCTGCAGTGAGGCCATCCGGGCCCGGTGCTTTATTTACTTTTGCCTTATTAATTGCATTTTTTACTTCTGCTACTGTAATCGGGTTATTGATCTGTTCTAGTGTTTCCACTGTTATTTGTGTTGGCTTTATTTTCTTCCAAAATATATTTTTTTCAACTATATTAACATATGACTCTGCATATAGATCTTTATAAAAATTATAAAAAGCTTTACGAATTTCTGTGTTTTCTTTATGCACTCCTGTCTCAGTTTTAATAAGTGTGATAATGTTTTTAGATTTTCTGTGTTTAGTAATTTTGGCTAGATGTTTTGCTGCTATTTCTTGGTAGCCCTGATAGATGTTTCTTATTCTCGACTCTTCCACGGCCCATTTATTTTTCAGGAAGATTTCTCTTTCAGCCTTAGCTTCAGTGTATTTTTTCCATGTGCCTGAATTTGGTTGATTTAAGTATGTATTATACCTGTTTCTAAGTTGACACGCCAATTGTAGTTCTCTGTGTTTATTTTTTTTTTTGTCTTAATCATGTAAGACTTGATTTAACCTCTAAGCACAGCTTTTCCCGCTTCCCAAAAAATTTCTGTTTTTATTAATAAATGATTTATTAGACAGATAATATTCAGTTTTTCCTCTATTAAGAACATGTCTATCCTAGAGAAATTTTTATGTGACTTAGATTCGCATGAATAATTACGTTTGTCTGGATTCTGTAACCTCCAGATATCTTTCAATTTTAATGTCTTGCTCATCTCTCTCAGTAGTCTTGCCTCCCTTATATAGTCGTGTTTGTGTTTTATGCGAAACCTGTCCATCTCTGGATACATTGTTAGATTAAAATCGCCAGCCATTATCAAGTTTTCTCCTATAAATGGAATTAATTTACTTTTTATGTTGTCCCAAAACTCGATGTCCAGTTTGTTTGGTCCATATACATTGCAAAATGACCAGATTTTATTATTAATCTCAACTTGGATAATCATGTACCTTCCCTCTGGGTCTAACTCTTGTTTTCTAATTTTATATGCGATTTTATTATTAAACATGATTGCTACCCCACATTTTCTTTTATTACAAGGGGTCGCTATTATTTCGGAGATCCAATTAGCTTTGAGCTTAGGTATTTCTTTTTCCTTCAGATGTAATTCTTGTAAAAAAATGACATCTGGAGTGTATTGTTTTAAAGTTTTTAAAATGTGTTTACGTTTAATGGGGGAGGTAATGCCTCCCACATTCCACAATACTATATTAAGGGTAGACTGCATTTTATTCTGGCACTATCTAAAATAAAAATACCAGAGAGATAAGAAAAGAGAAACCGAAAAAATGTGAGATTGGTAAACTATCCCAATCTCTATTAAAATCTCCAGTGCACCCAACTTTGGGTAGGGGGAGGAGGAGGGGAGGAGCACAATTCTAAAAGGCACCCCACTCAATGGGTTAAGGTTTTCATACTTTATTTGCCACATAGGTATAAATTGTTTAAAAAAAATGTAATATAATAAATCCATTTGTTTCATAGTATAGATTTAGCTTTATATCGTCTGAGTTATATCAGACGCTCACTTATGTCATATTTTAATATTGCTTTTTATGCAATATGATTCAGCCTCTTCTACTGTGGTCAATATTGTGAATCCCTCTGTCTCAGCTATGGCTATTTTTGCTGGGTATCTTAAGGTGGCCCTACAGCCCGCTTTTAATAAGGCTGTACCATAGGGTGCCATCGCCTTTCTTTTTGAGGATGTATCAACAGAGTAATCTTGAAATATATGTATTGGTTTTGTACCTATCATTAGTGGCTGTACCTTCCTATGCTGTCTCATTATGTTGATTTTATCCTGAAAATTTAAATATCTTATTATTACCATTCTTGGTCTTATATTGCCAACTGAATATTTCCTGCTGCTGCCTGTTCTATGTGCTCTCTCTACTGTTAATTTGTCTAATGGTGGCTGCATCCCTAAGAGTTGGGGGAGTGTAGTTGATCCAAATGTTAATAGATCACTATATTCTGTACTCTCAGGTAAACCCACTATTCTGATATTATTTCTGCGGGATCTATCTTCTAAATCATCTATTTTCTCTTGAAGACTGTTTAATTTATTCGTATGATTTGATATAATCCCTTCATGTATATTAGCTCTGTCTTCCATTTCAGAAACTCTTGCTTCCACTTCTATAATTCTTTTTGCAAATTGTTTGATCTCTAGTGAGAGTCCCGCAATCTCTTTTTTAACTATATCAAATTGTGGAAGAAGTAGCTCGGCTAGTTGGTTAGTTGTCATTTGGCTTTCAGGGCTAGATGTTCTATGGGTTAGTGTTTCTGGAGTAGACTCTAGGCCTGTATCATTTTACTTTTTTTGTCTTTCTTCGTCGGCATTGCCGGGGATCTGAGCTTTGTATTTGTGATACATTTTTCCATAAATTACCGCCCACAAACGTGCTTATGTGTAACGTGTAAGGAGAAGAAGAGAGAAAAAAAAACTATATTGGCCTTTCTCCAGCCAATTCTATTAACGTGCTCTGTGAATATTTGTGTGTTTATATATTTCTGTTTATTAGTGATATGTTATATGAGGGAAACAGAAAGGAGAAAAAAAAAAAAAAGTGCTTTGTGAACTACTATTAGTTGTGAGTTAGAGAATAATCATCGTTTGTGTTGATGATAACAGTTGTGTAATGTGTTTGATATGTGAAAGTGTTCTGTGTTCTGGCCCTAGATCCCTGTCTATTGGTTTATATTGCCAATGGTATCTGTTGCGATCTAACCACTATTTCATACTCCACCTTTATCTCAATGAGAAAAAGAAAATAAATTACATACAATACATGTAGATATTCACACTTATATCTTTTTTATCTGTCTAGTACATTCATTACTTCCCACCCTTATGTTCTGTTTCTCTCTTTAAAAACAGACTTGTTGCAGATAAAGATATAGTAAAAGAACCCAAACCCCTCCTTTAGTCTGAATAGACTTAACAATTGCCTTCAGCTTCCCTAGGAGTGTGAAAACCAGCCAATATTGCTATCTAGGCCCTAGGTTCTTTTATACTTTAATATCTCATACATTACAATTCTATGTAGAATCTGCTATACCCACACAGCTTATAGACTTATATAGCTCCCTATGCATGAAATACAGACATTAATTCCGCAGTAATATTTATCATATCACAGTTTCTGTTTTTATATTGCTCTCAAAAGAGTGCATAGGAAATTGTTTGTATTGTGACTCTGTACAGTCCTTTCTCTTGCTCAAACACGATGCTGTAATGTCTCTTAAACAATTGATACAAGATATTTCCACAGGTTATCTCTCTGGCTTTACACATTGGGTTAATAGTCTCCACTTTTAGGTTCCCCCAAGTTCACTGTATGTTTTGATTGCAGCCTTTATTATAATTATCCCTTTGCGTTTTCAGAGTGCTACATGCTTGTTGTATTTGACAAAAGTTATTCTCTCCTTGGGTCCTGGTGTTTTTTAGGGCTTATTAACAAACATTGAAGCTAGTGATGTAAAGCAGCGGCAACACTATTATACATTTAATTTGTATTTACTAATGTTTGAATTTTTGTTTTAGCACCTGCAGTAATAACTTTGGGAGCCAGACCCCTAGCGCTATCAAGACCTTCAGGGTGTATACGCTAACAGCCTTTCTGATGTATGTTATATCTTCTCTTTTTTCTTATGACTTTATGTCAGTACTTACCCCCCACTATCTTCACGGCGTCGGATCTACGGACCCTCTCTCCCACGGTCGTGTGAACTTTCTTCCAAGCCTCTGCTTTTTTACTGCTTGTTCTTCCTCACACACCGGGGCTGTTCCTCTGCTGCGCGCCTTGGGTATGACGACACTCCGCTGCGCCGACTTACAGAGGGGGGGTAAGGAAGTGCCGGGTTCTGCTGCAGCGGTCGGTATGCTACTCTCTCCCAACCAGATGGGACCGCTTCGCCAGCCTCTTGTTCTTTGCCACTCCTCTCCGCCACTACCTTGTGGGTCCAGGGCACACTCCGAGCACCTCTCACAGCTCTACCGATATCTGTCTGCGCTCCTGACCCATACAGTACTCCGCTCGCTTAGGTCTGGTTCCCTCTGGAAACGTCCTTTGATGCAGGTACTTTCCTCTGTATGATTTTAAAAGTCTTTGGGCTTTATTTTCAATTACTGCTGCTCCGGTACTTTGCAGGTTGTTGCCTTGCTCTGCTACCGAAATAAGGCTGCCGTCTTGGCTTCTATGTTTGGGGCTAGTCCCAACCAGCCTTTGGGGATATGCCGGACTTCCAATCGCCCAATTAGTCCCTCCAGTAGAGTGTTAATTCCAACCCCACAATAAGGCTATGGCGGGGAATCTGCTGTTCAGGTTTTCACACACAGGTGAGCTCGGGCGTGCTCCACTTCTGCAACGCCCCTCCCTCAGGAAGTTCCAGTGATCTTCCATTGACATAGCTTAGACTTAATTTATCTTCAGTGATCTGGGGTTTGCCACCTTTTCATATGATGCTTGTTACTTTTACTTTCTCCCTTAGCAGGCATTCTTTTTTATTTTGCAAGGCCATTTATTTCTTGGCTGTACGTTGCGCGTGCCACTTCTCCTTAAAAATATTTTTTTTCCCCAGAGCTGTTGTTATGCTGAACACAAATACCTAGTGCTGATTTCGTTAACTTTTATTATATCTTTTTTTAGATTATTCCATCTTTTAATTGTAGGCTTTAGGCTATCTTTGATTATAATTGCTGTTTATCACTCACATTTACTAATTTGTATTATTCATTACCTTTGCTTACTACACAGATTGCACCATGCACTTATTCATATCACATTGATAATTTTACACTGTTACACTTTTTTTTCTGTGTATATATAATTTTTACAACTGCTTTGCTGGTTGATACTGATCTGCACCACACACTTTTCTACTATGCTGAATTATGGTCACACTAGGATGCTCAGTGTGTGAATTATTGTCTTTTGCCATATTACACTAATACTGCACATATTTTATGCATTCACACATATAAAGTATATCACTTTTTAATTATTGATATTACATATGTTACATTGTATGTATTAAACACTCAAGTCATTCCATTTTATAATTATTTATGACTATTATTGTATTAGCTTCTGCACCTTATACTATTTATTTGCAATTTCTGGGTTAGATGTTTTTAAATATATTTTGTTGCCCTTGTTTTTCTTACTTGTGTAATGACAATAAAAGGAATCTATCTATCTATTTAGTCCTATTCGTCTACAGAGCATAGCGTGCACCATTTCCCTGCTACACAGCTCCTTATTTTAGGTGTGCTCCTCAGTCGAAACCATTCCAAAGGTAGATGGAGCAATGTCTACAATTCCTTTGGAGGACAGTATCTCTTTCAAGGTTCTCTTTGACAGGATATTAGAGTCCTACTATAGAAAGGTCTTTCAGCAAGCGGGTCTTTTATTGTGGCCGGATTTGACTAACAACGTGCTAGACCTGCATTATCTACTGGGAAAATTAGATTTGAGCTAACACTGTGCATAACTTTACAATAAAGTTTGTTCATTGTATGCTTGTCTGAATAAAATCTGCTATGTAAATGTTTTAGCTAAGACTATGCTAGTTTGCATATTAAAATTGTTATAAAATGGGGGGACTTCCGGGCGGCGGCCATCTTACAGGTCGCACTGAGCATCAGCTCCATAAGCCCTCTCTACTATTCCTAAATTTCACATCATATTTTGGGCAATATCCTGATTAAACTAGTGGAGAGGCTTGTCTGAAGAGGTTCGTAATCCAGAAATAGGGTTTTGGATGGTGACTGGGCTATACTGCCCTCAGTACCGGACTTTTAATTTTTGAGGCCTTCCCCTATAAAAGAAGCATCAGCCTGTCCCCACAACTAGCTGCCCCTCATGTGCGCAGTCTTAACCCATAATAGATTCTTTACAGCTGAAGTGGGAATCTACTGTCCTCGCAATACAGCAATAAGCAGGGGCTTTATCATTTGAATAACACAATACCAACATACCAGAAAGATGGAAGCTCTGGATAAGTGGGAGCGTTCCGTGACCCAGGCGATACGTGATAGCTACCGGAGCCTAGAGAAGGAGCTCTGCAGGCTCCTCACACCTTCGCAGCACACAAAAGGAAATCACCTAACAGAACCGGACCTATTAGCAACAGAGGCTGAGAGGGTCTCCAAGCCTGTCGCAACCGGTTTACAAAGGGATATTGAGGCCTTGGAGAGGGCTTCCTATGCTGAACCAAGCCGTAGGAGAGCTCAGGAGGAGCAGCCACAGATACACAGCCTACCCAGCCCCTCTCCAACTCACAGCATAGGAGACGCGATGGCCTCCCTGCCTAACGCACCTATTTCCATACCCGCTCCGGTAGACTTACTCCTGAGAAGGGGAGCGTTGAGCCCAGCTGGCCAGGAGACTCCGATCCCGGATACTGGTACTTTGCCGGCCTCTTCCTTGCCGTCGGAGGGGGGAGGCACAGAGAGAAGCTTGTGCGAGCTCGCACCTCGTAAGCAGCAGACCGGGACTGTCGTGGCAAGATGGAAATGCTGGGTGGATCCCACGACCGCATGGAGGCTGTCGGTTTTAAAAACCTCTGACCAGCAATACACAGAGCTCTCATCGGATGGGTCAGGGAGCTATAAAAGTTGCGCTTCTCAGAAGCGATGTGCCTGTTTTCGGCTGAACCCACACCTTCCAGATGGTCAAATTCGGAAAACAGGGGTAGGCTAGAGCCTTTTATTGTGGGACTGACCTTCTAGCCTGGGACACTGTTTTGTTTAAAGATTGTACTAACCAAGCGCCTTGAGCTGCCCTGCAAGCTGGACTATAATAGAGACACAACATTATTAAAGCAAAAGAACTGAAATCTATTAATGCGGTCTGTAAACACACAACTGTTCATAATATATAAGACCTAGAGGGACATTACATGTTGCTTACTCTCTTTCTCGCACTCAGAGTTAAAAACGGGCCTTGCATCAACCCGCTTCAGCATCTTGGGAATGTACAAATATAGGCACAACACTGACAGGCTCTAATATAGTCCCATGGGGTTTTTCTCTTATACTTCATTGTGTCTTGTTCAGGCAGCTCTATGGTAAACCAACATCCACAGCTACTTATACCAGTATTGTGTCTGTTTCATGTAGTCTCACAAGTCGAATGTATACACTGTCTATTCACTTCTGCCCTCCTATGTTCTGTCCATTTTTAGGTTTGGTTAGGACAGTAATATCAATATCAATATGCTGTTTATCTAGGTGTTATCCCTTTAGATATTTTAGATGAGTTGTCTATCCTGTTAGCACATGATTGAGCCCACAGAGTTCTCCTATAAGTTCTAGCTATTATTGCTAATTAACTGCTGTTATTTATATTACCATGGGTCCAAGAGTGGCCAAACCAATCCTATCTCCCCAGTCATTCCCCTTAAAGGTCATTACTGCACCCTGGGGTCCAAGAGTGGCCCCGCTGGTTACTAGGGGATATCATTCTAACACAAACCTTATTAACTTCTAAGGGGATATCCTAACACTGTCATAATTAAAAACCTGAGGTCTGTTTTGTAAAACCATTACAGTACTGAATGTAAACTTTACTGCTTGTATGAACATATTTACTTTGAGAATTTTGACTGTAACCTGTTTTGTTTTCTAACCTCAATAAAAAATAAATTAAAAAAAAAAAAAAATTGTTATAAAATGTTTGATTAAAAACTATACCAGCAGTAAGAAACACTTTTACTTACTATAAATGAAAGAAACCTATCCTATTCATAAAGGATGTCTTTTAAATCTTTCATATACATTTCCTATATCCTGCAACTTTAAATCTTTCATATGCTTACCCTGCAATATTAAAATATATAAGATTTATAACTGTATAACAATATTCAAATATATGTTTAAATAAAGTTCTTCTGCAATATATAAGATTTATAATTGCTCAGTGGAATTAAAATACTAACAAACTAACTAATTAAAACTAAAATGGAGATTTATTCAACCTTGAATTAGTAGATTCTAAAATGGATGCTCATTGCAATAATTTAAGTGCGTATGTTAAAACTTGTATAACAAATTTTCAAGGCTATGTACAAAATGTTTATGCTAGAAAGGGTGATAAGATGTCTCCATCTGATGTGACACACTATAAAAACGCCTCATTCTAAACAAGGAGCTGGTTGTTCTAGAGCAGTGATTTTTAACCTTTTTTTCCCGTGGCACACTTTTTTACATTAAAAAATCCTGTGGCACACCACCATCCCAAAATTTAAAAAAAATCACACATTGTAGCCTAATACAGCATATATATATATATACACATACACACAAACACACACATACTGTATGTATTGTGCTGTTATGCCATGCCTCCTACAAACTACCCCTGTACTGGGAGTAAAAAACAAGCAAAGTTTAAAAAATATGTCACACTGTTGTCAGTCTGCCATGGCACACCTGAGGATCTCTCACGGCACACTAGTGTGCCACGGCACACTGGTTGAAAAACACTGTTCTAGAGCATCTAATAGATTAGGTGTCTGGTTGCAAAGAAAGTCATTTTGAGTGGTATGTAAATAATTATTACTGAAAGCAAGCTTAACTGATAGTCAATTAACTCTGTGTGTATTTTAGATTTAAATTAATTTAATTTTTTATTACTTCTGTAAGCTAATTTTTCTGCATAATAAAAATGTCTTTTAAAACAATATTTCTCTCTCAATACCATTTCTTATTATTGTACTCAGAAACTTTCTTTATAAGAAATTAGACCTATTTCATTGGTATAATATTAAGGGTCAGTGGTTGAAAATCACATTTCAATATAACTGTGCTTTAAAACCTTATGAGTGAATTAGGTGTGAACCACTACAATTGGCGTCCCTGGGTGTTTTTGAGAGATAATATTTGTTTTATAAGTTTTATTATACTTTTACCTAGGTCCTCTTATACGTAAGAGAAGGGACTAAAATATCATGGCTAATCAGGATTTACAGAATCTTTTAAAACTCAATGATGTGTTTAAAATGCAAAATGGTAGACACATTAGAAATGATGAGGTTATTGCTTTGGAGATACAGAATGGTCCTTAGTATTGCCTGTCTATTAGTATTGCCTCCAACCTTTGCAGTCCCCACCTCCTGTTTCTCACCCTCCTACCCATTTAAATTGTAAGTTCCCACGGGAACAGGGCTCCCAATTCCCCCCTGTATTTGTTTGCTAAATTTTGTCTGGTGTTTCATATTGTACTGTCCTTTTTACCTTTGTTACCCATGGACAGCGCTGCTGAATCTGTTGGCGCTTTATAAATAAAGAATAATAATAATAATTGCCGGTGTGGCGGCAGCTTCTGCTCTATGGTGTGACAGTTTGTCTGAACAGATTTCAGACTAATCTATAGACAAGAATTTTCAGAATTGCCTAGATCTGATTAGGTTTGCTAATGCATTTATCTATGATTCTATTGTGGACATTATGAAGAGTAATGCCAAAAATATAGCTTTAGCTGTCCTGTCTCAGGAAAAAAGTTCCAAGGGGAAAGGTAAGGCTTCTAATAATTTTTGTTCCTTTCATTAGTCTAGGAATCAAAGATCCTCCTCTTTTTCTAAAAAGAATGAATCTTCCAGAACCCCTGAATGTCATCTTCCAGTTGGAATAAGTCTAAGCAGTCAAATAAGCCCTCCACTGCTACTAAATAAAGATGAAGATGCAGCCCCCGATCCGGATCTTCTTCTGGTAGGGGGCAGATTACACATTTTTCATATAGTCTGGGCTCAGTCTGTTTGAGATCCCTGGGTGGGTGTTAAATATTATTTCCCAGGGATACAGAATAGGATTTAAATCAAGGTCTCTCAGAGGAAGGTTTCTTCTGTCCAACATTCCAAAGAATCCTGTAAAGGCTCAAGCATTTTTGCATTGTATTCGAGATCCATCCTGTTCCTTTGGTTTTAATCAAACCTTTTCATTGTTCCCAAAAAAAGAGGGAAATGTCTGATTTTCAAAATGGAAACAATCAGAACTATTTTTCCCCTTGTTTAACAATTATGTCTACAATAAATTTGAAGGATGCCTGCCATCATATTCCAATTCACAGAAAGCTTTTTCAGTTCTTCAGATTTGCTTATCTGGAACAAACATTTTCAGTTTGTAGTTCTTCTGTGTGGTCTAGCTACTGCTCCCAGAATTTTCACAAAGCTTCTGGAAACCCTGTTATTCGTAATCAGAGCTCAGGGTATATTGGTGGCTCCATACCTGGACAATATTTTGGTTCAGACTCCATCTTTAACTATACCAATTTCTCATACCAACAATCTTTGTCGTTTCTTCAACAACATGGTTGGAGAATCAATGTTTCAAAGGGTTCCCTGTCCCCACAGACCAGGGTGGCCTTTCTGGGAGTGATTAGACTTTCATTAGCAGACCAGAGGAAATTAATTACAGTAAACTTGTGCCAAGTTTCAGCCATCTCCCAATCCTTCGGTAGCTCTCTGTATGGAAGTGCTAGATCTGAGAATTGCGGCATTAGATGCCATTCCGTTTGCTCTGTTTCATATGAAATCTCTTCAACTTTGCATGTTGAGTCAAGGGTGCAAGATTACAATCCACTTTCTCAGAGGATTCTATTGTATCCTATAACAAGGCTTTCTCTTTCGTGGTGGACAAATCACCAATCCATTTCTCTTGGGATGTCTTTTCTTCGCCCATCCTGGACAATAATTAAGACAGATACAAGTCTTTCAGATTGGGCTACAATATAGGGGGTCCAGGAGAGCGCAGAAAGTTTGGTTACCTCAGGAGGCGAGTTTACCAATAAATGTGTTAGATTTCCGTGTGATCTTCAGGGCTCTCCAGAGCTGGCCCCTTCTTAAGGAAGAGTCTCATCTTTGTTTTCAATCAGACAATGTCATGGCTGTGTCATATATCAATCATCAGGGAGGAACTTGCAATTCTTTAGAGATAAAGAAGGTATCTTGAATTCTCAATTGTGCAGAGAACAACGGCTGTACCATTGCTGAAATTCACATTCCAAGAGTGAACAACAAGGAAGCAGATTATCTCAGTCGCCAATCACTTCATCCAGGTGAATTATCTCTTCATGCAGATGTCTTCAATCAGATGTTCAACAGGTGGGGTTTTCGTCTCAAACTTCTATATATAAGGTTCATTTTATCATCAAGATTTCAAGTCTCTCAACTTCAGGGCTTGGAGATTGAATGCATAATATTAAAACAACAAGATTTCTCAGAGCCTGTGATAAATACTTTAGGCTAGAAAACTTGTCACAAGGAAAATATATCACAAATTTTTTTTTTTTTTTTCTTGGTGTGAAAAACACTGTTTTAATTGTTTCCTCAGATGACATAAATAGAGAAATTGTGTTTCCCTCTCTTTGTATATATGTGTATGTAGTGTGTGTGTGAATATATATATATATATATATATATATATATAACTTTTGCAATCATGAGCACAACATTATGTTGAGCCATCCAAGTTGAAGACATGTCCTAAATTCTGTAGAAAGCTGTGGATGTAGACTTTTTACATTCTTGATTTAACATAGTATATATATATATATATACAGTGCCCTCCACTAATATTGGCACAATTGGTGAAAAATTATCTTTATTGTTTAACCTTTTGATCTTTTGTAAAAAAAAAAATAAAAAAAAAATACTATGCACTCATGGATGCAAACAATTGCAAACATAACACAGGTTTATCTTTGTGAAATATATGTGTGGCACAATTATTGGCACCCCTATGAATTCATATGAGAAAAATATATTTGAAATATATATATATATATATATATATATATATATATATATATATATATATATATATATATATATATATATATTAATATATATATATATATATATATTATTATTTTAGGGTGACCAGAAACAGGAAATTGTTTAACCATGACTTCTTGTTTCCCAGGGGTAAAAAATATAAGGTAACACATATGCCAAATTCCCTTATTCATTCATCACAATAGGTAAGACCCAGGAATATAGCTCTGATGTGCGGCAAAAGGTTATTGAGCTTCATAAAATGGGAAGTAGCTAAAAGAAAACAGCAAAAGCATTGAAAATGCCCATTTCCACCATCACAGCAATAAATAAGAAGTACGAGTCAACTGGAAATGTTATGAATCAACCTGGAAGAGGACGTGTGTCTACATTGTCTCAACGCACTGTGAAGAGGATGGTTCCAGTAGCCAAAATATCTTCAAGGATTAGAGCTGGAGAATTGCAGAAGAAAAAAGCCTCTGCTCTCATCCAAAAACAAACTCAAGCGTCTTCAGTTTGCCAGACACTACTGGAATGTCAAATGAAACCAAAATAGAGCTTCTTGGAAATAAACACCAGACATGGGTTTGACACACACAGAGAGGTAGCCATATGGAAAAGTACCTCATTCCCACGGTTAAATATGGTGGTGGCTCTTTAATGTTTTGGGGCTGTTTTTCTGCCAGAGGACCTGGGCATTTTACTAGGATTCATGGCATCATGGACTCTATCAAATATCAATAGATATTAAATGAACACCTGACTGCCTCTGCCAGAAAACTTAAAATGAGTTGTGGTTGGATCTTCCAGCAGGACAATGATTCAAAACATACATCAAAATCATCACAAAAATTTACTGACCACAAAATCAAGGTCCTGCCATGGCCATCCCAGTCCCCTGACTTGAACCTGTGGAGTGAACTGAAGAGGAGAGTCCACCAGCGTCGACCTCAAAATTTGAAGGATCTGGACAGATTCTATATGGAGGAATTGGTCTCAGGTCCCTTGCCATGTATTCTCCTACCTTATCTGGCATTATAGGAAAAGACTCATAGCTGTTATCTTGGCAAAGGGAGGTAGCACAAAGTATTGACTAAAGGGTGCCAATAATTGTGCAACAAAATATAGAGAAAATAACTCATTGTGTAGTACATTAACAAATCTAGACAAACCAGAAGGCTTGTTTTTCCCACAGAAAAACTCTGAATTACATTGTTTCCAATACAGCAAAGGATTCTGGGTAAGATATGCAAATGAGGTACTTCAATCTGCTTTCACACAGACTCCCTTTATGCCATAGCATCGCTGGTCACACAGCTTATAAGCTTAGCTAGGTGTAAAGGGAGTCTGCGTAAAAGCAGATTGAAGTAAAAAAGTGAGTTATTGTGAACCTCATTTGCATATCTTACCCAGAATCCTTTGCTGCAGTGGAAACAATGTAATTCAGAGGTTCTCTGTGGGAAAAACAAGCCTTCTGGCTTGTCTAGATTTGTTAATGTACTACACAATGAGTTATTCTCTCTCTCTCTCTCTCTCTCTCTCTCTCTCTCACTCTCACTCTCTCCTTATATATATAAATAAATATATATTTATGAAAATCTATTTAAGAATACTAATAATGTTAAAATGTTTAATCATACTTAATTAAAAAGAAAAAAAAAAACTTTTCAAACTGTTTTCATAATTTTTTGCTGACTTTTGTGTCATTTTTGTACCCTGACACTGCAATATTCTACTCATTTATTGCAGGTGCTCCTTTATATCTGTTCCTATCTGGCCACAGCAAAGTAGCTAATATAAGCAGACTCAAAGTCTTTTCAATGGTTATGTTCCTGGATTGCACTTTAATGTTAAAACAACAGTGTGAAATCTGCACATCTTTTCCAATGCAGTATCTTTGGGATGTATACTAGTTATATGTATAAAAAATACTTTAATTTCCCTTTAAAAGAGATATTGACATACATCTAAGTAGTAATAGTCTCTAATATACTCTAGACATGTTTTAATAGCTTGGTATGTGCACCTACAAATATGCATGTACACTGAAAAACTTGATTTTTTTTTAATGGTAAATGCTTGGTCTCAGGAGCAAGGTGAGCATACACAGGTATCAACGTAAGTATGCTTGGTCTCAGGAGCAAGGTGAGTATACACAGGACAGGTATCGAGGTAAGTATGTTTGGTCCCAGGAGCAAGGTGAGCATACACAGGTATTAAGGTAAGTATGCTTGGACTCAGGAGCAAGATGAGCATACATAGGTATCAAGTAAGTATGCTTGGTCTAAGGAGCAAGGTGAGCATACACAGATATCAAGTAAGCATGCTTGGTCTCAAGAGCAAGGTGAGCATACACAGTTATGAAGGTATGTTTGGCCTCATGAGCAAGGTGAACATACACAGGTTTCAAGGTAAATATATCAAGGCAAGTATGCTTGGTCTCAGGTGCAAGGTGAGCATACACAGGTATCAAGTAAGTATGCTTGGTCTAAGGAGCAAGGTGAGCATACACAGGTATCAAGTAAGCATGCTTGGTCTCAGGAGCAAGGTGAGCATACACAGGTATCAAGGTAAGTATGCTTGGCCTCATGAGCAAGGTGAGCATACACAGGTATCAAATAAGTATGCATAGTCTCAGGAGCAGGGTGAACATACACAGGTATCAAGCTAAATATATCAAGGTAAGTATGCTTGGTCTCAGGAGCAAGGTGAACATACACAGGTATCAAGGTAAGTATGTCTGGTCTCATGAGCAAGGTGAGCATACAGAGGAAACAGGTAAGTAAGCTTTAGTCTCAGAAACAAGGTGAGTAAGTAATAACAGCCTAAAGTGATGGGCTGGGTGAGCTTTTATAGAAACTCCCACATCTGAGTTCTCCAGGTGGGAGTTCCTGTAATTAGTAGATGGTCCCTTTAAATCTAGGCAGCACGTGATTTGTGTGCGAGTATGGGTGTGTTTTTGTTCTTCACTTTTCTCGCTCCATTGAAGTCTATGAGGGAATATATTAACTCGGTTGTATTTTGGTTTTTTTGCGCGATGGGTTAGCGCTCGTGCACAAACTTTTTACTTTAACCTCATATTACGAGCGCAACCTGAAGGGTGCAAAAAGCCTCAGTTTAGCTTAGTTAACGCGGGAATGGGAGTGCTAATTTGTCCATAGAATGTTTTTTTTTCAGTCTAGATTACAAGTTAGGTGCGGTTTTGCGCTAACACAATCGCCTTTTTGCGATCCATTTCATTCCGCTGATATACAATCCTTTCAGCGATCTAAGAGCTGTGGTTAACTGGTTTCCGAAACTAAAAAGTTGCACAAAACACAATAAAAATACATTACAAAGTACACTTACACTCATAAATAAACTAGTAACCCATAAACCGCCACCACCCCCGCCCCCCCATTGCAAAGTATCTAAATAAACTATTAACCCCTAAACCACCATCCCCCCACAACGCAAAGTACCTAAATGAACTATTAACCCCTAAACTGCCATCCCCCACAACGCAAAGTAATAAACTAACATCTAAACCACCTAACCTAAAACCCCATAATTTAATCCACGCTAGCAGCTTTTTCACAATTGCAAAAAAAATGAAATATTTACAGTGCCACTTGTAATCTAGCCTATAATCTTTATTTTTTTGGCTAAAACCAATAAAAAATATATTCTTATTAAAATCTATAACATGTCCCTATTAATATACCAAATAACACTGTGAATGTATAACAACTGATAGCTTTATGTTTTCGAAAATGAGAGGAAACCTGCTTCCCCATTTAGTCTTTGAAGCAAATCTGTTTTAAAACTGAACTTTTATGTGTATACAATTATGGCAGTGATTTACTGCAGACATGTCTTACAGTAGCTGCTTTTTCTATTCTATTACAAAAAATAAAAAAGACCAAGCATATTAATACTTATTCAGTATCTGTTTTGTGATTGAAAGCTTACATTTCTGTTTGCTGTAGCTATGTCACTTTTTAAATGACAGGCTGTTAATTGTTTATTGACCATTAGGGGATACAGCCATATAAGATAACAGAACATTTAACAAAAAACAAATAGAAATAAATGAGTTTTGGAATGTAAAGATGACACAGTGAGAAATATACATGTAATCCCAGGAAGCCTAATCAGCTGTAGCCTTTGTTGTCTATGTCATAACAATGCCGCCTGTCAGACATTTAACTTGATACGTGTATAGTTTGGAAACAGATACTACTTTATGTTATGGGAAGATCAGATACAACTGTCATTTTAAGCTTTGTGATCTTTATACAAATGGCATAGACATATCCCTAGAGCCTATGATATTACCTATACTAGACTAGGCACTGGCTCCTAACATTTAGAATTGGTTCTTTCCATACTATTTTCTTTTTCTTTCAGTGTTTTCTGTTATTCATTGACACTACATTTTCTTTTAAAGCCTCACCCATTTCATAAAGGTACAGTCCCAATACATAATTTTGATTACTTATTGTAAGCATCCTGCAACTGGTCCTACATCTATAAGCTTGCCAGAAGTACATGAAACATTTACATATTCGTTTGTTAGGACCTGAAAATGGCTGCCAAGCTCCACCCACCTATTGCATGTATATTTTGGTATGTTAAAGTAACAGTCTACTCCAAAAATGTTATTGTTTAATAAGATAGATAATCCCTTTTGTGATGAGAGCAGGATGTGATGTCACTAGTTTGGGGGCGGGGCTTAGGTCCGGTGTCTGTGTCGCAGTTAGTTTTAGTACAATCAACCTGACTAGATGTGTATTGCTATGCTCTGCAATAAAATAGAGTTGTACCATCATTGCTGTGTCCTGCATATGTCCTGCATCTCATGACATGGTGTCAGAAGTTCTGGACTGCGCTTCTGTTCCTGATCTATTGCAATGTCAAAGTTTACCCCACCTGAGCCTTTTGAATTCTCTCAGCCTGCAGCTTGGCCCACATGGCGTCAGCGGTTTCAGCGCTTCAGGATTGCTTCCAAACTAAACAAGGAGAGTGGTGAAGTACAAGTTAATTCTCTTTTATACTCTATGGGGAAAGATGTGGAGCCAGTGTTCAATGCTTTTACTTTCCAAGAAGGGGAAGAATTTGACTTTGATATAGTTATGGATAAACTCAGTGCCCACTTTGTGCCCAAAAGAAATGTGATTCATGAGAGAGCTTGTTTTCACAAACGTAATCAGCGTGTGGGAGAATCTGTGGAGTCTTTTGTGCGCAGCCTGTATGAACTAGCTGAATTCTGTGAGTTTGGTGTTGCTAAAGAAGAGCAAATCAGAGACAGAATAGTTATTGGGATTGCAGATGCTGAAGTCTCACTGAAGCTGCAGTTAGAGCAGTGACGTGCAGTGAGGTCAGAGGCTGGTGAGGCACTAGATATGATACGCCAGAGAAACACATATACAGAGGGCCGCAAGTACCCCCAACAGGGCATGTTTAAATGATAGCTGAACCAGTGCACAAGTGACATAATCAGGTGATGGGTGAGACCAAGTTAGTAACCACTGAGTTACTGATCAGCTGATTACTTCACCTGTGCACTGATTCAGCTATAATGAAAACCTGGCCTGTTGGGGGTACTTGAGGACCATTGTTGAGAAACACTACACTAAAGCACCAGCTCATCGGAAATGTATTGATTACCTGGAGAATAAAGCACACATACTCTGCTCACTGACACCCACACACACTCTGCTCACATACACACTCACACAATTCTGTGGCACAGTGCCAGTTACTAAGCAATTAGAATGATACACAATCTCTTCACTACTGTATTGTAAAAATAGAAATAATTTACCACACAAGTTTTACACAAAGGACAAGTTATCAATACTGCCAACACAGCTGCTGCAATATGGTGTTCAAGAAACACACATGCACATCCCACTTAGGTTTGCTCTTCAACAAAAGACACCAAAGGATACCAAAAGAATGAAGTACATAACAATAAAAGTAAAATAGAAAGTTTTTTGTTTTTTTTTGTGTGCAATTTCTATCTAAATGATGGAAATGTAATTATGACTTTCATGTTCCTTTCAAAAACTAATTTGATTTGCTGACATGGGGCCAGTAACAGTTGATGCTAATTCTCAAAATATAAATAACTAGAAAAGTTTATTAAAATAGCATGCTCTACCTCAATCATGAAAGTTTAATTTTAAATGTCTCCCTTTGACTATGTGTTTAACCAGTTACTTTATAGTGGCATTATTTCTAAAACATTTAACTGCAATAATTACATATATTTTTTAAATGACTCATTATCTCCTTTTTTTATTAATATAAACTTGTATAAAAGCAGCGCATATTAAAAACACAATGCAACAGCTTTCAATTGATTTGTGAATTACAAGTTAACAGCAGTCTTTAAATAAAAGGAGACACAGAGAAAAATAAAAATAGATACTGCATCCTCTGACTGAACAGACATAACATATATGGAGTTTGTACCTAATTAACCCCTTAAGGACCAGCGACGTACCCTGTATGTCACTGGCCTTTTTTTGGGACTTGATTGTTTTATAGCGCGGTCTTGCCACCAGCGCTGTGACTGCTCTATTCCACAAAGCCTGCTGGAGGGAGGGCATTAATAGCGTGTTCTTGCTAGACTTGTGCTATTATGTCCTGAAAAAACCCTTAACGACCAGTGACATACAGGGTACATTGTGGTTATTAAGGGGTTAAATCAAATAACCATGAAAAAGGGAGGCTTAGCAATATTCAATGTCACACTTAACTTCAAACTCTGGGTTTTAAATTTGAATTGACCCTTTGACTTACTGTCAGTATTGGGTTATGCTCACTTACTGCCCCCCCCCCTCCGTTAATGAGCTGTATCTGAACACAATTTGTGAATCACAAGAGATGTAGAATACTACTTTACTCTTCTGCTTGGTGTCATCTGTTCTTAGGCTACCTCAGCTTCCAGTTGTGTCACATGACCCTGCTCACTGCATCCTCCTTCTGATTAATCTATATATCCTTCAATTGCTAGGAGGCATCAAGAGGGGTGCCTCCTATTGGTCCCAATTTTTGCTGCTAATATATTGACAGAACACAGGTGGCGCTGCAGCACAGCTTTTCCTTTGACCCATGTACTGCAATGGAGAGAAGCGTTCCTGTACCTGCCTCTCCATAGCATTACATGGGGGAAAATATTTTTTTTGGACTTTTTTGTTTTGTTTTTAATTAAAATGTAATTAAGCTTTGGCCACATATGGCAGGGTAGGCACTGCCTCCCCTGCCTCCTATGAGTGCACGTCCCTGAGTTAGAGCCTGATTTAACATTAGATGGGGCTATTAGGATGGCCCGCCAGAGTGAACTGGTGAAAAAGCAAAGTGCTGATCTGAGGTCTGAGAGTATTGTGGATGAAGTGCAACAATCTAGGAAAAATGCTAGTGAAAGGCACAGTGTGAGCGGTAGATCTAAAGTACTGGAAAGGCCTAGAAATGGATGGGCGCAATATGCCCGATGCACGCGGTGCTACCGTGCTCATGATCAGAGTGTTATATGCCCGGCCAGGGATAAAAGATGCAGAAAATGTAACAGAATGGGCCATTTTGAAGTGGTGTGTAGAACTGAATACATTAAGGAGATGCAGGTGGACGGTGACCAGGAGGGTCAGGAAGTGTCTTTTGTGGGGTCCGTTGTGGAACGGCCAAGCTCAGAGGAAGATTGGAAAGTTACTTTTACTGTAATGGGAGACAAAGTTGATTTTAAGATTGACACAGGAGCAGATATCACTGTAATGTCTTTTGCTGAATTTATGAAACTGCCTCGACAGCCCCAGCTGGCGAAGGTTACTACAAATGTCCATAGTCCTGGTGGCCGCATTGATTGTGCGGGGAAATTTCTTGCCAGCTGTGAGTACAAGCAAAGAAAGTTCACCATGTGGGTGCATGTGATTCGAGGTCAGTGTGTTAACAATTTATTGAGCAGAAAAGCAGCCTGTGACTTGGGCCTCGTGGCCAGAGTGAATGAGATTTCCGAAGATATGTTTGGCGAGTTGGGCCTACTGAATTGCAAACCAGTTCGTATAGCACTTAAAAGTGACGCAGTCCCATACAGTATTTCTACTCCTCGTAGAATTCCGTTCCCGCTCATGCCTCAAGTGGAGAAGGAGCTTATGCGCATGAAGTCTATGGGGGTTATTGAAGAGGTTGTTGAAGCGACTGATTGGTGTGCCCCCATTGTTCCAGTTGCAAAGAAAAACGGAAAGGTGCGCATCTGTGTGGACCTGAAAAGGTTGAATGAGGCAGTGAAGAGAGAGAGATTTGTGCTGCCGACATTAGATGATATAGCTCCAAAGTTGGCTGGGGCGAAGTTCTTTTCCCCATTAGACGGTTCTAGTGGCTTTTGGCAGATCCCCCTGGATCCAAAGTGCCGCAAACTGACTACCTTTATCACACCGGTAGGTCGGTTCTGCTTCTGCAGACTCCCCTTTGGGATATCCTCCGCTCCTGAAATCTTTCAAAGGGAAATTAGTTCTCTCCTGAGTGACCACGTGGGCACAGCGGTCATCATGGACGACATTCTAGTGTATGGATCTACAGTGGAGGAGCATGATCAGTGTTTGAGTTGTGTGCTACAGGCTATCAAAGAGTCTGGGCTGAAGCTGAATAAAGAAAAATGTCATTTTAGGAAAACTGAATTATGCTACTTTGGGCATATCATCAACGGGGATGGCATCAAGCCAGACCCCGAGAAAATTTGTGCTATTGAACAGATGAAAAGCCCCTCTGATGTACATGAGCTGAGACAGATATTGGGCCTTGTAAATTACGTGGGCAAGTTTCTTCCGGTTTTATCAACAGTTTTACACCCTATCACAGAGTTGCTTAAGAAAGATGTTGCCTGGGTCTGGGGACCTTCACAAGAAAAAGCTTTCCTGCATGCCAAGTCTATGCTGGGGTCTGCCCCAGTGCTGGGGTTCTACGACCCTTCAAAAAAGACTGTGGTTAGTGCCGATGCAAGCAGTAATGGGTTGGGGGCTGCACTCCTGCAGCTGAACGAAAATAAACTACAGCCCATTGCATACTGTTCCCGCACACTGACGGCTGCAGAGTCAAAATACGCTCAAATTGAGAAAGGTGCTGGCTGCAGTTTGGGCCTGTGAGCGCTTCCAGCGCTATCTAGTGGGTTTGGAGAAATTTAGTCTGGAAACTGACCACAAACCGCTAGTCCCTCTAATCAACTCTTATGACATTGACAAAACACCCTTGAGATGCCAGAGACTTTTAATGAGACTGCTCAGGTTCAATGTTCAGGCAGTGCATGTGCCGGGGAAACAACTGGTTGTGGCGGATACACTATCCAGGCTCCCGCTGGCTGCTGCTGAAGAATCCTCCACAGAATCGGATGTGAAAGTGTATGTTGATTCAGTTCTGGCCTCTAAGTCCATTTCTTCAAGGAAACTGGAAGAGATAAAGAAAGAGACAGATCTGCAAGAAGTTATAAGGTACATAAAAGAAGGCTGTTATAAGGTACATAAAAGAAGGCTGGCCCGAGAACCGGGCAGCCTGGATGTCTTTAAATGCTTACCAGCCAGAGAGGTCGCAGCTCACGGAGCTGGAGGGGTTGGTGCTGTTCCAAGACCGCATTGTAATTCCTGTCAGCATGAGGAAGGAGATGTTAAACAGGATTCACGATGGCCACTTAAGCATTACAAAGTGCAGAGAAAGGGCAGCTACAGCTGTGTGGTGGCCTGGGATCAGCTCCGACATTGCAAATCACGTGTCTAAATGTGCCTTTTGCCGGGAACGCCGGCCTACTCAGAGAAGGGAGCCCTTGATGTCTACTCCGCTGCCTGAGGGGCCGTGGCAGAAAATAGCTGCTGATTTGTGTGAACTGCACAGGAAAAAGTTTCTTGTTGTGATCGACTACTATTCCAGGTATTTGGAAATTGCACCCCTGAATGATATCACAAGTCAGGCCGTTATCATTCACCTGAAGAGCTTGTTTGCCCGCTGGGGCATTCCAATGGAGCTGGTGAGTGATAATGGTATGCAGTTCGCTTCTACAGAGTTCAGTGCTTTCAGCAGGGAATATGATTTTGTACATTCCACATCAAGTCCACATTATCCGCAGGCCAACGGAATGGCTGAAAGGGCAGTTCAAACAACAAAATTCATTCTAAAGCAATCTGAGCCGTACCTAGCCCTCTTGTCATACAGGGCGACGCCCATTCAAGCCACCGGGTTTAGCCCGGCACAGCTGATGCTAGGACGCCAGATTCGCACCACTTTACCCTCAGTGGGTGTCTTCAAGCCGCCTGGCCCTGTTCCTCGGGAAGAAGTCCTTAGGAGGGATGAAGAGGCCAAAAAGGGTTATCGTTTCTTCTACGACAGGAGACATTCGGTCAGGCCTTTACAGGAACTGAAAGCGGGCCAAAGTGTCAGAATTAAACTGGACGATGAGAAGAAATGGAAGACGCCTGCTACGATAGTTGGCCGCTCTCCAGAACCAAGGTGTTATCCAGTCCTTACTGAGGGAGGGACGGTTACACGCCGTAACCGAAGACATCTTCAGCCTGTACCTGAGAGTCTGGAACTGTTCTAAGAGAGGTGCCTTCCCCTCAGCAAGATCACAGCGGGGATATGTCTTTGCCTCCAGCAGACTCTAATTCACCACCTTCTGTATCAGAGGACAGTTCATGCAAAGTTACATCAAGCGGAAGAGTGGTGAAACTTCCAGCCCGATATAGGGACTGACTTTAGCTAGAACAGTGACCGGAAGTATGGGCAGAATAATCCCATGGTCACTGTGGACTAGGGTAGTCTACCCCGATGTCCAAGTCAGGATGTAATTTATTTGTTTATGTTTTCTAACCTATTTGTTCATATAATGTTCTAAAAAAAAATATGTTGTTGTATACTCTGTTCGTATACCTTGTTATTTGTTATATGCAAATGTATGCTTCGCCTTTGAAAAAGGGGAAGATGTGATGAGAGCAGGATGTGATGTCAATAGTTTGGGGGCGGGGCTTAGGTCAGGTGTCTGTGTCGCAGTTAGTTTTAGTACAATCAACCTGACTAGATGTGTATTGCTATGCTCTGCAATAAAATAGAGTTGTACCATCATTGCTGTGTCCTGCATATGTCCTGCATCTCATGACACCTTTATTACCCATTCCTCAGTTTTAATTAACCAACACGGTTATATTAATATACTTTTTACCTATATGATTACCTTGTATCTAAGCCTCTGCAGACTGCCCCCTTATCTCAGTTCTTTTGACAGACTTGCATTTTAGCCAATCAGTGCAGACTGTCCTTTTAAGTTTCTCCAATCATGATACACTTGTGAAAATAAGATTTTGTACTAAAACATGCTGATTTGCGCATGTGCAATTTGAAATAGCTAACTGAAAAATATTAAATGTGCACTGCTAAACTGCCATACAAGGAAACAGCTAACCGAACAAGAAGAAAGCTGCTAACAAATGATGATTAGTAAACATTATTATACCTGCTCTCACCCAAGGTAATCCTGAAAATCTAGTCTGTTGGGGAGGCCTAAAGACAGGTTTGAAAACCAGTGGTCTACATTGTCCCTTTAAATCAATGAATAACGGGGGCGTGTCTCTGGGCAGCACCTTGAATGGTAGCAATATTGGCAGCTCTGTGCAAACTGCTGTTAAATCGCCAATTATCAGCAGCTCCTCTACTCATCTGTTTCTGAAAATGCAATCTTAATACCAATGAGACTGAGTTATTTCGATTGTTATAAAATTTGCTAGAGGAACTGCACTTTCTTGCCGATCCGGAGCGTTGAGGCCTGTGGCGGCCCACAGCGGTAGAGGCCTTCAACACCCCCCCCTGAGAAGCAGGGTTGGGCAGTGTTAAATCTATCTATTTCCGATTGAAGATACACTTCAAGGATGTTAAACAGCTTTGAGACAGAGATTTTGCAACTCTTGCAAGACCATTTTCGATCCCTCGAACAACGCCTATGTGAGGCCTTCGGGATAGAACAAGAGAGCCAGCAAACACTGAAACATGCTGCAGAGGAACTTGTACCCTTTCTTCCACCTACAGAAACACAAGATCTACAGGACCGTGTTATACAGGGGCACATACAGGATGCCGCAGCCTTACCTTAAGATGAACATGCTCCTCTTCAGATTGGAAATGCCCTTCGGCAGACCCAAGCTCTGACTGCTTGCGGAACAATGGCGGACTCGCAGGCGGTTGCGCCGCTACAGGTCGGAGATGCCTCAGGCGCAGAGAGACCATACCACACACGAGTCACACTTACTCCTGAACTTACCGTTGGTTGTATTGTACAGCCGAACGGGGAGAAGATGTCACTCAAAAGAAATACTCCTAGGGCCGAGACGGAGGTACGCGCGGCGGCGCGCCGTACACCTACAAGGAGTGAGATGGGACAGAGCGCCGAGGCCTCAGCATACAGATCGGGCTAGAATACCAAGGTACTTTGGCAGCTAACACCCTCTAATCAAAAGAGGGTTCCTTATTAACCTGGCGGTGTGGCCCAATATCGGAGGGGGACAGAGGCTGTCCATAGCTTAACCAGTGGAAGAGCCGCCAGTACTTTTGGGAAACCTGGTGTGAGCCATTACACACTAAGTGCCGAATATCCTCAGTTAAAGAGAGGAGACAAGTGTGAGCAGAATTATCTTGAGCCCAATATACAGAATGCATCTCTCTGGGAACATGATACCAGTTATACCCCTATGCTGAGACTTGCTATAATGATCCAGTACAGGTCTGGAATCGGCTGAACATTTGTTGCTCTATACGGCAGCATAAGTGGTTTTACAACTCGCTGAACTATTACAGCACGAACAATTACCTATTATGCTACCCTCTCTCAACTATGGTTGACAACTCATTCTCTAGAGGCACCTATTTTGCTTATAATCCCCCTACATACTCTGAAATGTGTCCTAATGATGGCAACTGAGCCTGATATGTGGATGACTTTGTCCCTACTTATTAACTCTTTATTCCTATGCACACAACAATGGTTTATAATACAGCCCTCTGCCTCTATATTGTTTACTTTTGCTCCCAATATCATACCTGTACACCACTGTGCTCCCTCCCTATAAAGGTCTAAGTTTTAACCCAGGATATACATATTATCTCCTATCTAAAACTTTACTGATATCGGGGATGAGTGACCTGCCTGCTCTTATAACTAACTTACACTATGCTAGTATTTACCTATATCTTATACTGCAGGTGAGCTTTATTTACCCTCAACTATGTTCTGGAAACTTGTGTAATCAACCACCACTTTATTCTGATAATTACTGAACTACTAGCGGCCGTGGCATCAAAGCCTACTTTATCAACATATTCGTTGCTTTAGCGTTTGGTAATGGGAGTTCAGGTTTATCAGCTTCTGTGTATGTATACATGTGTATTTTTTTTTTTTTTTTTTTTTTGTACTTTGATTCTCTAACAGTTACAGAGATGCCTTGAGACAGATATGACTTGCATCTCATCAGAGGCAAACAACTTATATTTATTTAAATTGCTCATGTTTAACATCCTCCTATATGATTTTGTACAATATGATTGTTCCATATTACTATAGTCCTTCAGTCATTCCCTAACCCAAGAAGCTTGTTAAGAGTCCAAAGAGTAATACTCGATATGTCCCCCCTATTGCTCCCTTTTAATAGTATGGTATATACCAATGTTATTCGTCCAAGAGAGGCCATTGTTTTTCATATGGGGATTTATTTTCCTGAGCCTGGACACTCGATTATAGGGGTTAACTGTTTGTTTATAATAAATAATAAAAAAATGAGGTTTATCAATAGAGACCCAAAAGTGGTTTCCAGTATTGGCAGCATCCTCCTACAGCTGACTTGTTCATTTGGGAGGTCCAAAAGTGGCCTCATATATTATTTGGGAGGTACATAGAACATTAGGCAACCATTTGACATAGTAGATATTTCCTCTGCAGGTACAAATGTTGAAAATGTAATCTGATATACCTTATACTGCTTGTATTTTTATATTTATTATGCTATATTCTTATTATGTATGCCTTTCTTCAAACCTCAAATAAAAACTACTTTAAAAAAAAAAAAAAAAATCAAAAAATCAATGAATAACCAAAAGAATAAATGTAAAATGTATAATTTCTTTGTTTGCTGTTTGTGTTGGATTTCTGTAGTCCCGACCCGTGGTTTGAAGAACCCTGCTCTAACCAACGATACTAAATATAACAAATTAATAAACTGTCCTGGACATGGGAATTATACATATAAATCTGTATGGTTCCATATTCTTGGTTTAAATGAGATATGTGCAAAAATGAATTATTCCACAAACAAATAACAAAGTTGAAATACTGTAATAAACCAGATGAAAGAATACAACATTGGTTCATTTATTGGTTAATACATTTCTCTATTAGATGGAACAAATGAATAAACAGATAAACAAATATTCTATAATTTAAACTTTGTCAAACAGATATCACATTTTTGCATGTGTCTAGTTTAAATAATCCATGACAACTGCAGCGGCAACTTTACTCTCTATTTAACATAACTATCATATAAGTAACATACATTTGCTCCTCAAACCAAGTCTAATTAGAGTTGCTAAGTGGTACAGCTGTTAACGCAAATTCCAAGCACTAAACCTGCGTGTGATGTTATTCAGAAATGAAGCGAACACTGTTTCATGCAGCAATAATTTCATTATATAGCCTGTGTAATATTTATTCTTTAGCACCCTCTAGTGTAAATTATAGTATACAAAGTTATTTTTATTGATTTGCTTTATTTTATTTTAATGAGTTTCAGTCAATTCAAAGAAGGGTATGACAAGAAAAAGTTACAAATAAAATAAAAATGAAAGCTATTGGTACACAGAAACATGATACATCAGTTAAGATTTTTTTATTATCATTTATTTTAAAGTTATTCCATTAATTGGAAAAGCAGCCGACTGCATTAGCAAATGAAAAAAAAAAAAAATGAATTAGAAAAAAGCAAATTACCTTTATTGAGGATTTTCCAAGCCATTCATGGAAGCAAAAGATTTATGGCCAAAGAAAAAGTAATGCATGACAGATCAATTAATTTAATATTGATTATGATGATGGTGATGTCTGAATAATATGTTTGAATACAGATTCTTTCTTTCCTAAGATATGGAGAGTCCACAACATCATTCAATTACTAGTGGGAATATCAATCCTGGCCAGCAGGAGGAGGCAAAGAGCACCACAGCAAAGCTGTTAAGTGTAACTCCGCTACCCATAATCCCCAGTCATTCTCTTTGCCTCTGTCAATGGAAGAGGTGAAGTTTGGTGTCTGAAGAAATGCACTTTTCCGTGCAAGCAAGGATTTGGGTTTAGCTGAGTCCACGTCAATCTCTTCAGTAGAGTAGTGTTGGGTTTTAAGCAGTTAGGAAGTTGTGAGGTGGTCCTTGCTTTGTTTCCTAACACATTGCTGCCCATGGTACAGAAAGCCAGAGTTGGTTACTCTGTTCTTTCTTTTTCTACAGGTCTCTGTAAGGAGTATGTGTCCTTTTACGCCTTGTGAGCTGTCTTCCTGCCGGACAGCTAGACTGCAGGTAAGTGCTTTTGTCTTCTAGGTCTTGGAGACTTGCACTTCAGAAGAATATGTCATATGCAGTAGATGGGGGACATTTTTTAAATTCTTTATACAGGATTTTCTTTGGCAGTGGGCAGGCACATTATGTATGTTGAGACTAGGGGTTAATCTTCCCTTTATTGAGACTGTTTTCCTCTTTGGGCTAATTTTGTTGAAATACTTTATTAGTATGTGTGTGGCTTATGTTTTATACAGGGATTTATGTATAAACTTTGGCAGTTGGTTTTCTTTGCTTGCATAGCTAGAACAGGCTAAATAACAAACTGCTTGAGTTTGAAACCAGCTGCAGCTACTTGCATCTTATGTTGTAGGCAGAGGGAAATGCGCGCCTTTTACTTGCTGTGTAGTTTCCTCTCTCTGCCGGTCTTGTGACTTCTCTCTGCTGTCGGATATTCACGGAGCGAAGAGGCGTCATTGAATTTCAGTCTCTTCAGTGTCGATCTACTATACAATCGTTTGAGACTTCTGGCAGCCAAATTGTGGTATTAAAAATTCTTAAAGTGACCGTGTATTTAATAAAAAATTCTACAATTCTGTGCTGCATGCTTAGCTAGAACACTTCAATTTAAAGATAAATTGTTGCCCTCTGAGCCCAATGTCTCTCAGGATGATGCTGTTTAGGCAATGCACAGCTTTCTCCTCAAATGTCCCAAGCTTCTATGGTGTCACATACAGTGCCCTGCAGTTCTTCTCAGCCTCCTGGAGTTTATTTGCCTGTAGATTTTGCTGCACAGGTATCTTCTGTGGTATCTGCAGCATTATCTGCTTTTCCTATGCTGGGAAAATGCAAGAGGAAAATAAGACATTCAGATAGTAAGGTTTCTGTTCCACCTACTGCTACGCAGGTTGCCCTGCCTCATAAGTCTGGTGAGGAGGATACGCCGGTAGCCTCTGAGGGTGAAATCTCAGATTCGAACAGTATTTTCCTTCATCTGATACTGAAGAAGTAAACTTCAGATTTAAGCTTGAACACCTTTGTGTACTGTTAAATGAGGTATTGGCTACTTTGGACGACTTCTGTCGTTGTTAACCCTAAGAAGTCTAGTAAACTTAATAAATACTATGATGTTCCTTCCTCTGTGGAAGTTTTTCCTGTCACAGACCGTGTGACGGAGATTATTTAACAGGAATGGGAGAAGCCAGGGATTCCTTTCTCCCCGTCTCCCGTATTTAAAAAGATGTTTCCTGTTGCTGACTCCATTAAAGATTCTTGGTGCACAGTGCCTAAAGTAGAAGTGGCTATTTCTACTCTGGCTAAGAGAACTACGATCCCTATAGAGGATAGCTGCTCCTTTAAAGTGAAGGTAAGGTTACCTTGATGTCTATCTCAAATATTAATCTTACATCAAAATTAATATGACTTTCATTCATGATTTATTTTAAAAATGATTGTAAAAAAAGTAATATCCGTTTTAACTCACTGTTTTCAACTCTGCAAAATCAGCCTGTGTTTTTGTTTTTTGTTTTCCCTCTTGATCACGTTTTTAAGTCAGCCACTAGAAATTCTGGCCGTTAGGCGGCCGTCACTCCATGTCATCTGCCGACTTGATAATATGCGCATGCGCTACTCCTTTATTTATTCATTTCTGAGTACACGCGCGCTCCTGTTTTGCGCATGCGTGCTCCTATTACATCTGGATTCCCATATTACAAGAGTTCTTACGGCCGCCTCTAATAGGGACACACTGTTAATTAGAAGCTGCAACTTCTGGTGGCCCTAATGTATTGATTGTATTAAAGAGTTTGCACAATTTGTCCAATCGGCAAATCGCCGATTGACGCATGCGCAGTTTTCACTGAGCCTCGTGAATGCGCTTATACAGACTTATCGCTGATTGACGCATGCGCAGTTTTCACTGAGCCTCGTGAATGCGCTTATACAGACTTACAGACAAGGAAAGCAGGAAATAGTAGTTGGGAGGAGTCAGGCATCATAATGGTGGGTCTTTTATATATTGATTAAAAAAGCTATAAAAGAAAATATTTAAAAAAAATCTTAACGATTAACTTATGTTTGCAGTAAATAATGGAAATATGTCTTTGAACTGAAGAAACTTTACCTTCACTTTAAGGATCCCATGGACAAAAAGCTGGAAGCTTATTTAAAGAAGATGTATGTTCATCAAGGTCTTTAATGGCAACCTGCAGTTTGTATTGCCACCGCATTCAATATTCAGTATTTGCCAGACATCGGATGAAGAGGAGCCTCCATGCCGCCGAGGACCACCGCCGCCGCCACAGACGACCACTGCTGAGGATCTCCATATCTGGGAAGACCGCTCCGGACCTCTGTTCCACGCCGCCTTCACTGTGGATGAAGATGATGGACCCGCCTGGAAGAAGACTTTCTCCGCCGGACGTCTGAAACCGTGAGTAGCTATTTGGAGCTTTAGTATTATTTTTATTTTATTTTATTATTTTTAGATTAGGGTTCATTGGGCAATTTAAAAACATAATTTATGTAAGAACTTACCTGATAAATTCATTTCTTTCATATTAGCAAGAGTCCATGAGCTAGTGACGTATGGGATATACATTCCTACCAGGAGGGGCAAAGTTTCCCAAACCTCAAAATGCCTATAAATACACCCCTCACCACACCCACAAATCAGTTTAACGAATAGCCAAGAAGTGGGGTGATAAAAAAAGTGCGAAAGAATATAAAATAAGGAATTGGAATAGTTGTGCTTTATACAAAAAAATCATAACCACCAAAAAGGGTGGACCTCATGGACTCTTGCTAATATGAAAGAAATGAATTTATCAGGTAAGTTCTTACATAAATTATGTTTTCTTTCATGTAATTAGCAAGAGTCCATGAGCTAGTGACGTATGGGATAATGACTACCCAAGATGTGGATCTTTCCACGCAAGAGTCACTAGAGAGGGAGGGATAAAATAAAGACAGCCAATTCCTGCTGAAAATAATCCACACCCAAAATAAAGTTTAATGAAAACATAAGCAGAAGATTCAAACTGAAACCGCTGCCTGAAGTACTTTTCTACCAAAAACTGCTTCAGAAGAAGAAAACACATCAAAATGGTAGAATTTAGTAAAAGTATGCAAAGAGGACCAAGTTGCTGCTTTGCAAATCTGATCAACCGAAGCCTCATTCCTAAACGCCCAGGAAGTAGAAACTGACCTAGTAGAATGAGCTGTAATCCTTTGAGGCAGAGTTTTACCCGACTCGACATAAGCATGGTGAATTAAGGATTTCAACCAAGATGCCAAAGAAATGGCAGAAGCTTTCTGACCTTTTCTAGAACCGGAAAAGATGACAAATAGACTAGAAGTCTTTCGGAAAGACTTAGTAGCCTCAACATAATATTTCAAAGCTCTAACAACATCCAAAGAATGCAACGATTTCTCCTTAGAATTCTTAGGATTAGGACATAATGAAGGAACCACAATTTCTCTACTAATGTTGTTGGAATTCACAACCTTAGGTAAAAATTCAAAAGAAGTTCGCAACACCGCCTTATCCTGATGAAAAATCAGAAAAGGAGACTCACAAGAAAGAGCAGATAATTCAGAGACTCTTCTGGCAGAAGAGATGGCCAAAAGGAACAAAACTTTCCAAGAAAGTAATTTAATGTCCAATGAATGCATGGGTTCAAAAGGAGGAGCTTGAAGAGCCCCCAGAACCAAATTCAAACTCCAAGGAGGAGAAATAGACTTAATGACAGGTTTTATACGAACCAAAGCTTGTACAAAACAATGAATATCAGGAAGATTAGCAATCTTTCTGTGAAAAAGAACAGAAAGAGCAGAGATTTGTCCTTTCAAGGAACTTGCAGACAAACCTTTATCTAAACCATCCTGAAGAAACTGTAAAATTCTCGGAATTCTAAAAGAATGCCAGGAAAAATGATGAGAAAGACACCAAGAAATATAAGTCTTCCAGACTCTATAATATATCTCTCTAGATACAGATTTACGAGCCTGTAACATAGTATTAATCACAGAGTCAGAGAAACCTCTTTGACCAAGAATCAAGCGTTCAATCTCCATACCTTTAAATTTAAGGATTTGAGATCCTGATGGAAAAAAGGACCTTGCGACAGAAGGTCTGGTCTTAACGGAAGAGTCCACGGCTGGCAAGAGGCCATCCGGACAAGATCCGCATACCAAAACCTGTGAGGCCATGCTGGAGCTACCAGCAGAACAAACGAGCATTCCTTCAGAATCTTGGAGATTACTCTTGGAAGAAGAACTAGAGGCGGAAAGATATAGGCAGGATGATACTTCCAAGGAAGTGATAATGCATCCACTGCCTCCGCCTGAGGATCCCGGGATCTGGACAGATACCTGGGAAGTTTCTTGTTTAGATGAGAAGCCATCAGATCTATTTCTGGAAGTTCCCACATTTGAACAATCTGAAGAAATACCTCTGGGTGAAGTGACCATTCGCCCGGATGCAACGTTTGGCGACTGAGATAATCCGCTTCCCAATTGTCTATTCCTGGAATATGAACCGCAGAGATTAGACAGGAGCTTGATTCCGCCCAAACCAGAATTCGAGATACTTCTTTCATCGCCAGAGGACTGTGAGTCCCTCCTTGATGATTGATGTATGCCACAGTTGTGACATTGTCTGTCTGAAAACAAATGAACGACTCTCTCTTCAGAAGAGGCCAAGACTGAAGAGCTCTGAAAATTGCACGGAGTTCCAAAATATTGATCGGTAATCTCACCTCCTGAGATTCCCAAACCCCTTGTGCCGTCAGAGACCCCCACACAGCTCCCCAACCTGTTAGACTGGCATCTGTTGAGATTATAGTCCAGGTCGGAAGAACAAAAGAAGCCCCCTGAATTAAACGATGGTGATCTGTCCACCACGTCAGAGAATGTCGGACAATCGGTTTTAAAGATATTAATTGAGATATCTTTGTGTAATCCCTGCACCATTGGTTCAGCATACATAGCTGAAGAGGTCGCATGTGAAAACGAGCAAAGGGGATCGCGTCCGATGCAGCAGTCATAAGACCTAGAATTTCCATGCATAAGGCTACCGAAGGGAATGATTGTGACTGAAGGTTTCGACAAGCTGAAATCAATTTTAGACGTCTCTTGTCTGTCAAAGATAGAGTCATGGACACTGAATCTATCTGGAAACCTAAAAAGGTTACCCTTGTCTGAGGAATCAATTAACTTTTTAGTGAATTGATCCTCCAACCATGATCTTGAAGAAACAACACAAGTCGATTCGTATGAGATTCTGCTAAATGTGAAGACTGAGCAAGTACCAAGATATCGTCCAAATAAGGAAATACCACAATACCCTGTTCTCTGATTACAGACAGAAGGGCACCGAGAACCTTTGTAAAAATTCTTGGAGCTGTAGCTAGGCCAAACGGCAGAGCCACAAACTGGTAATGCTTGTCCAGGAAAGAGAATCTCAGGAACTGATAGTGAGCTGGATGAATCGGAATATGTAGATATGCATCCTGTAAATCTATTGTAGACATATAATGCCCTTGCTGAACGAAAGGCAAGATAGTCCTTACAGTTACCATTTTGAATGTTGGTATCCTTACATAACGATTCAATATTTTTAGATCCAGAACTGGTCTGAAGGAATTCTCCTTCTTGGGTACAATGAAGAGATTCGAATAAAACCCCAGCCCCTGTTCCAAAACTGGAACTGGCATAATTACTCCAGCCAACTCTAGATCTGAAACACATTTCAGAAATGCTTGAGCTTTCACTGGGTTTACTGGGACACGGGAAAGAAAAAATCTCTTTGCAGGAGGTCTTATCTTGAAACCAATTCTGTACGCTTCTGAAACAATGTTCTGAATCCAAAGATTGTGAACAGAATTGATCCAAATTTCTTTGAAAAAACGTAATCTGCCCCCTACCAGCTGAGCTGGAATGAGGGCCGCACCTTCATGTGGACTTAGAAGCTGGCTTTGCTTTTCTAGAAGGCTTGGATTTATTCCAGACTGGAGATGGTTTCCAAACTGAAACTGCTCCTGAGGACGAAGGATCAGGCTTTTGTTCTTTGTTGAAACGAAAGGAACGAAAACGATTATTAGCCCTGTTTTTACCTTTAGATTTTTTATCCTGTGGTAAAAAAGTTCCTTTCCCACCAGTAACAGTTGAGATAATAGAATCCAACTGAGAACCAAATAATTTATTACCCTGGAAAGAAAGGGAAAGTAGAGTCGATTTAGAAGACATATCAGCATTCCAAGTTTTAAGCCATAAAGCTCTTCTAGCTAAAATAGCTAGAGACATAAACCTGACATCAACTCTGATAATATCAAAAATGGCATCACAGATAAAATTATTAGCATGTTGAAGAAGAATAATAATATTATGAGAATCATGATCTGTTACTTGTTGCGCTAAAGTTTCCAACCAAAAAGTTGAAGCTGCAGCAACATCATCCAATGATATAGCAGGTCTAAGAAGATTACCTGAACACAGATAAGCTTTTCTTAGAAAGGATTCAATTTTCCTATCTAAAGGATCCTTAAAGGAAGTACCATCTGCCGTAGGAATAGTAGTACGTTTAGCAAGGGTAGAAATAGCCCCATCAACTTTAGGGATTTTGTCCCAAAACTCTAATCTGTCGGACGGTACAGGATATAATTGCTTAAAACGTTTAGAAGGAGTAAATGAATTACCCAAATTATTCAATTCTCTGGAAATTACTTCAGAAATAGCACCAGGAACAGGAAAAACTTCTGGAATAACCACAGGAGATCTAAAGACCTTGTCTAAACGTTTAGATTTAGTATCAAGAGGACCAGAATCCTCAATTTCTAATGCAATTAGGACTTCTTTAAGTAAAGAACGGATAAATTCCATTATAAATAAATATGACGATTTATCAGCATCAACCTCTGAGACAGAATCCTCTGTATCAGAAGAATCATTAGAATCAGAATGATGATGTTCATTTAAAAATTCATCTGTATAAAGAGAAGTTTTAAAAGACTTTTTATGTTTACCAGAAGGAGGAATAACAGACATAGCCTTCTTAATGGATTCAGAAACAAAATCTTTTATGTTATCAGGAACACTCTGAACATTAGATGTTGATGGAACTGCAACAGGTAATGGTACTTTACTAAAGGAAATATTTTCTGCATTAACAAGTTTGTCATGACATTTAATACAAACAACAGCTGGAGGAACAACTACCAAAAGTTTACAGCAGATACACTTAGCTTTGGTAGTTCCAGCACCTGGCAGTGATTTTCCAGTAGTATCTTCTGACTCAGTTGCAATGTGGGACATCTTGCAATATGTAATAGAAAAAACAACATATAAAGCAAAATTGATCAAATTCCTTAAATGACAGTTTCAGGAATGGGAAAAAATGCCAGTGAACAAGCTTCTAGCAACCAGAAGCAACAAATAATGAGACTTAAATAAGTGGAGACAAAATTGACGCCCACATTATTTGGCGCCTAAATGCTATTAGCGCCAAAAATGATGCCACATCCGGAATGCCGACATTTTTGGCGCGAAAAACGGCAAAAATGACGCAACTTCCGGCGACACGTATGACGCCGGAAATAGAAAAAATGTTTCGCGCCAAGAAAGTCCGCGCCAAGAATGACGCAATAAAATGAAGCATTTTCAGCCCCCGCGAGCCTAACAGCCCACAGGGAAAAAGTCAAATTTTAAGGTAAGATAAAAATGATATATTCAAATGCATTATCCCAAATATGAAACTGACTGTCTGAAATAAGGAAATGTTGAACATCCTGAGTCAAGGCAAATAAATGTTTGAATACATATATTTAGAACTTTATAAAAAAGTGCCCAACCATAGCTTTAGAGTGTCACAGAAAATAAGACTTACTTACCCCAGGACACTCATCTACATGTTGTAGAAAGCCAAACCAGTACTGAAACGAAAATCAGCAGAGGTAATGGTATAAATATAAGAGTATATCGTCAATCTGAAAAGGGAGGTAAGAGATGAATCTCTACGACCGATAACAGAGAACCCATGAAATAGACCCCGTAGAAGGAGATCATTGAATTCAAACAGGCAATACTCTCCTCACATCCCTCTGACATTCACTGCACGCTGAGAGGAAAACCGGGCTCCAACCTGCTGCGGAGCGCATATCAACGTAGAATCTAGCACAAACTTACTTCACCACCTCCATAGGAGGCAAAGTTTGTAAAAACTGATTTGTGGGTGTGGTGAGGGGTGTATTTATAGGCATTTTGAGGTTTGGGAAACTTTGCCCCTCCTGGTAGGAATGTATATCCCATACATCACTAGCTCATGGACTCTTGCTAATTACATGAAAGAAAAAGAGCTGAATGCCCTTTTAAGGGCAGTGAAAAAGAGCTGAATGCCATACAAATGCCCCTTTAGGGGCAATGGGTAGTTTAAGTTTATTAGTGTTAGTTTTTTTTATTTTGGGGGGTTTGGTGGGTAGGGGGTTTTACTGTTA
Source organism: Bombina bombina (assembly GCF_027579735.1). Taxonomy (NCBI): domain Eukaryota; kingdom Metazoa; phylum Chordata; class Amphibia; order Anura; family Bombinatoridae; genus Bombina; species Bombina bombina. Next base: position 181,081,336 of record NC_069500.1, read on the forward strand.
GGGGGGACTTTGTTTATTTTTAATGTAAAAGAGCTGATTTTTAAGGGCTATTGGTAGTTTATTCTTCGATTAGGGGGTGATTTTATTTTGGGGAGGCTTTTTTATTTTTATAGGGATTAGGTTTCATTTTTTTATTTTGGATAGTGTTGTTTATTATTTTTTGTAATGTTAGCCTTTTTTTATTTTCTGTAATTTTAGATTAATGTAATTTTTTTTAATTGTAATGTATTTTTTTAAAATGTAATTAAGGGGTTAATTTAGGGGTAAACCAGAAAAGATAGAGGAGCGCTAGAGCTGAAGGTGTATCAAAAAAACATGCATAGAGGGCTAAATAAAAGAAATGGCTATGTCAAATTTATTCAAATTAAAATATAAATATGCCTAATGACCATGAGTTAATAACAAGGTCATTTCTATAAAATCGGACGTCTCCGATATACATAAAAAAGCGAAAACATCAAAAGAACTATGTTGCCACCATAGAGTATATATAAAAATATACAAATTGCGTATATAAATGCAAACGGTGTATAAATCGTTATAGTCCCCAAGTTAAAAAGTCATTAATCACATAGGCCTAGGGTATTCAGAGTGACCGGGTGTTTGTTACCTTAACTGTCCGGACACTATTGCAGCCCCGATAGCTTGCAGGTCTCTACACCTTCGTAGGAGTATACACGTGACTACTGATGTCACAGATGTGGGCGCTGTTTCAATGTTGCAGTCCTATTGGATAGGACCGTTCCTTCAGACGGCAAAAATGTACTCAGCTGATTTCGAAGTGTAGGATGTGTATCCGCTCTTTAGTGCAAATTGCACGCAGGATACCTGTGATCTGATAGAAAAGAAATCTTAGCAGAATGTTCTATTTCGCCAAGTGCAATACAGATTTTCCCAACAATCTCCAGCAAAAGTTTTTGCGGTCAGTGGTGCCGTTTAGTATACCACAGGCAGTTCCGTCTCTGGTTTTAGAGGCAATTCCGTCTTAGATTTTTAGAGGCAAGCAGTATATCTTTCATACAGAATGCAGATAGTTAAAGAAATCTGCAACTTGCTACATCAATGCCTTTCTCCCTTTGCAGGGCTTTTTCAAGATTTGATTCTCAAGATCTTAAAAAAGCCCTGCAAAGGGAGAAACGCGTTGATGTAACAAGTTGCGGACCGGAGACGTCCGATTTTATAGGAATGACCTTGTTATTAACTCATGGTTATTAGGCATATTTACATTTTAATTTGAATAAATTTGACATAGCCATTTCTTTTATTTAGCCCTCTATGCATGTTTTTTTGATACACTTTCAGCTCTAGCGCTCCTCTACCTTTTCTGGTTTATTTTCTATATTTGCCTACTGTGAGGGACACCTAGGTTTATGAGGAGTCTGGTGGTTTACTTTGCGCACACTGCTTTACATTTGTGGCTAATTTAGGGGGTGTTAGGTTAGGGGGCTTAGTTTTAGGAGTCAATAGGTAAATTATGTTTAATGCGTTGTGGGGGGTTGGCAGATTAGGGGTTAATAGATGTATTAGGTAGTTTGCGATGATGTGGTTGGCAGATTTAGGGGTTAATAATTTTATTGGGCATTTTATTTTATTTTTTTCTTAATACTTCCTGCCTCGCACTGCCTTTGAGAATGCATGTGCAACGGATGTATTACAAATGCGATTATAGTATAGATGCTAACATGCAAGTTATTGGACTGGGAGCCAAGATGTCTGGCTTCACTGTCCTAGCCCGCAGGGCATTGTGGCTAAAATCTTGGTCAGCTGATGTTACCTCTAAGTCCAAGCTTCTGGCGCTTCCTTACAAGGGGAAGACCTTGTTCGGACCTGGTCTGGCAGAAATAATTTCTGATATTACGGGTGGAAAAGGGTCTTTTCTACTGCAAGACAAGAAGAACACATAGGACTCATAGAATGTCAAAGTAATTTTCGTTCCTTTTCGTAACTTCGAAGGTCAAAAGTCTTCCTCTCTCTCTTCCAAGCAGGAGCAGTCCAAGTCTTCTTGGAAGCCCAATCAGTCTTAGAATAAGGAGAAGCAATAAAAAAAAACCTCATCTGAGTCTGTCAGCATGAAGTGTCTGCCCCTGGTCCGGGTTCGGATCAAGTGGAGGGCAGACTTTCTCTGTTTTGTCAAGCGTCGAGACGAGATGTCCCAGATCCTTGGGGCTGTAGACATAGTATCTCAGGGTTGCAAAATAGAATTCAAAACTTTCCCTCCCAGGGGCAGATTCCACCTGTCAAGATTATCTGCAGACCAGGTAAAAAGAGAGGCATTCTTAAACTGCGTTCAGGACCTATCCTCCCTGGGAGTGATTGTTCCAGTTCCAGTAAGGGAACAGGGTCTAGGATTCTATTCAAATCTGTTCGTGGTTCCCAAAAAAGAGGGAACTGTTCAACCCATTTTAGACCTAAAGTGCCTCTACATGTTTCTCAGGGTACCATCCTTCAAAATGCAAACCATTCGTTCCATTCTTCCTTTGGTCCAAGATAGACCTGAAGGACACGTATCTTCATGTTCCCATCCACAGGGATCATCACAAATTCCTGAGATTCGCCTTTCCAGACAAACACTTTCAGTTTATGGCTCTTCCATTTGGCCTTGCCACAGCTGACAGAATTTTCTCAAAGGTTCTGGGGGTTCTCTTCGCAGTGATCAAGTCTCTGGGATTTGCAGTGGCGCCATACCTGGTTGACATATTGGTATAGGCGCCATCTTTTCAACAAGCAAACTCTCATACAAAGATCTTGTTGTCTTTTCTACGTTCCCACGGTTGGAAAGTGAATCTGGAAGAGTTCCCTTGTTCCAGCTACAAGGGTGGTTTTCTTAGGGACCATAATAGATTCCCTATCTATGAAAAATTTTCTGACGGAGGTCAGAAAATCCAAAATTCTCTCCTCTTGCCTCTCTCTTCAGTCTACTGTTCGGCCATCAGTGGGACCAGTCAACAAGAGACTCTCTCCTGTGGTGGCTTTCTCAGGACCATCTGTCTCAGGGCACATGCCTCTGGAGACCTTCCTGGGTGATTGTGACCAGGGACGCCAGCCTGCTAGGCTGGGGAGCAGTCAGGGACTCGTTAAAGGCGCAGGGACTATGGACTCGGGAGGAGTCTGCTCTCCCCATAAACATCTTGTAGTTGAAAGTGATTTACAATTCTCTGATGGCTTGGCCTCAATTGTCCTTAGCTGGTTTTTCAGGTTACAATCGAACAACATCACCTCAGTGGCTTACATCAACCACCAGAGAGGAACTCAGAGTTCCTTAGCCATGGAGGTGGCACGGATTATTCAGTGGGCGGAAGCTCACAATTGTTGTCTATCTGCCATCCACATTCCTGGAGTGGACAATTGGGAAGCGGATTTCCGCTGAACAGCAGTGGAGGAAAACACGCACCTTTGCTGATTTCCAACATTATAAATTCACCCTTAAGTCCTTCAACTCTGCGCTCAGCCTGGCAAAACAAGTCTATTTCTCCTCCCTCGTGTCATCTCACGCATCCAACCCCAGAAAACTATTCTCAACCTTTAACTCCCTTCTATGTCCGCCTGCCCCCCCACCCACTACCAACCTCACTGCTCAAATTATTGCTGATCACTTCAAAAATACAATTGACACCATTAGAAAAAAGATCGGCACCTCGCACCCTGCAAACCCAGCAATCCTACCCACCCCTTATATTAACAAAAATCTATGCTATTTCCCTCCTGTAACAGAGGAAGAAGTCTCTGCACTCCTATCCTCGGCTCATCTCACAACCTGCCCACTGGACCCTATTCCTTCACGACTTATTCCCCCTCTCGCTGCTTCACTAACCCCTACCCTAACTCATCTCTTTAACCAATCCCTCACTGCTGGCACATTTCCTGACACATTCAAGCATGCGTCAATCATACCAATCCTAAAAAAGCCCTCGCTTGACCCCTCCATGTCTTCTAACTATCGACCGGTCTCCTTACTTCCCTTTGCTTCAAAATTATTGGAACGACTAGTCTATAATCGGCTAACTCAATTTCTCACAACTAACTCCTTACTTGATCCACTACAATCTGGTTTCCGCCCTAAACACTCAACAGAAACCGCTCTTGCTAAAGTAACAAATGACCTGTTATCAGCCAAAGCAAAAGGCCATTACTCATTACTAATTCTTCTTGACCTGTCCGCAGCTTTTGACACAGTTGACCATCCTCTCCTCCTAAAAATACTACATTCATTTGGCATCCAAGACACAGCCCTCTCCTGGTTTGCATCATATCTTTCAAACCGCTCGTTTTCAGTTCCCTTTAACAACATATCTTGTGATCCTATGCCTCTCTCAGTTGGAATACCGCAAGGCTCTGTCTTAGGTCCCTTGCTTTTCTCTCTTTATACATCCTGGCTTGGAAAACTTATAGCCTCCTTTGGATTCCAGTACCACCTATATGCTGATGATACCCAAATCTATCTTTCCTCTCCTGATATCTCTCCCTCTTTACTCAACCAGATTTCTGACTGCCTCTCTGCAATTTTCTCTTGGATGTCTTCACACTACCTCCAACTCAATCTGTCCAAAACTGAGCTGCTTCTTATTCCCCCCTCTTCGAGGAGACATCCGACACCTGACATTTCTCTGATGGTTGGAGACTCTATTCTCAACACCTCACTCCAGGTCCGCTGCCTTGGGGTCACACTAGACTCAGAACTCACATTCAACCCACATATACAAACGCTTACCAAATTCTGCCGTTCACACCTACGCAACATTTCCAGAATTCGTCCCTTCCTTACTCAAAATACTACAAAAATACTTATTCATTCCCTCATCCTGTCACGCATTGATTATTGCAATTTACTCTTAAATGGTCTTCCAAAACACCACCTCTCCTCCCTCCAATCTATTATGAATGCTTCTGCTAGACTCATCCACCTAAGTCGACGATCTACATCAGCTGCTCCGCTCTGCCAGTCTCTACACTGGCTCCCCATACACTCCAGAATACAATTTAAAGTATTAGCCCTAATCTACAAAGCACTCAACAGTCTAACTCCCAACTATATTTCCTCTCTCATCGTGAAATACTCCCCATCCCGTCCTCTTCGATCAACCTCTGACCTACGTCTCTACACTCCTGTTATCTCTACATCCCACTCCCGCCTCCAAGACTTCGCACGTGCTGCTCCTGTCCTCTGGAACTCTCTACCCTGCTCCATCAGACTGTCTCCAACCTTGTATAGCTTCAGAAGATCCTTGAAAACCCACCTATTCAGAGAGGCTTACCATCTCTCCTCCATCCCGCATCCGAACCAAGCTAATACATGTACATGAACTGCCTGACTCACTGCTGCAAATACAACCGATGTAATAAGCTACCCCAACCTTATGTCTATGCACCCTAAAATTATAGACTGTGAGCTCTCTGGAGCAGGGCCCTCTTCCTCCTGTGCTAGATTTGTTTAGTCTTAACATAACATAGTAGTAGTAACATAACATAGTAGATAAGGTTGAAAAAAGACTGAAGTCCATCGAGTTCAACCTATACAAATCTAAAATACTTACAAAAAGCTCCAGTTAAGCTTAAATAACCCCATTAAAATGTGACCCATTTAATACTAGCAATCATATCCATGAATTTTGTTTATATACAGAAATTTATCCAGACTATTTTTAAATGTATCTATGGTATTGGCATTCACTACCTCCTTTGGTAATGAGTTCCACAATTTTATTGCTCTTACAGTGAAAAAACGTTTCCGTTGCATGAGATTAAATCTCCTTTCCTCCAACCTTAAATTATGACCTCTTGTCAGAACCAATTTTCTTGGAATAAAAAGAGCTTCTGCCATCTCTGTATATGGGCCTTGAATATATTTATATAAAGTAATCATGTCACCTCTCAAGCGCCTTTTTTCTAAAGAGAACAGACCCAGTTTGGCTAGCCTCTCCTCATAGGTTAATTTCTCCAATCCCCTTATTAGCTTTGTGGCCCTTCTCTGAACTTTTTCTAGTTCTGCAATATCTTTTTTAGCAATCGGTCCCCAGAACTGCACTCCAAACTCAAGGTGAGGTCTTACCAGGGCTTTATATAATGACAGAATTATGCTTTCCTCCCTTGAATCAATGCCTATTTTAATACATGCTAGTATCTTATTAGCCTTTGAAGCCGCTGCCCTGCATTGTGCACTCATCTTTAGCTTGTTATCTATTACTACTCCCAAATCCCTTTCCTCCTGTGTTTGGCTAAGTCTTGTCCCATTTAAAAAATACATAGCCTGCTTATTTTTACTTCCAAAATGTAGAACCTTACATTTTTCCGTATTAAATCTCATTTTCCATTCACTTGCCCATAGTTCTAATTTTAGCAAATCCCTTTGCAAAGAGAGTTCATCCTGCTCTGACCTAATGACCTTACTTAATTTAGTATCATCCGCAAAAATAGAGATGTCGCTATTTAATCCTTGCTCCAAGTCATTTATAAAAATATTAAAAAGAACAGGGCCCAGTACTGATCCCTGGGGGACGCCACTGATTACCTTTGTCCAATCTGAGTATGATCCATTTACTGCTACTCGTTGCTCCCTATCTTTTATCCAGTTATTTATCCATGAGCTAACATTTTCAGCTATTCCAAGTCCCTTAATTTTGTGCATTAATCTCTCATGTGGCACTGTATCAAATGCCTTTGCAAAATCTATGTATATCACATCAACTGATTCCCCTTTATCTATATTTTTACTTACTTCCTCGTAGAATCTAATTAGATTAGTTTGACATGATCTATTTCTCCTAAAGCCATGCTGATTAGAACTCATAATCTTGTTTACACGAATATGCTCATCAATATAATCCCTTATAATCCCTTCAAATATCTTCCCCACTATTGATGTCAGACTAACTGGTCTATAGCTTCCTGGATCATCCCTGCTTCCCTTTTTGAAGAGTGGCACCACATCAGCTTTACGCCAATCCTGGGGTACCATGACTGAGGATAATGAGTCTTGAAAAATTAAGAGTAAAGGTTTGTCTATAACAGTGCTAAGTTCACTTAACACCCTTGGGTGTATTCCATCTGGGCCTGGAGTTTTATTTACCTTAATATTTTTTAGTTTTTTCCTGATATCCTCTAAACAAAACCCAGTTAGTGGTATGGACTGGCATGTTCTATTCTGTTCCAAAGTATCATTCAATGGTTCCTCTCTTGTGTATACTGAAGAAAAAAACTGGTTTAGTACCTCAGCCTTCTCCCTGTCATTATTTATCATGCTACCCTCCACACATTTTAATGTACCTATATTATCCTTCTTAGATTTTTTGCTATTTATGTACTTAAAGAACCTTTTAGGGTTAGACTTAGAATCCTTGGCAATTAATTTTTCATTTTCAATTTTGGCTAATTTGATTGCTTTTTTTGCATGCTTTGTTACATTCCTTATAAATATTGTATGCTGAGTCTGTACTATTTTCTTTTAATAATTTAAATGCCCTACGTTTTTTCCTAATTTCTTTTAACACATTTTTATTTAGCCATAACGGCTTAGTTTTTTTATTTTTATTTTTATAACCATATGGTATGTATTGATATGTATATTTATTTAACAAATTTTAAAATATTATCCATTTTTCCTCTGTATATTTATTAGAAAATACATTGTCCCAATTTATATTATTTAATGATTTCCTTAAATCGTTGAATTTTGCTTTCTTGAAATTAAAAGTCTTAGTTAAGCCTTTAAAACACTGCATATGAAAAGAGATTTCAAATGTGACCATGTTATGATCACTGTTACCCAAATGTTCTTTAACTTCTATGTTTGATATTATATCTATATTGTTTGATAGCACTGAATCCAATATAGCTTTACTCCTAGTTGGCTCCTCTATTAATTGTGACAAGAAGTTATCCCTGAGAACATTTAAAAATCTATCCCCCTTAGCTGAATTACTAGTTTCATTGGCCCAGTTTATATCAGGGTAGTTAAAATCTCCCATAATTACAGCACTGTTATTAGCAGCCTTACCTATTTGGATAAGTAGTTGAGTTTCCTCCGGGTCACTAATGTTGGGAGGCTTGTAGCATGTTCCTAGTAATATTTTTTTAGGATTTTTCCCCCCACTCTTTATTTCAACCCACAGGGTCTCTACATTGTCACTTGTATCATAAATATCTTCCCTTATTGTAGGTTTAAGGTCAGGTTTAATATACATGCAGATTCCTCCACCCCTTTTATTATTCCTGTCCCTCCTAAATAATGTATACCCCTCTAAGTTAACTGCCCAGTCATGTGAATCATCCAACCAAGTTTCAGTTATACTGATAACATCATAGTCCTCTTCTGCAACTAAGAGCGTCAGCTCCCCCATTTTACCTGTCATGCTTCTTGCATTTGTTGTCATACATTTAATTTTCATGTGCTTTCTGCTGCTACTTGGTGTACTTTCCTCTATACTTTCTAATGTGACATTTCTTAAGTCATCCCTTCCTTGAGATATTAAGGGAGTGACATATTCAGACACTGATCTGAATCTGATCTGTTCTATTTTGTTCTAATTGACCCTCCCCCCCTTTACCTAGTTTAAAAGGTTCTCTAAACGTGCTACCATCCTTTCCCCCAACACACCTGCACCCATGTCATTCAGGTGCAATCCATCCTTACTGTACAATTTGTACCCTAGTGAAAAATCAGCCCAGTGTTCTAAAAAGTCAAACCCCTCATTTTTACACCATGTTTTTAGCCATGAATTAACAGACCTTAGCTCCTTCTGCCTTACTGAGTTAACACACGGCACTGGTAATATCTCAGAAAATATTACTTTGGAGGTCCTTGCTTTAAGCTTGCTACCTAACTCCCTGAAGTCATTTTTTAGGACTCTCCATCTCCCACTGATTTCTTCATTAGTACCAATATGCACCATGACGGCAGGATCAGACCCGCATCCCTCTAACAATCTATCAATACGCTCCACAATATGCCTAACACGAGCCCCTGGAAGACAGTAAACTGTTCTATGTAAAGGGTCTGGATGACAAATTACCCTATCAACCTTCCTTATAATAGAGTCTCCTACCACCAACATCTGCCTCTGGCCCTGACTTGTATGCCCCTCTTCCATGACTGAAGGACTGGCCACCATATTATGCTCCTCTTCCACAGCTAAAGGACTGTTCACTATACTAGGCAACACGGCCCTCTCTGACACTGCCACCCCTGAACTAATATCCCCAACATCTTCACTTAATCTTGCAAATCTATTGGGGTGTACCAGCTCAGAACTGGCCTGTCTCTTCCGCTTACTTCGCCCTCTAACTGTGACCCAGCTACATCCTGGAGTCTCCTCATCTGAATCCTCCCCATTCCCACTGCTGGAACCATTAACAACCAGCTCAGTCCTATCCATTTCCCTTTCAAGTGTCTGAATTTCATGTAGCGTTATACTTGGCGCCAAAGAATATGGGCGTTGTATTTAGCGCCAATAATGTGGGCGTCATTTTTGGCGCAAAAAAATGTGGTTATTTAAATTTCACTTTTTTATTGCTTCTGGTTTTTAGAAGCTTATTATTTTGCATTTCTTTTCCCATTCCTGAAACTGTCATTTAAGGAATTTGATAATTTTGCTTTAAATATTGTTTTTTTCTATTACATATTGCAAGATTTCACTGTTCCTGTTTCAAAATCATTCTAAGGGATTCCTTTTGACTGAAGTTCAGTCCTACCAAAGCTAAGTTCATTTATTTTAAAAATGTTATTAATGTTTTTTCTTTAGCTATGGTTTGTAATAAGTTATCATGATAAACTTTTACATGCAGAATCCGTTAGTATTTATGCTTTATATATTTGCTATTCTTTTTACATCTTATGTACAAGAATTACGTAGAAGATTTATAAGAATATTTTTCTGATTCTATTTTAAAGGCTTTCTCTGACATCGTGCCTTCTAAAAAAAATAAAAAAAAATTTTTTAGGTCTTTTTCAAACTTCTTTTCTTCTGTTAAGTGTGATCAGTCCACGGGTCATCATTACTTGTGGGATATTAACTGCTCCCCTACAGGAAGTGCAAGAGGATTCACCCAGCAGAGTTGCTATATAGCTCCTCCCCTCTACGTCACCTCCAGTCATTCTCTTGCACCCAACGACTAGATAGGATGTGTGAGAGGACTATGGTGATATATTTAGTTTTTAAAAATATTTTGGGCACTTTTTTTCCACTTGGCAATAGTTTTGATTTAAATTAGAGCAGTTCACTGATCCCTCTCACTGTTATGTGTGTGGGGGAGGGGCCATTTTGGTGCTTTCACTACGCATCAGAAAAAACTCAGTCAGAGGTTCATTTTCTTCCTGCATGATCCGGTTCATCTCTACAGAGTTCAGGGATCTCAAAAGCCTTTTTTGAGGGAAGTAATCATTACAGCAGAGCTGTGCTGATGGTATTGACTGTGATATAAAAAACGTTTATTTGTGTATTTTTTTCTGCTGCCTGGGTTAGTTATCATTTGCTGAGGGGAACAATCCTTTGCTAAAACTGTATATTTTGACAAAGATTGATGCTATAACTTAATTATTTTATCTGTTATAATATTTTTCTGTGCTTCTTAAAGGCACAGTTCGTTTTCATATTGGTCTTCGCTTCATACTTTTTCCAAATTTTACAAATTTGACACTTTTGCTTCCTCGGAGGCTATTTTTGGGAGAAAGGTTCTTCAGGCAGTGGTTCCTTCTGTATAAAGAGCCTGCCTATCCCTCCCGTCATCCGTGTACTTTTGCTTTGGTATTGGTATCCCACAAGTAATGATGACCCGTGGACTGATCACACTTAACAGAAGGAAACATAATTTATGCTTACCTGATAAATTCCTTTCTTCTGTAGTGTGATCAGTCCACGGCCCGCCCTGTTTTTTAAGGCAGGTAAATATTTTTTAAATTATACTTCAGTCACCACTACACCCTTGGCTTCTCCTTTCTCGTTGGTCCTTGGTCGAATGACTGGAGGTGACGTAGAGGGGAGGAGCTATATAGCAACTCTGCTGGGTGAATCCTCTTGCACTTCCTGTAGGGGAGCAGTTAATATCCCACAAGTAATGATGACCCGTGGACTGATCACACTACAGAAGAAAGGAATTTATCAGGTAAGCATAAATTATGTTTTTTAATTATTGAGCTTTCAAATGACCAACTACATAATGATTTATCCTTCTCTGATGATGTTTTTTCTCATTTCAGAATTTTCTTCATCAGATATTGACACTATCAAATCCACTTTTTTATTTAGTACATTTGTTCTTTGTTGAAAAGGTGTTGATTATTTTGGATATTAAGGTAATTAGTTCTTTCAAGAATAACTAACATTTTATTCTTCTGTATTTTCAGAGGGTTTTTTCCAGTTCCTCATACTAGAGAATGGAATAGGCTGGGAATTTTCTTTTATTCCTTCTTTAAAGGTTTTAAATTATATTCTTTGCCGGCAGTTCATTTCAATTTTGATGGTTCTCCAATTTAATGGGGCTATCTCTACTCCTGCTAATTATGCTATTGTTTCTATAGCAAAATAGTATTTATTTTTCCTTTAGATGGTTGTATCCTATTTAAGGAAAATTATTTTTCAGGTATTTTTCTTGGACCTGTGTTTTATTTGAATGATGTTGCAATTGCTTCATTTTTTTCTGTTTACTTTAAAATCAAGTATCAGATTATGTTTTTATTTAGCATTGTTAAGGGACAAAGTCTACTGCTCATTTGAGGTTAGACTGGGTGCTGTTGCATTTGTCTTGTTGTCTTGCATTTGTTTATGCAAGTCTGGTGTGTTGACTGGTCTTTTAACTGGATTAACATGCTAATAATTTCATTTGTATCTTCATTTTATTGAATATTTTCACAAATGAGGTTTTAATCTATGTCTTTAGCTGTTTTTAGTTAGAAGAATTTTGTGATTTTTAAAAAAATCCTTATTTCTTTTTTTCCAAGATAATCAATTATTTGGTTCATTTTGGATTCAATTCTTAACTGTTACTCTGGGCTTCAAGATTGAGTTCTAAGACTAAAACTTTAAGCTTATTTTAGTTTGGTTGTTCTTACTAAGGAACAAAATTCTAATTCTTATCCAAGTAACGTTTTTAATTGGAAGTTTTTTTGGTTCAATTTCTTAGATTTTGGTACAGAATAAAATTTAGAGTTAAACCGTCTATGAGAAGTCTTTTTCTCTCTATTATATTCCAGCTATTCCAGTAAGGCTAACATTTTCCTATATATTTTGGGTAATGTTGAAGTGCGGCTGATCACCTGTTGGGGCTCAAGCGCTGCTCAGATCTGGAATCTCCTGGGGTATTTATTCCAGTTCCATTTTTAGGAACTGGGTTTTGGGGTTTTTATTCAAAACTATTCATTGTTCCAAAGATAGAAAATCTTTTTATTATGTACCATCTTTTAGATTGGTATTTATATGGTCTATTCGGCCTTTTTTTGGTCAGTGATAGCATTATTTGTTTTCATTAGATACAATAGATGCATATCTTCATTTTCTGTTTTCATTCAAATTATTTTTATTTTCTGAGACTACGGAATCTCATATGATTCAACTTTGTTTTTTCAAGACATGGTTAGAGGATCTTTTTAGCAAAAGCTCTTGATTCCTCACACAAGGGTCACCTTTTTTAGGTTTCCAGATAGATTGTGTCACTGTCTTTGTCTCTAACAGACACGTGACTTTTTAATTGGGTTTTGTCTGTCGGTACCTTCAGTCTCTATTATTTCCTTCAGTTGCTATATATGCATGGAAATTTAGGTCTTATGGCTGCAGCATTAGATTCAATTTTCTTTGTTCATTTTCATAGAAAACCTTTCCAGTTTTTTATGCTGAATAATGGTGCAGGGATTCTAGGATTTCACTTTTTAAATCTTCGAATTCTATGTTTATCTATCTTTAATTCGGTGGTTAAGATCACCATCATTTAGTTCTACAGGTCTCTTCGATTCTTTCAACCTGGACCATGATCTCTATAGATGCAAGTCTTTTAGGTTGGGAGGCTGTCTGAGGTTCTCTGTCAGCACAAGGGGTTTGGAAATCTCAGGAGGCGAGATTACCATTTGATATTTTGGAACTCCGTGCATTCCCGGAGTTCTTCAGTTGGTTTCTTTTGAAGAAGAGACGTTTATTGTTTTTTTCAAACATTATCACATCTGTGGTGTATGTCAATCATTAGGGTGTGACTATCAGTCTTTAGACTGTGACAAAAGTATCTTGGATATTTGCTTGGGCTAAATCCAGCTCCTATCTAAATTCTGGGGTCCTTTTCCTAGGTATAGACGTTTGGGAAGCGGATTATCTCTGTTAATCAAGCTTTACATCCGGGAGAATGGTCTTTACCCAGATATGTTTTTCAATTTTTCAGATGTGAGGGCTTCCAGAAATAGATCTGTTGGCCTCTCGTCTTAACAAGGACCCTATTTCAGGTCCGGGGATCCTCAAGCGGAAGTAGCGTATGCATTGACACTTCCTTGGAATTATCATTCTGTCTATATCTTCCGCCTCTAGTTCTTCCAAAATTATAATGGAGCGTTCGTTTGTACTGCTGGTGGTTCCAGTATGGCCTCACAGGTTTTGGTATGCGGATCTCATTCGGATGGCCAGTTGCCAACCTTGGACATTTCCGTTAAGACCAGACCTATCTCAAGGCCCATTTTTCCATCAGGATCTCAAATCATTTAATTTGAAGGTATGGAGATTGAACGTTTGATTCTTAGTCATAGAGGTTTCTCTGACTCAGTGATTAATACTATGTTACAGGTTTGTAAATCTGTCTCTAGAAAGATTTATTATCGAGTTTGGAAGGCTTACATTTCTTGGTGTTCTTCTCATAAATTCTTTTGGCATTCTTTTAGAATTCCTACAATTTTACAATTTTTCAGGTTGGTTTAGATAAGGTTTTGTCTGCAAGTTCTTTGAAAGGACAAATCTCTACTCTTTCTGTTCTTTTTCACGGAAAGATTGCTATTCATTCTGATATTCATTGTTTTGTACAGGCTTTGGTTTGTATCAAGCCTGTCATTAAGTCAATATCTCCTCCTTGGAGTCTCAATTTGGTACTGAGGGCTTTACAGGCTCCTCCGTTTGAACCTTTGCGTTCTCTGGACATTAAAATTACTTTCTTGGAAAGTATTGTTCCTTTTGGTTATCTCTTCTGCTAGAAGAGTTTCTGAGTTTTCTGCTCTTTCTTGTGGATCTCCTTTTCTGATTTTTCATCAGGGTAAGGCAGTGTTCCTTCCTGTTATTCATTATTTTGTTCAGGCTTTGGTTCTTATCAAACCTGTCATTAAGCCAATTTCTCCTCCTTGGAGTTTTAATTTGGTTCTAAAGGCTTTGCAGGCTCTTCTATTTGAGCATATGTTTTCTCTAGACATTATTTACTTTCATGGAAAGTATTGTTCTTTTTAGACATCTCTTCAGCTAGAACAATTTTTAATTATCTGTTCTTTCTTGTGAGTCTCCTTTTTCTGATTTTTTCATCAGGATAAGGTGATTTTTGCTATCCTCATTTCAATTCTTACCTAAAGTTGTGATTTCTATCAACATTAGGGAGGAATTATTGTCTTTTCCTAAGACTTCTTTGGCAAGATTCTTACATTCTTTGGATATGGTAAGAGTTTTGAAATCTTATGTTGAAGCTATTCAGATTTCAGATAGTCTTCTAGTCTATTTGTTATCTTTTCTGGTGTTAGGAAGGTCAAAAGGCTTCTGCCATTTATTTGGCATCTTGCTTAAACTTTTGATTCATCATGCTTATTTGGAGTCGGGTGGATTCCCGCCTCGGAGGATTACGGCTCATTCTACTAGGTAAGTTTCTACTTCCTGGGCTTTTTAAGAATGAAGCTTCTGTTGATCAGATTTGCAAAGCAATGACTTGGTCTTCTTTGCATACTTTTACTATGTTCTACCATTTTGATGTTTTTCTCTTCTTTAGAAGCAGTTTTGGTAGAATGGTACTTCAGGCAGCTGTTTCAGTTTGATTCTTCTGCTTATATTTTCAGTTTTTTTCATTATAAAAATTGAAACTTTTTTTGATTTGGGTAGTGGATTAATTTTTCAGCGGAATTGGCTGTCTTTATTTTTTCCCTCCCTCTCTAGTGACTCTTGCGTGGAAGTTCCACATCTTGGGTATTTATTATCCCATACGTCACTAGCTCATGGACTCTTGCTAATTACATGAAAGAAAACATAATTTATGTAAGAACTTACCTGATAAATTCATTTCTTTCATATTAGCAAGAGTCCATGAGGCCCACCCTTTTTGTGGTGGTTATGATTTTTTTGTATAAAGCACAATTATTCCAATTCCTTATTTGATGCTTTCGCTCTTTTCTTATCACCCCACTTCTTGGCTATTTGTTAAACTGAATTGTGGGTGTGGTGAGGGGTGTATTTATAGGCATTTTGAGGTTTGGGAAACTTTGCCCCTCCTGGTAGGAATGTATATCCCATACGTCACTAGCTCATGGACTCTTGCTAATATGAAAGAAATGAATTTATCAGGTAAGTTCTTACATAAATTATGTTTTTTTGTACTTTAGTTAGTTTATTTAATTGTATTTAATTGTAGGTATTTTATTTAATTAATTTATTGATAGTGTAGTGTTAGGTTTAATTGTAGATAATTGTAGGCATTTTATTTAATTAATTTATTGCTAGTGTAGTGTTAGGTTTAATTGTAACTTAGGTTAGGATTTATTTTACAGGTAATTTTGTAATTATTTTAACTAGGTAGCTATTAAATAGTTATTAACTATTTAATAGCTATTGTACCTGGTTAAAATAAATACAAAGTTGCCTGTAAAATAAATATAAATCCTAAAATAGCTACAATATAATTATAATTTATATTGTAGCTATATTAGGGTTTATTTTACAGGTAAGTATTTAGCTTTAAATAGGAATAATTTATATAATAAGAGTTAATTTATTTCATTAGAATAAAATTATATTTAACTTAGGGGGGTGTTAGGGTTATGGTTAGACTTAGCTTTAGGGGTTAATACATTTATTAGAGTAGCGGCGAGGTCCGGTCGGCAGATTAGGGGTTAATAATTGAAGTTAGGTGTCGGCGATGTTAGGGAGGGCAGATTAGGGGTTAATACTATTTCTTATAGGGTTATTAAGGCGGGAGTGAGGCGGATTAGGGGTTAATAACTTTATTATAGTAGCGGTGAGGTCCGGTCGGCAGATTAGGGGTTAATAATTGTAGGTAGCTGGCGGCGACGTTGTGGGGGGCAGATTAGGGGTTAATAAATATAATATAGGGGTCGGCGGTGTTAGGGGCAGCAGATTAAGGGTACATAGCTATAATGTAGGTTGCGGCGGTGTACGGAGCGGAAGATTAGGGGTTGATAATAATATGCAGGGGTCAGCGATAGCGGAGGCGGCAGATTAGGGGTTAATAAGTGTAAGGCTAGGGGTGTTTAGACTCGGGGTACATGTTAGGGTGTTAGGTGCAGACTTAGGAAGTGTTTCCCCATAAGAAACAATGGGGCTGCGTTAAGAGCTGAACGCTGCTTTTTTGCAGGTGTTAGGTTTTTTTTCAGCTCAAACTGTCCCATTGTTTCCTATGGGGGAATCGTGCATGAGCACGTTTTTGAAGCTGGCCGCGTCCGTAAGCACCGCTGGCATTGAGAGTTGCAGTGGCGGTAAATTATGCTCTACGCTCCCTTTTTGGAGCCTAACGCACTGAAAATCCAGCCATTCTGTGAACTCTAAATACCAGCGGTATTTAAAAGGTGCGGCCAAAAAAAAGCATGCGTAGCTAACGCACCCCTTCTAACGCAAAACTCCAAATCTAGGCCTTAGAATGCTAATAAACCATTTTTTTTAGTAAAAAGTTAAAAAATAAAGATTCAATTACATTTTTTAAATTATTAAATTTGTACACAGAGTTGCCTCAAAATTAATGAATGTTTGGAGATTAAATATGTTTTTTAAAAGTTTTTTAAAAGTAACCAAAATTATATTAAACTATTAAAAAAAATCTGACATTGGTTAAAATTATTCTTAAGCGAAAACAAAATGTATGCTTACCTGATAAATGTATTTATTTCCTGATATGGAGAGTCCACAACGTTATTTCAATTACTAGTGGGAATATCACTCCTGGCCAGCAGGAGGAGGCAAAGAGCACCACAGCAAAGCTGTTAAGTGTTACTCCCCTACCCATAATCCCCAGTCATTTGACCAAAGGGAAATGGAGAAAGGAATAACACAAAGGTGTAGAGATGCCTGAGGTTTAGTAAAAAATAACTGTCTTAATTAAGGGTGGGGTCGTGGACTCTCCATATCCGGAAAGAAAGAAATTTATCAGGTAAGCATAAATTTTGTTTTCTTTCCTAAGATATGGAGAGTCCACGACGTCATTCCAATTACTAGTGGGAACCAATACCCAAGCCAGAGGACACGGAATGAATAGGGAGGGAGAACAAGACAGGCAGACCTAAACAGAAGGCACCACCACTTGAAGAACCTTTCTCCCAAAAGAGGCCTCAGCCGAGGCAAAAGTATAAAATTTGGAAAAAGTATGCAGAGAGGTTGCAGCCTTGCAAATCTGTTCCACAGAAGCTTCATTTTTGAAAGCCCAAGAAGAGGAGACAGCCCTAGTGGAATGAACTGTAATTCTCTCAGGAGGCTGCTGTCCAGCAGTCTCATAAGCAAAACGAATCATACTTCTCAACCAGAGGGAAAGAGAAGTAGCCTTCTGACCCTTACACTTTCTTGAGAAACAAACAAACAGGGCAGAAGACTGGCCAAAATCCTTAGTCGCCTGTAGGTAGAATTTTAGAGCACGCACAACATCCAAGCTGTGCAACAGACGTTCTTTATGAGCAGAAGGATTGGGACAGAGAGAAGGAACAACAATTTCCTGATTAATATTTCTATCCGAAACCACTTTAGGAAGAAACCTCAATTTAGTACAAAGAACCGCCTTATCCGCATGAAAGATAAGGTAAGAAGAATCACATTGCAAAGCCGAAAGTTCCGAAACTCTCCAAGCAGGTGAGATAGCAATAAGAAACAAAACCTTCCAAGATAGCAACTTAATCTATGGAATGCATTGGCTCAAACAGAGCCTGCTGCAAAACTTTAAGAACAAGATTGAGGCTCCAAGGAGGAGCAACAGGTTTAAACACAAGCCTGATTTTGACCAGAGCCTGACAAAAAGATTGAACATCTGGCACATCCGCCAGACACTTGTGTAACAAAATAGATAATGCAGAAATCTGATCTTTCAGAGAACTGACTGACAACCCTTTCTCAGACCTTCCTGGAGAAAAAGACAAAATTCTAGGAATCCTGACCCTACTCCAGGAGTATAATCACTCAGAAAGTTTGGAAAACAGCACACCAATCCTTGTGGGGCACGGAATTAAAGGACCTGCCAAGTCCCAATATACAATCCAAAAGCAAAGAATATTCCAGCCTCCAAAATTCTTTTAAAAGAACCTTTATTTCCACATGGGGTCCTCAGAAGAAAACATACAACGTTTCAAGCCTATTGAAGGCTCTTAGTCATGTATAATATTATACATGACTAAGAGTCTTCAATAGGCTTGAAACGTTGTATGTTTTCTTCTGAGAACCCTACTCCAGGAGTAGCCCTTAAATTCACACCAATAAAGGTATTTATGCCATACCTTATGGTAAATTTTTCGAGTAACAGGCTTGCAAGCCTGGATCATAGTCTCAATGACCGACTCAGAAAATCCACGCTTAAACAGAACTAAGTGTTCAATCTCCAAGCAGTCAGCTTCAGAATAAAATGAGATTTGGATGGAGGAATGGACCCTGAGTTAGAAGATCCTTCCTCAGAGGCAACCTCCAAGGCGGCCGAGAAGACATCTTCACTAAGTCTGCATACCAGATCCTGCGAGACCATGCAGGAGCTATTAGAATTACCAATGCTCTCTCTTGTTTGATACGAGCAATAACTCGTGGAAGGTGCGCAAACGGGGGAAACAGGTATGCTAGACCGAAATCCCAAGGAACTGCCAGAGCATCTATCAGAGCGACCTGAGGATCTCTTGACCTTGAACTGTACCGTGGAAGCTTGGTGTTCTACAGAGACGCCATCAGATCCAACTCCGGCACCCCCCATTTGAGGGTTAACCAGGAGAACACCTCCAGATGAAGAGCCCGGGATGAAATGTCTGTCTGCTCAGGAAATTATTATTATTATTATCATTTATTTGTATAGCGCCGCCAAATTCCGTAGCGCTGGGTACAATGATAGGGGTATACAATGACAAAGATTTGTGATACAATACAAAACATAACAAAAGGAAATAACTAAATAACTTTATTTCTAGCATTCCAATTTTTCTTTTTTTCTTTTTCTGTCTGTGTGGGTAATTAGGGGTGGGATTATTTTCACCTGTTTGGGCCTTGCAAGCCTATAAATTTAGCACATTTACTCTGCGAGCTTGCTCTTTTAGGCTTGCTGTATTGATTCTCTGTTAAAGTAACATTGTCTGTTTAAGTATAATAGTTAGCTAACCAAGGTAGTTAGGCAAACAAGGTTTTGGGGTAACCAAGGGGAAATATATTTATTTTATACTTTTAAGTTAAACCTTTTATTAAGAATGTGTGAGAAGCTCATTCAGTGTACAGCTTGCCACATGTTTGCATCACTGGAGCAGCCGCTTCTGGGATTATATGTTTGTGGCAAGTGCGAGCATATTGTCTCTTTAGAAACTCGTATTGGGGATCTGGAGGAACGAATTGCAACACTACATGAAATTCAGACACTTGAAAGGGAAATGGATAGGACTGAGCTGGTTGTTAATGGTTCCAGCAGTGGGAATGGGGAGGATTCAGATGAGGAGACTCCAGGATGTAGCTGGGTCACAGTTAGAGGGCGAAGTAAGCGGAAGAGACAGGCCAGTTCTGAGCTGGTACACCCCAATAGATTTGCAAGATTAAGTGAAGATGTTGGGGATATCAGTTCAGGGGTGGCAGTGTCAGAGAGGGCCGTGTTGCCTAGTATAGTGAACAGTCCTTTAGCTGTGGAAGAGGAGCATACTATGGTGGCCAGTCCTTCAGTCATGGAAGAGGGGCATACAAGTCAGGGCCAGAGGCAGATGTTGGTGGTAGGAGACTCTATTATAAGGAAGGTTGATAGGGTAATTTGTCATCCAGACCCTTTACATAGAACAGTTTACTGTCTTCCAGGGGCTCGTGTTAGGCATATTGTGGAGCGTATTGATAGATTGTTAGAGAATCAATACAGCAAGCCTAAAAGAGCAAGCTCGCAGAGTAAATGTGCTAAATTTATAGGCTTGCAAGGCCCAAACAGGTGAAAATAATCCCACCCCTAATTACCCACACAGACAGAAAAAGAAAAAAACAAAAATTGGAATGCTAGAAATAAAGTTATTTAGTTATTTCCTTTTGTTATGTTTTGTATTGTATCACAAATCTTTGTCATTGTATACCCCTATCATTGTACCCAGCGCTACGGAATTTGGCGGCGCTATACAAATAAATGATAATAATAATAATAATTTCCTGAGCAGACAGACATTTCATCCCGGGCTCTTCATCTGGAGGTGTTCTCCTGGTTAACCCTCAAATGGGGGGTGCCGGAGTTGGATCTGATGGCGTCTCTGTAGAACACCAAGCTTCCACGGTACAGTTCAAGGTCAAGAGATCCTCAGGTCGCTCTGATAGATGCTCTGGCAGTTCCTTGGGATTTCGGTCTAGCATACCTGTTTCCCCCGTTTGCGCACCTTCCACGAGTTATTGCTCGTATCAAACAAGAGAGAGCATTGGTAATTCTAATAGCTCCTGCATGGTCTCGCAGGATCTGGTATGCAGACTTAGTGAAGATGTCTTCTCGGCCGCCTTGGAGGTTGCCTCTGAGGAAGGATCTTCTAACTCAGGGTCCATTCCTCCATCCAAATCTCATTTTATTCTGAAGCTGACTGCTTGGAGATTGAACACTTAGTTCTGTTTAAGCGTGGATTTTCTGAGTCGGTCATTGAGACTATGATCCAGGCTTGCAAGCCTGTTACTCGAAAAATTTACCATAAGGTATGGCATAAATACCTTTATTGGTGTGAATTTAAGGGCTACTCCTGGAGTAGGGTTCTCAGAAGAAAACATACAACGTTTCAAGCCTATTGAAGACTCTTAGTCATGTATAATATTATACATGACTAAGAGCCTTCAATAGGCTTGAAACGTTGTATGTTTTCTTCTGAGGACCCCATGTGGAAATAAAGGTTCTTTTAAAAGAATTTTGGAGGCTGGAATATTCTTTGCTTTTGGATTGTATATTGGGACTTGGCAGGTCCTTTAATTCCGTGCCCCACAAGGATTGGTGTGCTGTTTTCCAAACTTTCTGAGTGATTATACTCCTGGAGTAGGGTCAGGATTCCTAGAATTTTGTCTTTTTCTCCAGGAAGGTCTGAGAAAGGGTTGTCAGTTCTCTGAAAGATCAGATTTCTGCATTATCTATTTTGTTACACAAGTGTCTGGCGGATGTGCCAGATGTTCAATCTTTTTGTCAGGCTCTGGTCAAAATCAGGCTTGTGTTTAAACCTGTTGCTCCTCCTTGGAGCCTCAATCTTGTTCTTAAAGTTTTGCAGCAGGCTCTGTTTGAGCCAATGCATTCCATAGATTAAGTTGCTATCTTGGAAGGTTTTGTTTCTTATTGCTATCTCACCTGCTTGGAGAGTTTCGGAACTTTCGGCTTTGCAATGTGATTCTTCTTACCTTATCTTTCATGCGGATAAGGCGGTTCTTTGTACTAAATTGAGGTTTCTTCCTAAAGTGGTTTCGGATAGAAATATTAATCAGGAAATTGTTGTTCCTTCTCTCTGTCCCAATCCTTCTGCTCATAAAGAACGTCTGTTGCACAGCTTGGATGTTGTGCGTGCTCTAAAATTCTACCTACAGGCGACTAAGGATTTTGGCCAGTCTTCTGCCCTGTTTGTTTGTTTCTCAAGAAAGTGTAAGGGTCAGAAGGCTACTTCTCTTTCCCTCTGGTTGAGAAGTATGATTCGTTTTGCTTATGAGACTGCTGGACAGCAGCCTCCTGAGAGAATTACAGTTCATTCCACTAGGGCTGTCTCCTCTTCTTGGGCTTTCAAAAATGAAGCTTCTGTGGAACAGATTTGCAAGGCTGCAACCTCTCTGCATACTTTTTCCAAATTTTATACTTTTGCCTCGGCTGAGGCCTCTTTTGGGAGAAAGGTTCTTCAAGTGGTGGTGCCTTCTGTTTAGGTCTGCCTGTCTTGTTCTCCCTCCCTATTCATTCCGTGTCCTCTGGCTTGGGTATTGGTTCCCACTAGTAATTGGAATGACGTCGTGGACTCTCCATATCTTAGGAAAGAAAACAAAATTTATGCTTACCTGATAAATTTCTTTCTTTCCGGATATGGAGAGTCCACGACCCCACCCTTAATTAAGACAGTTATTTTTTACTAAACCTCAGGCATCTCTACACCTTTGTGTTATTCCTTTCTCCATTTCCCTTTGGTCAAATGACTGGGGATTATGGGTAGGGGAGTAACACTTAACAGCTTTGCTGTGGTGCTCTTTGCCTCCTCCTGCTGGCCAGGAGTGATATTCCCACTAGTAATTGAAATAACGTCGTGGACTCTCCATATCAGGAAATAAATACATTTATCAGGCAAGCATACATTTTGTTTTCGCTTAAGAATAATTTTAACCAATGTCAGATTTTTTTTAATAGTTTAATATAATTTTGGTTACTTTCAAAAAACATATTTAATCTCCAAACACTTCATTGCAATCATTCATTAATTTTGAGGCAACTCTGTGTACAAATTTAATAATTTAAAAAATGTAATTGAATCTTTATTTTTTAACTTTTTACTAAAAAAAATGGTTTATTAGCATTCTAAGGCCTAGATTTGGAGTTTTGCGTTAGAAGGGGTGCATTAGCTACGCATGCTTTTTTTTGGCCGCACCTTTTAAATACCGCTGGTATTTAGAGTTCACAGAATGGCTGGATTTTCAGTGCGTTAGGCTCCAAAAAGGGAGCGTAGAGCATAATTTACCGCCACTGCAACTCTCAATGCCAGCGGTGCTTACGGACGCGGCCAGCTTCAAAAACGTGCTCATGCACGATTCCCCCATAGGAAACAATGGGACAGTTTGAGCTGAAAAAAAACCTAACACCTGCAAAAAAGCAGCGTTCAGCTCTTAACGCAGCCCCATTGTTTCTTATGGGGAAACACTTCCTAAGTCTGCACCTAACACCCTAACATGTACCCCGAGTCTAAACACCCCTAGCCTTACACTTATTAACCCCTAATCTGCCGCCTCCGCTATCGCTGACCCCTGCATATTATTATCAACCCCTAATCTGCCGCTCCGTACACCGCCGCAACCTACATTATAGCTATGTACCCTTAATCTGCTGCCCCTAACACCGCCGACCCCTATATTATATTTATTAACCCCTAATCTGCCCCCCACAACGTCGCCGCCAGCTACCTACAATTATTAACCCCTAATCTGCCGACCGGACCTCACTGCTACTATAATAAAGTTATTAACCCCTAATCCGCCTCACTCCCGCCTTAATAACCCTATAAGAAATAGTATTAACCCCTAATCTGCCCTCCCTAACATCGCCGACACCTAACTTCAATTATTAACCCCTAATCTGCCGACCGGACCTCGCCGCTACTCTAATAAATGTATTAACCCCTAAAGCTAAGTCTAACCATAACCCTAACACCCCCCTAAGTTAAATATAATTTTATTCTAATGAAATAAATTAACTCTTATTAAATAAATTATTCCTATTTAAAGCTAAATACTTACCTGTAAAATAAACCCTAATATAGCTACAATATAAATTATAATTATATTGTAGCTATTTTAGGATTTATATTTATTTTACAGGCAACTTTGTATTTATTTTAACCAGGTACAATAGCTATTAAAAAGTTAATAACTATTTAATAGCTACCTAGTTAAAATAATTACAAAATTACCTGTAAAATAAATCCTAACCTAAGTTACAATTAAACCTAACACTACACTAGCAATAAATTAATTAAATAAAATGCCTACAATTATCTACAATTAAACCTAACACTACACTATCAATAAATTAATTAAATAAAATACCTACAATTAAATACAATTAAATAAACTAACTAAAGTACAAAAAACATAATTTATGTAAGAACTTACCTGATAAATTAATTTCTTTCATATTAGCAAGAGTCCATGAGCTAGTGACGTATGGGATATACATTCCTACCAGGAGGGGCAAAGTTTCCCAAACCTCAAAATGCCTATAAATACACCCCTCACCACACCCACAATTCAGTTTAACAAATAGCCAAGAAGTGGGGTGATAAGAAAAGAGCGAAAGCATCAAATAAGGAATTGGAATAATTGTGCTTTATACAAAAAAATCATAACCACCACAAAAAGGGTGGGCCTCATGGACTCTTGCTAATATGAAAGAAATGAATTTATCAGGTAAGTTCTTACATAAATTATGTTTTCTTTCATGTAATTAGCAAGAGTCCATGAGCTAGTGACGTATGGGATAATAAATACCCAAGATGTGGAACTTCCACGCAAGAGTCACTAGAGAGGGAGGGAAAAAATAAAGACAGCCAATTCCGCTGAAAAATTAATCCACTACCCAAATCAAAAAAAGTTTCAATTTTTATAATGAAAAAAACTGAAAATATAAGCAGAAGAATCAAACTGAAACAGCTGCCTGAAGTACCATTCTACCAAAACTGCTTCTAAAGAAGAGAAAAACATCAAAATGGTAGAACATAGTAAAAGTATGCAAAGAAGACCAAGTCATTGCTTTGCAAATCTGATCAACAGAAGCTTCATTCTTAAAAAGCCCAGGAAGTAGAAACTTACCTAGTAGAATGAGCCGTAATCCTCCGAGGCGGGAATCCACCCGACTCCAAATAAGCATGATGAATCAAAAGTTTAAGCAAGATGCCAAATAAATGGCAGAAGCCTTTTGACCTTCCTAACACCAGAAAAGATAACAAATAGACTAGAAGACTATCTGAAATCTGAATAGCTTCAACATAAGATTTCAAAACTCTTACCATATCCAAAGAATGTAAGAATCTTACCAAAGAAGTCTTAGGAAAAGACAATAATTCCTCCCTAATGTTGATAGAAATCACAACTTTAGGTAAGAATTGAAATGAGGATAGCAAAAACCACCTTATCCTGATGAAAAAATCAGAAAAAGGAGACTCACAAGAAAGAACAGATAATTAAAAATTGTTCTAGCTGAAGAGATGTCTAAAAAGAACAATACTTTCCATGAAAGTAAATAATGTCTAGAGAAAACATATGCTCAAATAGAAGAGCCTGCAAAGCCTTTAGAACCAAATTAAAACTCCAAGGAGGAGAAATTGGCTTAATGACAGGTTTGATAAGAACCAAAGCCTGAACAAAATAATGAATAACAGGAAGGAACACTGCCTTACCCTGATGAAAAATCAGAAAAGGAGATCCACAAGAAAGAGCAGAAAACTCAGAAACTCTTCTAGCAGAAGAGATAACCAAAAGGAACAATACTTTCCAAGAAAGTAATTTTAATGTCCAGAGAACGCAAAGGTTCAAACGGAGGAGCCTGTAAAGCCCTCAGTACCAAATTGAGACTCCAAGGAGGAGATATTGACTTAATGACAGGCTTGATACAAACCAAAGCCTGTACAAAACAATGAATATCAGAATGAATAGCAATCTTTCCGTGAAAAAGAACAGAAAGAGTAGAGATTTGTCCTTTCAAAGAACTTGCAGACAAAACCTTATCTAAACCAACCTGAAAAATTGTAAAATTGTAGGAATTCTAAAAGAATGCCAAAAGAATTTATGAGAAGAACACCAAGAAATGTAAGCCTTCCAAACTCGATAATAAATCTTTCTAGAGACAGATTTACAAACCTGTAACATAGTATTAATCACTGAGTCAGAGAAACCTCTATGACTAAGAATCAAACGTTCAATCTCCATACCTTCAAATTAAATGATTTGAGATCCTGATGGAAAAATGGGCCTTGAGATAGGTCTGGTCTTAACGGAAATGTCCAAGGTTGGCAACTGGCCATCCGAATGAGATCCGCATACCAAAACCTGTGAGGCCATACTGGAACCACCAGCAGTACAAACGAACGTTCCATTATAATTTTGGAAGAACTAGAGGCGGAAGATATAGACAGAATGATAATTCCAAGGAAGTGTCAATGCATACGCTACTTCCGCTTGAGGATCCCCGGACCTGAAATAGGGTCCTTGTTAAGACGAGAGGCCAACAGATCTATTTCTGGAAGCCCTCACATCTGAAAAATTGAAAAACATATCTGGGTAAAGACCATTCTCCCGGATGTAAAGCTTGATTAACAGAGATAATCCGCTTCCCAAACGTCTATACCTAGGAAAAGGACCCCAGAATTTAGATAGGAGCTGGATTTAGCCCAAGCAAATATCCAAGATACTTTTGTCACAGTCTAAATACTGATAGTCACACCCTAATGATTGACATACACCACAGATGTGATAATGTTTGAAAAAAACAATAAACGTCTCTTCTTCAAAAGAAACCAACTGAAGAACTCCGGGAATGCACGGAGTTCCAAAATATCAAATGGTAATCTCGCCTCCTGAGATTTCCAAACCCCTTGTGCTGACAGAGAACCTCAGACAGCCTCCCAACCTAAAAGACTTGCATCTATAGAGATCATGGTCCAGGTTGAAAGAATCGAAGAGACCTGTAGAACTAAATGATGGTGATCTTAACCACCGAATTAAAGATAGATAAACATAGAATTCGAAGATTTAAAAAGTGAAATCCTAGAATCCCTGCACCATTATTCAGCATAAAAAACTGGAAAGGTTTTCTATGAAAATGAACAAAGAGAATTGAATCTAATGCTGCAGCCATAAGACCTAAATTTCCATGCATATATAGCAACTGAAGGAAATAATAGAGACTGAAGGTACCGACAGACAAAACCCAATAAAAAAGTCACGTGTCTGTTAGAGACAAAGACAGTGACACAATCTATCTGGAAACCTAAAAAAGGTGACCCTTGTGTGAGGAATCAAGAGCTTTTGATAAAAAGATCCTCTAACCATGTCTTGAAAAAACAAAGTTGAATCATATGAGATTCCGTAGTCTCAGAAAATAAAAATAATTTGAATGAAAACAGAAAATGAAGATATGCATCTATTGTATCTAATGAAAACAAATAATGCTATCACTGACCAGAAAAAGGCCGAATAGACCATATAAATACCAATCTAAAAGATGGTACATAATAAAAAGATTTTCTATCTTTGGAACAATGAATAGTTTTGAATAAAACCCCCAAAACCCAGTTCCTAAAAATGGAACTGGAATAAATACCCCAGGAGATTCCAGATCTGAGCAGCGCTTGAGCCCCAACAGGTGATCAGCCGCACTTCAACATTACCCAAAATATATAGGAAAATGTTAGCCTTACTGGAATAGCTGGAATATAATAGAGAGAAAAAGACTTCTCATAGACGGTTTAACTCTAAATTTTATTCTGTACCAAAATCTAAGAAATTGAACCAAAAAAACTTCCAATTAAAAACGTTACTTGGATAAGAATTAGAATTTTGTTCCTTAGTAAGAACAACCAAACTAAAATAAGCTTAAAGTTTTAGTCTTAGAACTCAATCTTGAAGCCCAGAGTAACAGTTAAGAATTGAATCCAAAATGAACCAAATAATTGATTATCTTGGAAAAAAAGAAATAAGGATTTTTTTAAAAATCACAAAATTCTTCTAACTAAAAACAGCTAAAGACATAGATTAAAACCTCATTTGTGAAAATATTCAATAAAATGAAGATACAAATGAAATTATTAGCATGTTAATCCAGTTAAAAGACCAGTCAACACACCAGACTTGCATAAACAAATGCAAGACAACAAGACAAATGCAACAGCACCCAGTCTAACCTCAAATGAGCAGTAGACTTTGTCCCTTAACAATGCTAAATAAAAACATAATCTGATACTTGATTTTAAAGTAAACAGAAAAAAATGAAGCAATTGCAACATCATTCAAATAAAACACAGGTCCAAGAAAAATACCTGAAAAATAATTTTCCTTAAATAGGATACAACCATCTAAAGGAAAAATAAATACTATTTTGCTATAGAAACAATAGCATAATTAGCAGGAGTAGAGATAGCCCCATTAAATTGGAGAACCATCAAAATTGAAATGAACTGCCGGCAAAGAATATAATTTAAAACCTTTAAAGAAGGAATAAAAGAAAATTCCCAGCCTATTCCATTCTCTAGTATGAGGAACTGGAAAAAACCCTCTGAAAATACAGAAGAATAAAATGTTAGTTAGTCTTGAAAGAACTAATTACCTTAATATCCAAAATAATCAACACCTTTTCAACAAAGAACAAATGTACTAAATAAAAAAGTGGATTTGATAGTGTCAATATCTGATGAAGAAAATTCTGAAATGAGAAAAAACATCATCAGAGAAGGATAAATCATTATGTAGTTGGTCATTTGAAAGCTCAATAATTAAAAAAGAAGTTTGAAAAAGACCTAAAAAATTTTTTTTTATTTTTTTTAGAAGGCACGATGTCAGAGAAAGCCTTTAAAATAGAATCAGAAAAATATTCTTATAAATCTTCTACGTAATTCTTGTACATAAGATGTAAAAAGAATAGCAAATATATAAAGCATAAATACTAACGGATTCTGCATGTAAAAGTTTATCATGATAACTTATTACAAACCATAGCTAAAGAAAAAACATTAATAACATTTTTAAAATAAATGAACTTAGCTTTGGTAGGACTGAACTTCAGTCAAAAGGAATCCCTTAGAATGATTTTGAAACAGGAACAGTGAAATCTTGCAATATGTAATAGAAAAAAACAATATTTAAAGCAAAATTATCAAATTCCTTAAATGACAGTTTCAGGAATGGGAAAAGAAATGCAAAATAATAAGCTTCTAAAAACCAGAAGCAATAAAAAAGTGAAATTTAAATAACCACATTTTTTGGCGCCAAAAATGACGCCCACATTATTGGCGCTAAATACAACGCCCATATTCTTTGGCGCCAAGTATAACGCCACATCCTCTAACGCCGAAACCGACACCCACATTTTTTGGCGGGAAAAAAATGTCTGAATATACATGCGTCAAAAAATTACGTTTACAGAATACAACTTCCGGCGTCAACTATGGCGCCGGAAATGACAAAATGTTTGCGCCAAAAAAGTCAGCGCCAAGAATCACGCAATAAAAAGCAACATTTTCTGCCCCCGCGAGCCTAACAGCACGCAGGAAAAATGGTCAATTGAGAATTTTCAAGGTAATGAAAAATAAATTGAATTAAAATGCATTATCCCAAATAATGAAACTGACAGTCTGAATTATAAAGGAATACTGATTATCCTGAATCATGGCAAATATAAGTTTAAAGACATATATTTAGAACTTTACATATAAAGTGCCCAACCATAGCTTAGAGTGTCACAAAAAATAAGATTTACTTACCCCAGGACACTCATCTACATATAGTAGATAGCCAAACCAGTACTGAAACGAGAATCAATAGAGGTAATGGTATATAAGA
The DNA here is from genome assembly GCF_027579735.1 of Bombina bombina. Taxonomy (NCBI): domain Eukaryota; kingdom Metazoa; phylum Chordata; class Amphibia; order Anura; family Bombinatoridae; genus Bombina; species Bombina bombina. Next base: position 181,110,945 of record NC_069500.1, read on the forward strand.
GTATATCGTCGATCTGAAAAGGGAGGTAAGAGATGAATCTCTACGACCGATAACAGAGAACCTATGAAATAGATCCCGTAGAAGGAGACCATTGAATTCAAATAGGCAATACTCTCTTCACATCCCTCTGACATTCACTGCACTCTGAGAGGAAAATCGGGCTCCAGCCTGCTGCGAAGCGCATATCAACGTAGAATCTAGCACAAACTTACTTCACCACCTCCATGGGAGGCAAAGTTTGTAAAACTGAATTGTGGGTGTGGTGAGGGGTGTATTTATAGGCATTTTGAGGTTTGGGAAACATTGCCCCTCCTGGTAGGAATGTATATCCCCTTACGTCACTAGCTCATGGACTCTTGCTAATTACATGAAAGAAAGAACTAAGTTACAAAAAATAAAAAAATATTTACAAACATTAGAAAAATATTACAACAATTTTAAACTAATTACACCTACTCTAAGCCCCCTAATAAAATAACAAAGACCCCCAAAATAAAAAAATGCCCTACCCTATTCTAAAATTAAAATAGAAAAGCTCTTTTACCTTACCAGCCCTTAAAAGGGCCATTTGCGGGGCATGCCCCAAAGAATTCTGCTCTTTTGCCTGTAAAAAAAAACCATACAATACCCCCCCCCAACATTACAACCCACCACCCACATACCCCTAATCTAACCCAAACCCCCCTTAAATAAACCTAACACTAAGCCCCTGAAGATCTCCCTACCTTATCTTCACCACACCGGGTATCAGCGATCCGTCCAGGCTCCGATGTCTTGATAACCAAGCCCAAGCGGGGGGCTGAAGACATCCATCCTCCGGCTGAAGTCTTGATCCAAGCGGGCAGAAGAGGACATCCGGACCGGCAAACATCTTCATCCAGGAGGCATCTTCTATGTTCTTCCATCCGATGACGACCGACCTCCAGCGCGGATCCATCCTCTTCTTCCGACGACTAGACGACGAATGAAGGTTCCTTTAAGGGACATCATCCAAGATGGTGTCCCTCGAATTCCGATTGGCTGATAGGATTCTATCAGCCAATCGGAATTAAGGTAGGAAAATTCTGATTGGCTGATGGAATCAGCCAATCAGATTCAAGTTCAATCCGATTGGCTGATCCAATCAGCCAATCAGATTGAGCTCGCATTCTATTGGCTGTTCCGATCAGCCAATAGACTGTGAGCTCAATCTGATTGGCTGATCGGATCAGCCAATCGGATTGAACTTGAATCAGAATTTTCCTACCTTAATTCCGATTGGCTGATAGAATCCTATCAGCCAATCAGAATTCGAGGGACGCCATCTTGGATGACGTCCCTTAAAGGAACCTTCATTCGTCGTCTAGTCGTCGGAAGAAGAGGATGGATCCGCGCTGGAGGTCTTCAAGATGGAGCCGGTCGTCATCGGATGGAAGAACATAGAAGATGCGGCTTGGATGAAGATGTTTGCCGGTCCGGATCGACTCTTCTGCCCAGATAGGATGAAGACTTCTGCCCGAAGATGGAATTCTTTAGCCGCCGCTTGGATCCAGACTTCAGCCGGAGGATGGACGTCACTCTTCAGCCCCCGCTTGGGCTTGGATGAAGATTTCGGAGGCTTGGATCAAGACTTCGGTGGACGGATCGGTGAACCCGGCGTGGTGAAGACAAGGTAGGGAGATCTTCAGGGGCTTAGTGTTAGGTTTATTTAAGGGGGGTTTGGGTTAGATTAGGGGTATGTGGGTGGTGGGTTGTAATGTTGGGGGGGTATTGTATGGGTTTTTTTTACAGGCAAAAGAGCTGAATTCTTTGGGGCATGCCCCACAAAGGGCCCATTTAAGGGCTGGTAAGGTAAAAGAGCTTTTCTATTTTAATTTTAGAATAGGGTAGGGCATTTTTTTTATTTTGGGGGCTTTGTTATTTTATTAGGGGGCTTAGAGTAGGTGTAATTAGTTTAAAATTGTAATATTTTTCTAATGTTTGTAAATATTTTTTTATTTTTTGTAACTTAGTTCTTTTTTTATTTTTTGTACTTTAGTTAGTTTATTTAATTGTATTTGTTTGTAGGTATTTTATTTAATTAATTTATTGATAGTGTAGTGTTAGGTTTCATTGTAACTTAGGTTAGGATTTATTTTACAGGTAATTTTGTAATTATTTTAACTAGGTAGCTATTAAATAGTAAATAACTATTTAATAGCTATTGTACCTGGTTAAAATAATTACAAAGTTGCCTGTAAAATAAATATTAATCCTAAAATAGCTACAATATCATTATAATTTATATTGTAGCTATATTAGCGTTTATTTTACAGGTAAGTATTTAGCTTTAAATAGGAATAATTTATTTAATAAGAGTTAATTTATTTCGTTAGATTTAAAACACAATTTATGCTTACCTGATAAATTTATTTCTCTTGTGGTGTATCCAGTCCACGGATCATCCATTACTTGTGGGATATTCTCATTCCCAACAGGAAGTTGCAAGAGGACACCCACAGCAGAGCTGTAATATAGCTCCTCCCCTAACTGTCATAGCCAGTCATTCGACCGAAAACAAGCCGAGAAAGGAGGAACCATAGGGTGCAGTGGTTACTGTAGTTTAAATTTAAAAATGACCTGCCTTAAAATGACAGGGCGGGCCGTGGACTGGATACACCACAAGAGAAATAAATTTATCAGGTAATCATAAATTGTGTTTTCTCTTGTAAGGTGTATCCAGTCCACGGATCATCCATTACTTGTGGGATACCAATACCAAAGCTAAAGTACACGGATGAAGGGAGGGACAAGGCAGGAACTTAAATGGAAGGAAGCACTGCCCGTAAAACCTTTCTCCCAAATATAGCCTCCGAAGAAGCAAAAGTATCAAATTTGTAAAATTTTGAAAAAATATGAAGCGAAGACCAAGTCGTCGCCTTGCAAATCTGATCAAAAGAAGCCTCATTTTTAAAGGCCCAAGTGGAAGCCACAGCTCTAGTGGAATGAGCTGTAATCCTTTCAGGAGGTTGCTGTCCAACAGTCTCATAGGCTAAGCGGATTAAGCTTCTTAGTCAAAAAGAAAAAGAGGATGCCGAAGCCTTTTGACCTCTCCTCTGTCCAGAGTAGACAACAAACAAAGCAGATGTTTGACGAAAATCTTTAGTAGCTTGTAAGTAAAACTTTAAAGCACGGACCACGTCCAGATTGTGTAACACAAGGATGGAACAACAATCTCTTGATTGATATTCTTGTTAGATACCACCTTAGGTAAGAACCCAGGTTTGGTACGCAGGACTACCTTATCCGTATGAAAAATCAGATAAGGAGAATCACATTGTAAGGCAGATATCTCAGAGACTCTACGAGCTGAGGAAATAGCTACCAAAAAAAGAACTTTCCAAGATAAAAGTTTGATATCTATGGAATGAAGAGGTTCAAACGGAACTCATTGAAGAACCATAAGAACCAAGTTTAAGCTCCATGGTGGAGCAACAGGTTTAAACACAGGCTTGATTCTAACTAAAGCCTGACAAAATGCCTGAACGTCTGGAACATCTGCCAGACGCTTAACTAGCTGACAATCCTTTTTCCAAACCTTCTTGGAGAAAAGATAATATCCTAGCAATCCTGACCTTACTCCATGAGTAACCCTTGGATTCACACCAATAAAGATATCTACGCCATACCTTATGGTAAATTTTCCTGGTGACAGGCTTTCGTGCCTGTCTTAAGGTATCAATAACTGACTCGGAGAAGCCACGCTTTGATAAAATCAAGCGTTCAATCTCCAGGCAGTCAGCCTCAGAGAAATTAGATTTGGATGGTTGAAAGGACCCTGAAGTAGAAGGTCCTGTTTCAGAGGCAGAGACCATGGTGGAAAGGATAACATGTCCACTAGATCTGCATACCAGGTCCTGCGTGGCCACGCAGGTGCTATCAGAATCACAGATGCTCTCTCCGGCTTGATCTTGGCAATCAGTCGAGGGAGCAGAGGAAACGGTGGAAACACATAAGCCAGGTTGAAAGACCAGGGCGCTGCTAGAGCATCTATCAGTGTCGTCTTGGGATCCCTGGACCTGGATCCGTAACACGGAAGCTTGGCGTTCTGGCGAGACGCCATGAGATCCAGTTCTGGTTTGCCCCAACGATGAATCAGTTGTGCAAATACCTCCGGATGCAGTTCCCACTCTCCCGGATGAAAAGTCTGACGACTTAGAAAATCCGCCTCCCAGTGCTCTACACCTGGGATATGGATAGCTGATAGGTGGCAAGAGTGAATCTCTGTCCAGCAAATTATTTTTGAAACTTCTAACATCTCTAGGGAACTTCTCGTTCCCCCTTGATGGTTGATGTAAGCTACAGTCGTGATGTTGTCCGACTGAAATCTGATGTACCTCAGAGTTGCTAACTGAGGCCAAGCCTGAAGAGCCTTGAATATCGCTCTTAGTTCCAGAATATTTAATGGAAGGAGAGACTCCTCCTGAGTCCACGATCCCTGAGCCTTCAGGGAGTTCCAGACTGCACCCCAACCTAGAAGGCTGGCATCTGTCGTAACAATTGTCCAATCTGGCCTGCGAAAGGTCATACCTTTGGACAGATGGACCCGAGATAGCCACCAGAGAAGAGAATCCCTGGTCTCTTGGTCCAGATTCAGTTGAGGTGACAAATCTGTGTAATCCCCGTTCCACTGACTGAGCATGCATAGTTGCAGCGGTCTGAGATGTAAGCGTGCAAACGGCACTATGTCCATTGCCGCTACCATTAAGCCGATTACTTCCATACACTGAACCACCGAAGGGCGCGGAATGGAATGAAGAACCCGGCAGGAATTTAGAAGCTTTGATAACCTGGACTCCGTCAGGTGAATTTTCATTTCTACAGAATCTATCAGAGTCCCTAGAAAGGAAACTCTTGTGAGTGGGGATAGAGAACTCTTTTCCTCGTTCACTTTCCACCCATGCGACCACAGAAATGCCAGTACTACGTCCGTATGAGACTTGGCAATTTGGAAGTTTGACGCCTGTATCAGGATGTCGTCTAAATAAGGGGCTACTGCTATGCCCCGCGGCCTTAGGACCGCCATAAGCGACCCTAGAACCTTTGTAAAGATTCTTGGGGCTGTAGCTAATCCCAAGGGAAGAGCTACAACTGTTAATGCCTGTTTTGAAAGGCAAACCTGAGAAACCGATGATGATCTTTGTATATCAGAATGTGAAGATAAGCATCCTTTAGATCCACTGTAGTCATATATTGACCCTCCTGGATCAGTGGTAGGATGGTACGAATAGTTTCCATCTTGAACGACGGAACTTTGAGGAATTTGTTTAAGATCTTTTGATCCAAAATTGGTCTGAAGGTTCCCTCTTTTTTGGGAACCACAAACAGATTTGAGTAAAAACCCTGTCCCTGTTCCTCCTTCGGAACTGGATGGATCACTCCCATAACTAGGAGGTCTCGTACACAGTGTAAGAATGCCTCTCTCTTTATCTGGTGTGCAGATAATTGTGAAAGGTGAAATCTCTCTTTTGGGGGGGAAGCTTTGAAGTCCAGAAGATATCCCTGGGATATAATTTCCAACGCCCAGGGATCCTGAACATCTCTTGCCCACGCCTGGGCAAAGAGTGAAAGTCTGCCCCCTACTAGATCCGTTCCCGGATAGGGGGCCGTTCCTTCATGCTGTCTTAGAGACAGCAGGCTTTTTTACCTGCTTGCGCCTATTTAATTTAAACCTGAGTGGCCAGGCTAAACTAATTGTCTAAAAGTGAAAAAACAGCACTAAACTGAACTAAATTGTGAATGAATATTTCTTTGTTGAGAATAATAAATTGATATAAATAAAAAATAAAGAATATATGAAAAGTTTATCTAAGAGTTGATTGGCCAATCAATTTAAAATGTTATATAAAATGTATTTTTTAATAAATTGGACACATTGCATCAGTAACCTAAGGGAACCATTCGAGCAATATATGCAATAAATTAAAAAGACATATATATATATATAGATAAATTGTGTAATAAATAAATAGATAAAATAAATAAATAATGTGTATGTGGTTATACAAAATGTTCACCTTTGATATAAAACCATCTGTTTGACAAAAACAGTTATAGTTAATATAAAAGAATAAATTGTTTGTATTGTATATACATATATTTGTTAAATCATCAATTCCTTGTGTCTATTAGCATATGCTTATTGTCCAACTTTTGACAGGGTAAGGCAAGAAATTACTTTTCCAAAAAAATATTGTCCAGATATGATGAGATGTTCAGCAAATACCGGTATAAGCTTAGTCTTTAAACATAATCCTTTGTTAAGGTAAAGATTTATGGCAAGTCTTACTTTCAGATTTGTAGAAGGGAAACGTTATCCTAGGTTCTTATAGATGTTTTGAAAACAACCACTCCTTTGTTCAGTAGCGTTTTTTTACTCACGCTAGCGTTGGTTGTTTCAGAGCCCAGGCCGGTCCGTCACATGTAGTCTTCCGTCACTTCCTGTTTAGCAGTGACTCGGTATCATCAGGATGGATGTCCACAGACTCGTGTGTCCTGAAGAATTTGGAAAAGTTTTGAACGCTACGCGTTTCAGCTGTCACTACAGCCTTTCTCAAGCAAATTAATTCTTAGCCTTATCTGTCCTGCTTTTATAAACCAAAGTGTGACTATTTAATTGAATAATTTCGATTCTAATAAACATTGGTTACATTATATAGAAAATGGCGATAATGGCAAAATGGAAGAAGAAAAAGAAAAAGGAAACTTTCAAAAAGTGTAATGAATAAAGAGACACATTATACTAATCAATATTTATCTTTCTAGCATCGTTAATAAATGTTCATTAATACAAAAATATAAAATAGTAAAAAAAAAAAAAAAAATTATACCGGTATTTGCTGAACATCTCATCATATCTGGACAATATTTTTTTGGAAAAGTAATTTCTTGCCTTACCCTGCCAAAAGTTGGACAATAAGCATATGCTAATAGACACAAGGAATTGATGATTTAACAAATATATGTATATACAATACAAACAATTTATTCTTTTATATTAACTATACCTGTTTTTGTCAAACAGATGGTTTTATATCAAAGGTGAACATTTTGTATAACCACATACACATTATTTATTTATTTTATCTATTTATTTATTTATTACACAATTTATCTATATATATGTCTTTTTGATTTATTGCATATATTGCTCGAATGGTTCCCTTAGGTTACTGATGCAATGTGTCCAATTTATTAAAAAATACATTTTATATAACATTTTAAATTGATTGGCCAATCAACTCTTAGATAAACTTTTCATTTATTCTTTATTTTTTATTTATATCAATTTTTCCTGTTTTATTCCAGAAATTGGATCATATATGATCCATTGCTTTTAATATAGTGCTTTTATAATATATTATTCATTAAAGGATTATCTATTTTCTCATAAGAATATTCAATAAACCATATTTATAAGTCCTATCCTTATCTCTTTTCAAGTATTATTCTCAACAAAGAAATATTCATTCACAATTTAGTTCAGTTTAGTGCTGTTTTTTCACTTTTAGACAATTAGTTTAGCCTGTCCACTCAGGTTTAAATTAAATAGGCGCAACCTTGCTTTTTGTATTTTCCACTGTATCCATTCAATTATCAATTTTTAAAGGTTTTATTGATATAGCTGGGTTGTTTAGTGAAACTACAGTTCATTATTAGTATTAATATCTTACATCTGCCTTCCAAACTTTTTTACCTGCTTACCTTTTTTCCAGGTCAGGTTTGGTCTCCAGACCATCTTGGATTGAGCAAAAGTTCCCTCTTGTTTATTATTAGAGGAAGTTGATGCCGCACCTGCCTTGAAGTTTTGAAAGGCATAAAAATTAGACTGTTTGGCCCTAGATTTGGACCTGTCCTGAGGAAGGGCATGACCTTTTCCTCCAGTGATATCAGCAATAATCTCCTTCAACCAGGCTCGAATAGGGTCTGCCCCTTGAAGGGAATGTTAAGTAGCTTAGATTTTGAAGTCACGTCAGCTGACCATGATCTAAGCCATAGCGCTCTGCGCGCCTGTATAGCAAAACCAGAATTCTTAGCCGTTAGTTTAGTCAAATGAACAATGGCATCAGAATAAAAGAATTGGCTAGCTTAAGTGCTCTAAGTTTGCCAAGTATGTCATCCAATGGAGTCGCTACCTGTAAAGCCTCTTCCAGAGACTCAAACCAGTACGCCGCAGCAGCAGTGACAGGGGCAATGCATGCAAGGGGCTGTAGGATAAAACCTTGTTGAATAAATATTTTCTTAAGGTAACCTCTAATTTTTTATCCATTGGATCTAAAAAAAAAAGCACAACTGTCCTCGACAGGGATAGTAGTACGCTTTACTAGAGTAGAAACTGCTGCCTCCACCTTAGGGACTGTCTGCCATAAGTCCCGTGTGGTGGCGTCTATTGGAAACATTTTTCTAAAAATAGGAGGGGAAGAGAACGGTACACCTGGTCTATCCCATTCCTTATTAATAATTTCTGTAAACCTTTTAGGTATTTGGAAAAACATCAGTACACACCGGCACTGCAAAGTATTTATCCAGTCTACACAATTTCTCTGGCACTGCAATGGTATCACAGTCATTCAGAGCAGCTAAAACCTCCCTAAGCAACACGCGGAGGTGTTCAAGCTTAAATTTAAATGTAGAAATATTAGAAACAGGTATCTTTCCTGAGTCATTAACATCACCCACTGAATGAAGCTCTCTTTCCTCAGCTTCTGCATATTGTGAGGCAGTATCAGACATGGTTCTTAAAGCGTCTGTATGCTCTGCATTTTGTCTCACCCCAGAGCTATCTCGCTTACCTCTAAGTTCAGGTAGTCTGGCTAATACCGCTGACAGTGTATTATCCATGATTTCCGCCATGTCTTGTAAAGTAAACGCTATGGGCGCCCTAGATGTATTTGGCGCCATTTGAGCGTGAGTCCCTTAAGCGGGAGTCAAAGGGTCTGACACGTGGGGAAAGTTAGTCGGCATAACTTCCCCCTCGTCAGATTCCTCTGGTGATAAATTTTTTAAAGACAGAAAATGATCTTTATTGCATAAAATGAAATCAGTACATTTGGTACACATTCTAAGAGGGGGTTCCACCATGGCTTTTAAACATAATAAACAAGGAGTTTCTTCTATGTCAGACATGTTTATACAGAATAGCAATGAGACTAGCAAGCTTGGAAAACACTTTAAATCAAGTTAACAAGCAAATATAAAAAACGGTACTGTGCCTTTAAGAGAAACAAATTTTGTCAGAATTTGAAAAACAGTGAAAAAATGCAGTAAATCAAACGAAATTTTTACAGTGTGTATAATAGGCTAACAGAGCATTGCACCCACTTGCAAATGGATGATTAACCCCTTAGTTCAAAAACGGATCAAAAAAACGAGACGTTTTTTAACAGTCACAACCAACTGCCACAGCAAGCTGTGGCCCTACCTTCCCCAATAAACGACTTTGGAAAGCCTTTGGGCCCTTTAGAGATGTCCTATAGCATTCAGAGGGCCTTTGAGGGAAGCTGGATGTCACAGTTTGTAATTTTAACTGCACCAACTGTAACTTTTATACTACAACAGTGGAAATTGTTTCTAGTCAAAATTTAAGCCAGCCATGTGGAAAAAACTAGGCCCCAATAAAGTTTTATCACCAAAGCATATATAAAAATGATTAAACATGCCAGTAAACATTTTATATTGCAATATCATAAGGGTATTACCCCTGGGAGTAAGCATGATACCAGTCGTTATTAAATCACTGTATTCAGGCTTAACTTACATTAATCCGGTATCAGCAGCATTTTCTAGTGTTTTCCATCTCTAGAAAAAATTATAACTGCACATACCTGATAGCAGAATAAACTGCACGCCATTCTCTCACTGAAGTTACCTCATCTGTGTAATCCCCTCAGACATATGTGAGAACAGCAATGGACCTTAGTTACAACCTGCTAAGATCATAGAAACCTCAGGCAGATTCTTCTTCTATTTACTGCCTGAGATAAAATAGCACAACTCCGGTACTATTTAAAAAAAAAAAACTTTTGATTGAAGAAAATAAACTAGCTATATTTAACCACTCTCTCCTACAACGTCCTTGCTTGTTGAGAGTTGCAAGAGAATGACTGGCTATGACAGTTAGGGGAGGAGCTATAGTACAGCTCTGCTGTGGGTGTCCTCTTGCAACTTCCTGTTGGGAATGAGAATATGCCACAAGTAATGGATGATCCGTGGACTGGATACACCTTACAAGAGAAATTATATTTAATTTAGGGGGGTGTTAGGGTTAGGGTTAGACTTAGCTTTAGGGGTTAATACATTTATTATAGTAGCGGTGAGGTCCGGTCGGCAGATTAGGGGTTAATACTTGAAGTTAGGTGTCGGTGAGGTTAGGGAGGGCAGATTAGGGGTTAATACTATTTATTATAGGGTTATTGAGGCGGGAGTGAGGCGGATTAGGGGTTAATAACTTTATTATAGTAGCGGTGAGGTCCGGTCGGCAGATTAGGGGTTAATAAGTGTAGGTAGGTGTCGGCGACGTTGAGGGGGGCAGATTAGGGGTTAATAAATATAATATAGGGGTCGGCGGTGTTAGGGGCAGCAGATTAGGGGTACATAAGTATAACATAGCTGGCGGCGGTGTGCGGTCGGCAGATTAGGGGTTAAAAAAATTTAATCGAGTGGTGGCGATGTGGGGGGGCCTCGGTTTAGGGGTACATAGGTAGTTTATGGGTGTTAGTGTACTTTAGAGCACAGTAGTTAAGAGCTTTATGAACCGGCGTTAGCCCAAAAAGCTCTTAACTCCTGTTTTTTTTCTGGGCTGGAGTTTTGTCGTTAGAGTTCTAAAGCTCACTTCAGCCAAGACTCTAAATACCAGCGTTAGAAAGATCCCATTGAAAAGATAGGATACGCAATTGGCGTAGGGGGATCTGCGGTATGGAAAAGTCGCGGCTGCAAAGTGAGCGTTAGACCCTTTAATGACTGACTCCAAATACCAGCGGGCGGCTACCGCCAAACTCTAAATCTAGGCGAAAGTGAGCATGCAGAAGAACTTTCTCAAAACCTGTGGAAACAGTAAAAAATGTCATGTGAAAAGCAGAAAGTATATAGAAAATGTGTAAAATTTGTGTTTTCTGATGAATTTTTAAATGGAATGTGGTCTAAAGGCTAAAGAAAAGTATTCCAGTGTGAGCTTTCTAGGTAGGCATCAGGAGTTTATTTATAAATCAGGGAGTGCCCCCTAGTAAGACTATATACAAGTCAAAAACTGTTGTCTGGGGTTTATCAAGTTCCTTTAGCTGTAGAATTTGATATGTGAAAAATGGCTCATTAAGAATTTGGATTATGATTAGAAAAAAACAGGACTAGTACATGTTAAGTAGAGGACCATTTTTTAACAAAATTAAAATGACATAACTGTTGCCAATAAACATTGAAAATGGTGGATTGTAATTGCATCAACATCGAAAATGGCTCATTGTCAGCCATTAACATGCTGATAATTTTAAAAGCTATATTGTGATCAATCCCATAGTTAGCTACGGGCAGTAAAAATGACATGCTCTTATAAAACTGTTTTTGTGTTGAAGGTAGAATGAGATCTGATAAAGTGTTCAGTAAAGTAATACACTATATGGCCAAAAGTATGTGGACACCCATACTAATTATTGAGTTCAGCAGCATAAAATCCAGCACATGGCCATGAAATCTCCACAAAGAAGCATTGCCAGTACAATGGGTTGTACTGAAGAGCTCAGTGACTATCATTGTGACATTGCCTTTCATCTGTTGTATCACTGCCTCTGGAAGCAATAAGAGTACAATAACCGTGTATTGGGAGATTAATGCTATGGTTTTCCATGGCTGAGCAGTTGTACACAAGACTCACATCAGTATGCACAATGCCAATTGTCTGGAGTGATGTTATTATTATTGGTTATTTGTAGAGCGCCAACAGATTCCGCAGCGCTATACACATAGGCGGTATACAAGGTAACTTTTATTGGGATAAATGGGTAGAGGGCCCTGCCGAGAGTCGCATTGTTGCAGTCAGCTCTTATGAAGGTGATCTGCAAACAGTTGGACTCTTAGGCTTACATGCTAAGGGGAATCATGGCAGATAGTAATGGAGGAGAGGAACTGGTATTAGGAGAGGTTAGTGTAGGATGTATGCATCCCTGAACAGTAGAGTCTTTAGGGAGCGCTTGAAGCTTTCAAAACTAGGGGAGAGTCTTGTGGAGCGAGGCAGAGAGTTCCACAAGATAGGAGCCAGTCTGGAGAAGTCTTGTAAACGGGAATGTGAGAAGGTAACAAAAGAGGAGGAAAGTAGGAGGTCGTGAGCAGAGTGAAGGGGACAAGAGGGAGAGTATCTGGAGACAAGGTCTGAGATATAGGGGGAGCAGTGCAGAGTCAGAATTTTGTGTTTAATCCTGGAGGCAAGAGGAAGCCAGTGAAGGGATTGGCAGAGAGGTGCTGCAGGTGAAGAGTGATATGTAAGGATGATGAGCCTGGCAAAGGCATTCATTATGGATTGTAAAGGAGCTAGGCAGCAGCTAGGAAGACCAGAGAGGACAGAGTTACAGTAGTTAAGGCGGGAAACGATGAGAGAGTGGATTAAAATCTTAGTTGTGTCTTGTGTAAGGAAATGTCTAATTTTAGAGATGTTATTAAGATGGAAGGGGCAGGATTTAGCCAAGGACTGAATGTGAGGAGTGAAAGAAAGATCTGAGTCAAATGTGACCCCAAGACATCGGGCATGCAGGGTAGGGGTAATGATGGAGTTGTCGACAGTTATAGAGAGGGGTGGAGATTTTAGAAGAAGGACGGAAAATAAGAAGCTCAGTTTTGGAGAGTTTTAGCTTAAGGTAGAGAGAGGACATCCAGGAAGAGATGTGAAAAAACAGTTAATGACAAGGGTTAGCAAGGAAGGAGATAGGTCTGGTGCACAGAGGTAGATTTGGGTGTTGTCGGCATACAAATGATATTGAAACCCGTGGGACTTTATTAAGGAACCTAATGATGATGTGTAGATTGAGAAGAGAAGGGGACCGAGGACAGAGCCTTGCGGTACCCCAGCAGAAAGTGGTGACAGGGCAGAGGAAGCCCCAGAGAAGGCTACACTAAAGGTACAGTTAGACAGGTAGCAAGAGAAACACAAGAAGGCTGTGTCCCAAATGCCAAAGAATTTGAGGGTTTGGAGCAAAAGAGGGTGGTCAACAGTATCAAAGGCTGCAGACAGATCAAGATTTTGCTGTAAGTAGGTAATTGGTAACCCTAATGATTGCTGTTTCTGTGGAGTGATGGGGGTCAAGGAGAGAGTTTAATGTAAGGAACTGGGATAGGCGTGCATATACCAGCTTTTCAAGAAGCTGTGAGGCAAGAGGAAGTAGGGAAATAGGGCGGTAGTTGGATGGGGAGGTTGAATCGAGAGGTTTTTGAGAATGGGTGTGACCAGTGCATGTTTTAGAGATAAGGGAAATATACCGGTGCTGAGGGAGAGGTTGAAAATGTGTGTGAGTATAGGGGTAACTGTAGAAGAGAGGGAGGGGAGTAGCTGTGAGGGGATGGGGTCGAGGGGACAGGTATTGAGGTGAGAGCACAGTATAAGTGCAGAAACGTCTTCCTCAGTAACAGGGGTGAAAGAGCTAAATATATGGGTATGTGGGTTTTGGTTGATTACGAGCTTTTGAGGGGGTGAGACTGGAAGTATGTTGGGAGCTGATTTAGTTTCTGATGGAATCGATTTTGTTGTTGAAGTGGCTGGCAAAATCTTGAGCTGAGAGAGAAGTTGTATTAGGATGTGGGGGTGGGCAGAGAAGAGTATTGAAAGTGGAGAACAGACATTTTGGGTTTGAAGAAAGAGTAGAGATAAGAGTAGAGAAGTAATGTTGCTTATGAAGATTAAGGGCAGAGTAGCAGGAGTTCAAGATGAACTTGTGAAGAAAGTCAGCTGAAGAGTGAGATTTTCTCCACTGCCACTCAGCAGTACGGGAACATCTGCATAGGTACCGTGTCAGAGGAGTGTGCTAGAGCTGAGGGTGAGTGTGTGATTTCCGAGCTATGCTAGGAGGGGCCAGATTGTCAAGGACCGATGAAAGGGTGGAATTATAGTGGCAGAAAGATTTGGGCAGGAAAATGAGGAGATGGATGAGAGGGGAGGTTTGAAAAAACTAGCGAGCTGTTGCTGATCTAATGACATAATGCTTCTATGAAGTTTGGTGTGAGGGGTAGAAGGAGGGAGAGTTGTAGGGAGGGATGAGATGTTGCAAGTGAGGAGATGATGGTCAGAAAGAGGAAAAGGGAAGTTTGTGAATTTTGAAATAGTGCATCGATAGCTAAAGATCAGATCAAGGGAGTTACCATCTTTGTGAGTCGGAGAGTCAGTTTATTGTGACAGACTAAAAGAGGAAGTGAGTTGCAGAAGTTGTTTTGCAGAGGAGGCAGTGGTATTGTCAAGAGGCAGGCTGGTTATCACAGCAAAACAGCTGGCTGTACAGGGCAAGCTGCAGGACACTCCACAGCAAATAGAATCGACAGGTAGCTCAGAAAATGGTAATAAGCAGCAATGAGGATATATGGTTAAAAACGAATTTAATAAAAGTAAAAACAATTATAAAATACATATATCACTCATGCAGTATGAGTAAATAGCATGCAACACGTTTCTCAGTATAGACCGGTATAGGATGCCTGATGAAACGGTCTATACCGAGAAACGCGTTGCATGCTATTTACTCATACTGCATGAGTGATATATGTATTTTATAATTGTTTTTACTTTTATTAAATTCGTTTTTAACCATATATCCTCATTGCTGCTTATTACCATTTTCTGAGCTACCTATCGATTCTATTTGCTGTGGAGTGTCCTGCAGCTTGCCCTGTACAGCCAGCTGGTTTGCTGTGATAACCAGCCTGCCTCTATTGGCACATTGGAGTGCCGCTACAGAATGTGAGTACCCTGAACTGGTTCTAAACAAATAATTGGGTGCTTACAGATTCACACAGTTTGTACGCTTTTCTGTTTCCTTGCACCTAGCTCCAGATCTCCACACTGCTGGACAGATTTCCTACATTCGGCTGAAGTACCTGCAGACTCCTTACTTTGGGATATCCAGTCAGTGCCTTGCACAGCTAGCTGGTTTGCTGTGAATACCAGCCCACACCTACAGGCACAATTGAGTGCCGCTCCATATTGTGAGTATCCTGCACTTGTTCTATTTTTGATGCTGGTTGCTACAGATTCACACATACGGCGCCTCTTTCCTTGTGTTTCATTTTAGTATTGTCAAGAGGGATGTTGAAGTTGCCAAGAATGAGGGCAGGGATGTCTGAGGAAAGGAAATAAGGTAGCCAGGCAGCAAAGTGATTTAGAAAAAATTGAGTTGAGGAGCCAGGGGGGCGGTATATGACTGCAACACATATAGAGAGGGGGAGAATAAGTGAATCATGTGGGTTTTGAATGAGCGAGCATTCAGCGAGGTCTGTCGAACATGATCCGCAATGTCGGCTCATGTCTGACAGGCCTTTCATAAATAGGCCCCTATGCCTCTTCATTCCAGTAAATAGTCTTCTTAATGCTACAGGATACAATGACATTTTAGACAATTGGGTGCTTCCTTCTTTGTGGTAAGCATGAAGGCATAGTTTGATGAGTTTGTTGTGGAGGAACTCAAATGGCCTTTATAGAGCCCTGGCATTAACCCTATTGAACACCTTTGAGATTAATTGGAAATCTGAAGGCAAGCCAGACAAATGGAGAGGTGCCTCATGTGCGTATCAGTGTATCCCAGGTTAGGCACAGATAAGACAACAAATGGGTACTCACATTTATTCAGAGCACCCTAATGTGCTGGTAGAAGCAGACTGATAGATTTGTGCGTATCAGCTCACCCAGTCAGGTTTCTCCAGTATAAGGGGTAGATTTATCAAAGGCTAGGCGAACTCTGTATGTGCTTAGCCTGTAACTGCGCCCCAGCTCGCCTCCGGAGAAACGCACATGTGTGCCTGAATTTATAAAAGAAAATATACGTAACTTTGCGCAGGCGAGCTGGGGCGTAATAATGATACATTTCGCCTGTCGAAAAAAGCATTTACTCCCTATTTACCACAGTACATCCCTATAAATATTTACGCTACCATGTCTTGATTATTAAAAAAGCGTTTTTTAGGTAACTATTTAGCTTATATTTATATTATATAATGTTTCTGTGCTGTTTTTGCCATATATTGATAATTTAAGATCGCAAAAAAATTATCGATATATATATATATATATATATATATATATAAATATATATATATATATAAAACTGTTGGTACCCATATGCGCCTGTGGAAGCGCAAATTTCTGGCAATAACAGTCTCTTCTTGGTGCTGAGCCTTTGAAAAATTAGTTAAAAGAAGAAAGTACTGCATCACAAGATGTAAAAGCATGTATTATAATGGTGTTCTCCTCAGTCTTTATGGCAAAATATACAACACGCAATTGGAGCCAAAATTTCAGTTCCCTATCGGTGCAAAGCAATGATAAATAAGTAACTGGGCGTATTTGTAGGTCTGGCTATTAAATTATGCCTATTACTAATGTATATTGTTGCACTTGCAGTGACGTGCGGTGACGTCAGAGGCTGGTGAGGCAGTGGCTAGGATATGCCTTCATTCTTTAGATATCCTTTGTTGGAGAAATAGCAATGCACATGGGTGTGCCAATCACATGAGGTATCTATGTGCAGCCACCAATCAGCAGCTACTGAGCATATTTAGATATGATTTTCAACAAAGGATATCAAAATAATTAAGAAAATTAGATATTAGATGTAAATTGGAAAGTTATTTAAAATTGCATATTGGTTTCATATGGGTTTCATGTCCCTTTAAATGGTGTCTTGGAAAACTGGTCAACTTAGTAAACATCTGATTTTAGTCTAAAAGGATTGTAACAGAAACTCTTGCCAGATAACACAATGCTCTGATTATGAGATTATGAGATCTAGAAATCCATGCCCATTAAAATATGTTTAAAACATACTTTTTACTTTAATGCTGCAAATTATGCTTATAGAGTCTTTCATTATTCAGTAAATATAAAAATGTCTTGATCCAGTGGTGGCTGGTGAAATTTAAAGATGGTGGGGCGCTTGACCCTACCCCTTTAAATAAAGTCACACCATCAGATGGCACTACCAATTCATTAATTAAATAAATAAATAAAAGGTAGACAGAAACACAGAAAAGCACTCGGGGGGAGAGGGAGAGAGAGACGGAGGGGAGAGACACAGAGGGTTAGAGAGAAAGAGAGAGAGAGACACAATCACACACAGAGGGTTAGAGAGATAGAGAGACACACAATCACACACAGAGGGTTAGAGAGAGAGAGAAAGAGAGAGAGGCAATCACACACAGAGGGTTAGAGAGAAATAAAGAGAGAGAGACACAATCACACACAGAGGGTTAGAGAGAGAGAGAAAGAGCGAGAGACACAATCACATACAGAGGGTTAGAGAAAGAGAGACACAATCACACACAGAGGGTTAGAGAGAGAGAAAAAGAGACACAATCACACACAGAGGGTTAGAGAGAGAGAAAGAGAGAGACACAATCACACACAGAGTGTTAGAGAGAGAGAGAGAGACACAATCACACACAGAGGGTTAGAGAGAGAGAAAGAGAGAGAGACACAATCACACACAGAGGGTTAGAGAGAGAGAGAAATAGAGACACAATCATACACAGAGGGTTAGATAGAGAGAAAGAGAGAGAGAGAGAGAGAGAGAGAGAGAGAGACAATCACACACAGGGTTAGAGAGAGAGAAAGGGAGAGAGACACAATCACACACAGAGGGTTAGAGAAAGAGAGAGAGACACAATCATACACAGAGGGTTAGAGAGAGAGAGAGACACAATCACACACAGAGGGTTAGAGAGAAAGAGAGAGAGACACAATCATACACAGAGGGTTAGAGAGAGAGAGTGAGAGAGAAACAATCACACACAGAGGGTTAAAGAGAGAGAAAGAGACACAATCACACACAGGGTTAGAGAGAGACACAATCACACACAGAGGGTTAGAGAGAGAGAGAGAAAGAGAGACACAATCTCACACACAGGGTTAGAGAGAGAGAAAGAGAGAGATACACAATCACACACAGAGGGTTAGAGAGAGAGAGATAGAGAGACACAATCACACACAGGGTTAGAGAGAGAGAGACACAATCACACACAGAGGGTTAGAAAGAGAAAGAGAGAGACACAATCACACACAGAGGGTTAGAGAGAGAGAGAGAAAGAGAGACACAATCTCACACAGAGGATTAGAGAGAGAGAGAGAGAAAGAGAGACACAATCTCACACACAGGGTTAGAGAGAGATAACGAGAGAGAGAGAGAGACACAATCACACACAGAGGGTTAGAGAGAGAAACACAATCACACACAGGGGGTTAGAGAGAGAGACACAATCACACACAGAGGGTTAGAGAGAGAAACACAATCACACACAGAGGGCTAGAGAGAGAGACACACAATCACACACAGAGGGTTAGAGAGAGAGAGAAAGAGAGAGCGACACAATCGCACACAGAGGGTTAGAGAAAGAGAGAGAGACACAATCACACACAGAGGGTTAGAGAAAGAGAGAGACACAATCACACAGAGGGTTAGAGAGAGAGAGAAAGAGAGAGAGACACAATCATACACAGAGGGTTAGAGAGAGAGAGACAATCACACACAGAGGGTTAGAGAGTCACATAAGGGATGAGAGTCGGAGGGGGAGGTAGAGAGACAGAGAGAGAAAGAGACCATGTGTGAAGTACAGAGGCAAGCTGCTAAGTTAGTGGGTGTAAATTTTGAGTAAACAAAATACAAAAACAATCCTTAAACTGCTGCTAAAAGAATAAAAAAACACTAAACCACATTCATTAAATTATCATTTTCACTAACAGAATCCCTTTCAGTAAAATCTTACTTTAATAAGATGTGGCTAAAACACTGCAGTGCTCTCTCTGTCTCTCTTCCTGCTCTGTATTAAGGAAGTGACAGTGGCACATTCCACTGCACTTAGAGGGGAAGAACAGAACTCTCTTTTTCACTTTAGCAAAGCTAGCAGGTTTACAGGACAGCAACAAAATAAATGAAAGTATTTTTTTACTGTTTTTGTTTTTTTATATGATTTAACATCCAGACCCAACCCTAAGTTCTACTTACTAATGCCTCTCACTGGATTGGTTCAGCCAAAATAGGACTGCCTCAAATAAGCAGTTAATGGGCCATGCAATGATCTTAACCACTTTTATCCAGTAGGTGGCGCAGCATGTTGTGTAATGGTGGGCAGACCTGCTTGTGCCTCTCCATTGCACAACATATAGCTGTGAAAAAAAAATGCTGGGGAAAAAAAATTAATTTTTTTAAAGCCAATAAAAAAATATATATTTTTGCCCATATGAGAGGTGAAGCACTGCCTCACCTGCCTCTAGTGACTGCACATCACTGTGCACTTGGGAGTGCGCCCGTACGCCTAGGCGAATGCAAGCGGAATGCGAAGAAGTTTCTTTCAGATTTGAACAATTATAGGGGCAGAGTGCTTTGATAAATATGACGATCAGTTCGTATGCGCTATTTTGGACGGAATTAAATTAGAATGGCTTTGATAAATCTACCCTTTAGTGTCTGACTTCACAAATGCTTTTTTGGCTGAATGGGCATAATTTATCCATTGATACATTTCAAAATCTTGTGCAAAGAATTCCAAGAAGAGTGCAATCACATCAAAACTACAATCTTTTGATGTCATTATTACTGCTTCATTTTTACAGAATTACATTTTAAGTTTAATGTCCCTTTAACTATCAGGAGTATGATTTGAACCAGTTTTAATGATAATAGCTGGTATACTAACATGGGAAAACATAATTTATGTAAGAACTTACCTGATAAATTCATTTCTTTCATATTAACAAGAGTCCATGAGCTAGTGACGTATGGGATATACATTCCTACCAGGAGGGGCAAAGTTTCCCAAACCTTAAAATGCCTATAAATACACCCCTCACCACACCCACAAATCAGTTTAACGAATAGCCAAGAAGTGGGGTGATAAGAAAAAAAGTGCGAAGCATATAAAATAAGGAATTGGAATAATTGTGCTTTATACAAAAAAATCATAACCACCACAAAAAAGGGTGGGCCTCATGGACTCTTGTTAATATGAAAGAAATGAATTTATCAGGTAAGTTCTTACATAAATTATGTTTTCTTTCATGTAATTAACAAGAGTCCATGAGCTAGTGACGTATGGGATAATGACTACCCAAGATGTGGATCTTTCCACACAAGAGTCACTAGAGAGGGAGGGATAAAATAAAGACAGCCAATTCCTGCTGAAAATAATCCACACCCAAAATAAAGTTTAACAAAAAACATAAGCAGAAGATTCAAACTGAAACCGCTGCCTGAAGAACTTTTCTACCAAAAACTGCTTCAGAAGAAGAAAATACATCAAAATGGTAGAATTTAGTAAAAGTATGCAAAGAGGACCAAGTTGCTGCTTTGCAGATCTGGTCAACCGAAGCTTCATTCCTAAATGCCCAGGAAGTAGATACTGACCTAGTAGAATGAGCTGTAATTCTCTGAGGCGGAATTTTACCCGACTCAACATAGGCAAGATGAATTAAAGATTTCAACCAAGATGCCAAAGAAATGGCAGAAGCTTTCTGGCCTTTCCTAGAACCGGAAAAGATAACAAATAGACTAGAAGTCTTACGGAAAGATTTCGTAGCTTCAACATAATATTTCAAAGCTCTAACAACATCCAAAGAATGCAACGATTTCTCCTTAGAATTCTTAGGATTAGGACATAATGAAGGAACCACAATTTCTCTACTAATGTTGTTGGAATTCACAACTTTAGGTAAAAATTCAAAAGAAGTTCGCAACACCGCCTTATCCTGATGAAAAATCAGAAAAGGAGACTCACAAGAAAGAGCAGATAATTCAGAAACTCTTCTAGCAGAAGAGATGGCCAAAAGGAACAAAACTTTCCAAGAAAGTAATTTAATGTCCAATGAATGCATAGGTTCAAACGGAGGAGCTTGAAGAGCTCCCAGAACCAAATTCAAACTCCAAGGAGGAGAAATTGACTTAATGACAGGTTTTATACGAACCAAAGCTTGTACAAAACAATGAATATCAGGAAGAATAGCAATCTTTCTGTGAAAAAGAACAGAAAGAGCGGAGATTTGTCCTTTCAAAGAACTTGCGGACAAACCCTTATCTAAACCATCCTGAAGAAACTGTAAAATTCTCGGTATTCTAAAAGAATGCCAAGAAAAATGATGAGAAAGACACCAAGAAATATAAGTCTTCCAGACTCTATAATATATCTCTCGAGATACAGATTTACGAGCCTGTAACATAGTATTAATCACGGAGTCAGAGAAACCTCTTTGACCAAGAATCAAGCGTTCAATCTCCATACCTTTAAATTTAAGGATTTCAGATCCGGATGGAAAAAAGGACCTTGTGACAGAAGGTCTGGTCTTAACGGAAGAGTCCATGGTTGGCAAGATGCCATCCGGACAAGATCCGCATACCAAAACCTGTGAGGCCATGCCGGAGCTATTAGCAGAACAAACGAGCATTCCCTCAGAATCTTGGAGATTACTCTTGGAAGAAGAACTAGAGGCGGAAAGATATAGGCAGGATGATACTTCCAAGGAAGTGATAATGCATCCACTGCCTCCGCCTGAGGATCCCGGGATCTGGACAGATACCTGGGAAGTTTCTTGTTTAGATGAGAGGCCATCAGATCTATCTCTGGGAGCCCCCACATTTGAACAATCTGAAGAAATACCTCTGGGTGAAGAGACCATTCGCCCGGATGCAACGTTTGGCGACTGAGATAATCCGCTTCCCAATTGTCTACACCTGGGATATGAACCGCAGAGATTAGACAGGAGCTGGATTCCGCCCAAACCAAAATTCGAGATACTTCTTTCATAGCCAGAGGACTGTGAGTCCCTCCTTGATGATTGATGTATGCCACAGTTGTGACATTGTCTGTCTGAAAACAAATGAACGATTCTCTCTTCAGAAGAGGCCAAAACTGAAGAGCTCTGAAAACTGCACGGAGTTCCAAGATATTGATCGGTAATCTCACCTCCTGAGATTCCCAAACTCCTTGTGCCGTCAGAGATCCCCACACAGCTCCCCAACCTGTGAGACTTGCATCTGTTGAAATTACAGTCCAGGTCGGAAGAACAAAAGAAGCCCCCTGAATTAAACGAAGGTGATCTGTCCACCACGTTAGAGAGTGTCGAACAATCGGTTTTAAAGATATTAATTGATATATCTTCGTGTAATCCCTGCACCATTGGTTCAGCATACAGAGCTGAAGAGGTCGCATGTGAAAACGAGCAAAGGGGATCGCGTCCGATGCAGCAGTCATAAGACCTAGAATTTCCATGCATAAGGCTACCGAAGGGAATGATTGAGACTGAAGGTTTCGACAAGCTGTAATCAATTTTAGACGTCTCTTGTCTGTTAAAGACAGAGTCATGGACACTGAATCTATCTGGAAACCCAGAAAGGTTACCCTTGTTTGAGGAATCAAAGAACTTTTTGGTAAATTGATCCTCCAACCATGATCTTGAAGAAACAACACAAGTCGATTCGTATGAGACTCTGCTAAATGTAAAGACTGAGCAAGTACCAAGATATCGTCCAAATAAGGAAATACCACAATACCCTGTTCTCTGATTACAGACAGAAGGGCACCGAGAATCTTTGTGAAAATTCTTGGAGCTGTAGCAAGGCCAAACGGTAGAGCCACAAATTGGTAATGCTTGTCTAGAAAAGAGAATCTCAGGAACTGATAATGATCTGGATGAATCGGAATATGCAGATATGCATCCTGTAAATCTATTGTGGACATATAATTCCCTTGCTGAACAAAAGGCAATATAGTCCTTACAGTTACCATCTTGAACGTTGGTATCCTTACATAACGATTCAATAATTTTAGATCCAGAACTGGTCTGAAGGAATTCTCCTTCTTTGGTACAATGAAGAGATTTGAATAAAACCCCATCCCCTGTTCCGGAACTGGAACTGGCATAATTACTCCAGCCAACTCTAGATCTGAAACACAATTCAGAAATGCTTGAGCTTTCACTGGATTTACTGGGACACGGGAAAGAAAAAATCTCTTTGCAGGAGGTCTCAACTTGAAACCAATTCTGTACCCTTCTGAAACAATGTTCTGAATCCAAAGATTGTGAACAGAATTGATCCAAATTTCTTTGAAAAAACGTAACCTGCCCCCTACCAGCTGAACTGGAATGAGGGCCGTACCTTCATGTGAACTTAGAAGCAGGCTTTGCCTTTCTAGCAGGCTTGGATTTATTCCAGACTGGAGATGGTTTCCAAACTGAAACTGCTCCTGAGGACGAAGGATCAGGCTTTTGTTCTTTGTTGAAACGAAAGGAACGAAAACGATTGTTAGCCCTGTTTTTACCTTTAGACTTTTTATCCTGTGGTAAAAAAGTTCCTTTCCCACCAGTAACAGTTGAAATAATAGAATCCAACTGAGAACCAAATAATTTGTTTCCCTGGAAAGAAATGGAAAGTAGAGTTGATTTAGAAGCCATATCAGCATTCCAGGTCTTAAGCCATAAAGCTCTTCTGGCTAAGATAGCCAGAGACATAAACCTAACATCAACTCTAATAATATCAAAAATGGCATCACAGATGAAATTATTAGCATGCTGGAGAAGAATAATAATATCATGAGAATCACGATTTGTTACTTGTTGCGCTAGAGTTTCCAACCAAAAAGTTGAAGCTGCAGCAACATCAGCCAATGATATAGCAGGTCTAAGAAGATTACCTGAACATAGATAAGCTTTTCTTAGAAAAGATTCAATTTTTCTATCTAAAGGATCCTTAAACGAGGTACCATCTGACGTAGGAATGGTAGTACGTTTAGCAAGGGTAGAAATAGCCCCATCAACTTTAGGGATTTTGTCCCAAAATTCTAACCTGTCAGGCGGAACAGGATATAATTGCTTAAAACGTTTAGAAGGAGTAAATGAATTACCCAATTTATCCCATTCCTTGGAAATTACAGCAGAAATAGCATTAGGAACAGGAAAGACTTCTGGAATAACCGCAGGAGCTTTAAAAACCTTATCCAAACGTATAGAATTAGTATCAAGAGGACTAGAATCCTCTATTTCTAAAGCAATTAGTACTTCTTTAAGTAAAGAGCGAATAAATTCCATCTTAAATAAATATGAAGATTTATCAGCATCAATCTCTGAGACAGAATCCTCTGAACCAGAAGAGTCCAAAGAATCAGAATGATGGTGTTCATTTAAAAATTCATCTGTAGACAGAGAAGATTTAAAAGACTTTTTACGTTTACTAGAAGGAGAAATAACAGACAAAGCCTTCTTTATGGATTCAGAAACAAAATCTCTTATGTTATCAGGAACATTCTGCACCTTAGATGTTGAGGGAACTGCAACAGGCAATGGTACATCACTAAAGGAAATATTATCTGCTTTAACAAGTTTGTCATGACAATTATTACAAACAACAGCTGGAGGAATAGCTACCAAAAGTTTACAGCAGATACACTTAGCTTTGGTAGATCCAGCAGGCAGTGGTTTTCCTGTAGTATCTTCTGGCTCAGATGCAACGTGAGACATCTTGCAATATGTAAGAGAAAAAACAACATATAAAGCAAAATAGATCAAATTCCTTATAAGACAGTTTCAGGAATGGGAAAAAATGCCAAACATCAAGCTTCTAGCAACCAGAAGCAAATGAAAAATGAGACTGAAATAATGTGGAGACAAAAGCGACGCCCATATTTTTTAGCGCCAAATAAGACGCCCACATTATTTGGCGCCTAAATGCTTTTGGCGCCAAAAATGACGCCACATCCGGAACGCCGACATTTTTGGCGCAAAATAACGTCAAAAAATGACGCAACTTCCGGCGACACGTATGACGCCGGAAACGGAAAAGAATTTTTGCGCCAAAAAAGTCCGCGCCAAGAATGACGCAATAAAATGAAGCATTTACAGCCCCCGCGAGCCTAACAGCCCACAGGGAAAAAAGTCAAATTTTTGAGGTAAGAAAAAATATGATAATTCAATGCATAATCCCAAATATGAAACTGACTGTCTGGAAATAAGGAAAGTTGAACATTCTGAGTCAAGGCAAATAAATGTTTGAATACATATATTTAGAACTTTATAAACAAAGTGCCCAACCATAGCTTAGAGTGTCACAGAAAATAAGACTTACTTACCCCAGGACACTCATCTACATGTTTGTAGAAAGCCAAACCAGTACTGAAACGAGAATCAGTAGAGGAAATGGTAAATATAAGAGTATATCGTCGATCTGAAAAGGGAGGTAAGAGATGAATCTCTACGACCGATAACAGAGAACCTTATGAAATAGACCCCGTAGAAGGAGATCACTGCATTCAATAGGCAATACTCTCTTCACATCCCTCTGACATTCACTGCACGCTGAGAGGAAAACCGGGCTCCAACTTGCTGCGGAGCGCATATCAACGTAGAATCTAGCACAAACTTACTTCACCACCTCCCTTGGAGGCAAAGTTTGTAAAAACTGATTTGTGGGTGTGGTGAGGGGTGTATTTATAGGCATTTTAAGGTTTGGGAAACTTTGCCCCTCCTGGTAGGAATGTATATCCCATACGTCACTAGCTCATGGACTCTTGTTAATTACATGAAAGAAATATTGTATTTTTCAGAACATGTAAATAGAATGTGCTTGTCTGTACAGGAATGGATGTAACAATTACAAAATGTCTGCTAACCTGATAAATTTATTTTGTTATGAAGTTGAAAGTCCCCAAGCCATCACATGTGGGATTAAAGGAATAGTCTAGTCAAAATTAAACTTTCATGATTCAGATAGAGCATGCAATTGTAAGCAACTTTCTAATTTACTCCTATTATTAATTTTTCTTTGTTCTCTTGGTATCTTTATTTGAATAAGCAAAAATGTAATCTTAGGATTTGGCCCACTTTTGGTTCAGGACCTGGGTAGCGCTTGCTGATTAGTGGCTACATTTAGACAGCAATCAGCAAGTGCTACCCAGATTCTGAACCAAAAATGGGCCTGCTCCTAAGATTACATTTTTGCTTTTTCAAATAAAGATACCAAGCATTAAATAAAGAGGACAAAAAAGTATTCTTATTGTACCCAGCTAAATTAAACTTTTGACCCCTTCTGGACCCAATTTTTTTTTAAATTCCCTCAGCTGCTTAAACACTCAATCTCATAATTACTCACCACCCCTTTCCCCTTCCTCTTATCCAGGATAAGAAGAAAGAAAAAAGCACATATAGGTATTAAATTGAACTTGGTGGAGGCTAAAGGGACAGTCAAAAAGATAGATAATCCTTTTATTACCCATTCCCCAGTTTTGCATAACGAACACAGTTATAATAATACACGTCTTACCTCTGTAATTACCTTGTATCTAAGCCTCTGCTAATTTCAGTTCTTTTGACAGACTTGCATTTTAGCCAACCAGTGCTGACTCCTAAGTAACTTCACGTGTGTGAGCTCGATGTTATTTATATGACACACGTGAAAAACTATCAAAATGCATTCAGATTAGAGGCGGCCTTCAAGGTCTAAGAAGAATACTAAGAGAACAAAGCAAAATTGGCGATAAAAGTAAATTGGAAAGTTGTTTAAAATGACATGCCCTATTTGAATCATGAAAAAAAAATGTGGGACTTGACTGTCCCTTTAATTTATAATCTGAATTATTCCCTATTCACTAGGGCAGTGATGGCAAACCTTGGCACTCCTGATGTTTCAGAACTACATTTCCCATGATGCTCAATTGGACTTCAGAGTGTTTCAGCATCATGAGAAATGTAGTTCTGAAACATCTGGAGTGCCATGATTCACCGTCACTGCATTAGGGTATTCAAAGAGAAATATCCCCCAAATATCCAATAATGTTGCCTAGCCACATTGGTTATATTGTTTGGATTTCGTTTAAGTTATTTGTGTTAAATGTAGTTTCTACATTTTTTGAGTCTCGTGCATTGCTTGGAATTACTTGTTTCTTTCATGTAATTGGCAAGAGTTTATGAGCTAGTGACATATGGGATATACAATCCTACCAGGAGGGGCAAAGTTTCCCAAACCTCAAAATGCCTATAAATACACCCCTCACCACACCCACAATTCAGTTTTACAAACTTTGCCTCCTATGGAGGTGGTGAAGTAAGTTTGTGCTAAGATTTCTACGTTGATATGCGCTTCTCAGCATTGTTGAAGCCCGATTCCTCTCAGAGTACAGAGAATGTCAGAGGGATGTGAAGGGAGTATAACTTATGAATAAGATGATTTCCCTAACGGGGGTCTATTTCATAGGTTCTCTGTTATCGGTCGTAGAGATTCATCTCCTACCTCCCTTTTCAGATCAACGATATACTCTCAATTTACCATTACCTCTACTGATAACTGTTTCAGTACTGGTTTGGCTATCTGCTATATGTGGATGGGTGTCTTTTGGTAAGTATGTTTTTTTATTATTTAAGACACCCCAGCTATGGTTTGGCACTTTATGCATTTATATAAAGTTCTAAATATATGTATTGTACTTATATTTGCCTTGAGTCAGGTTCATGTATTTCCTTCTGCAGACTGTCAGTTTCATATTTGGGGAAAATAAACATTTGTAAGAATTTTTTTCTTACCTGGGGTTTAGTCTTTTTTTTCAATTGACTACTTTCTTGCAAATTGCAGGCGGTATTAGGCCCGCGGGTGCGTGAAATGCTAGACTTTATTGCGTCATTCTTGGCGCGAGAATTTTTTTGGCACGAAAAATACGTCTATGACGCAACTTCGTCATTTCCGGCGTCATAGTTGACGCCGAAGCCTTACACACGGTTGCGTCATTAGTGACGCAAGTGTGTCATTTCCGGTTATTATTGGCGCCAAAAAAGTTTTCAGTTACGTTGTGCGTCATACTTGGCGCCAAACATTTTCATTATTTTAATACCCCATTGATGTTTGCCTCTTGCCTTTTTCTCTATCAGAGGGCTATGCTATTTGCATTTTTTTCCCATTCCTGAAACTGTCATATAAGGAAATTGATAATTTTGCTTTATATGTTGCTTTTTCTTTTACATTTTGCAAGATGTCTGAATCTGATCCTGCCTCAGAAGTTTCTGCTGGAACATTGCTGCCTGACATCGGTTCTACCAAAGCTAAGTGCATTTGTTGTAAAATTGTGGAAATTATTTCGCTGAATGTTATTTGTAATAGTTGTCATGATAAACTTTTACATGCAGATAGTGTGTCCATCAGTAATAGTACATTGCCAGTTGCAGTTCCTTCAACTTCTAATGTACATGATATACCTATGAATTTTAAAGAATTTGTTTCTGATTCTATCCTGAAGACTTTGTCTGCATTTCCGCCTTCTAATAAACGTAAAAGGTCTTTTAAAACTTCTCATTCAGTTGATGAAATTTCAAATGACTAACAACATAATAATTTATTCTCCTCTGATGAGGATCTATCTGATACAGAAGATCCTTCCTCAGACATTGACACTGACAAATCTACTTATTTATTTAAAATAGAGTATATGCGTTCTTTATTAAAAGAAGTGTTAATTACTTTGGATATTGAGGTATCCAGTCCTCTTGACGTTAAGTCTAATAAATGTTTAAATGCTGTTTTTAAACCTCCTGTGGTTTCTCCAGGGGTTTTTCCTATTCCTGAGGCTATTTCTGATATGATTTCTAAGAAATGGAATAAGCCAGGTACATCTTTTATTCCTTCTTCAAGGTTTAAAAAATTGTACCAGAAAATCTATAGAGTTTTGGGAAAAAATCCCCAAAGTTGATGGAGCTATTTCTACTCTTGCTAAACGTACCACTAGTCCTATGGAAGATAGTACTTGATTTAAGGATCCTTTAGATAGGAAGCTGGAATCTTATCTAAGGAAAGCCTATTTATATTCAGGTCATCTTCTCAGACCTGCAATTTCTTTGGCTGATGTTGTGGCTGCATCAACTTTCTGGTTGGAGAATTTAGCGCAACAACAATTGGATTCTGACATAACTAGCATTATTCGCTTACTGCAATATGCTAATCATTTTATTTGTGATGCCATTTTTTTATATTATTAAAATTGATGTTAGATCCATGTCTTTAGCTATACTAGCTAGAAGAGCTTTGTGGCTCAAATCTTGGAATGCTGATATGACATCTAAATCTAGATTACTATCTCTCTCTTTCCAAGGTAATAATTTATTTGGTTCTCAGTTGGATTCTATTATTTCAACTGTTACTGGGGGAAAGGGAGTTTTTCTGCCTCAGGATAAAAAACCTAAGGGTAAATCTAAGGCTTCTAACCGTTTTCGTTCCTTTCGTCAAAATAAGGAACAAAAACTCAATCCTTCCCCCAAGGAATCTGTTTCCAATTGGAAGCCTTCCTCAAATTGGAATAAATCCAAGCCATTTAAGAAACCAAAGTCAGCCCCTAAGTCCGCATGAAGGTGCGGCCCTCATTCCAGCTCAGCTGGTAGGGGGCAGATTAAGGTTTTTCAAGGATATTTGGATGAATTCTGTCCAAAGTCAATTGATTCAGAGCATTGTCTCTCAAGGGTATCGAATAGGATTCAGAGTAAGACCTCCTGTGAGAAGATTTTTTCTCTCACGTATCCCAGCAAATCCAGTAAAAGCTCAGGCTTTCCTGAAGTGTGTTTCAGTCCTGGAGTCTTCAGGGGTAATCATGCCAGTTCCTTTTCAGGAACAAGGTTTGGGGTTTTATTCAAATCTATTCATTGTCCCAAAGAAGGAAAATTTATTCAGACCAGTTCTGGATCTGAAAATTTTGAAAAGTACCAACTTTCAAGATGGTGACTATAAGGACTATTCTGCCTTTTGTTCAGCGAGGACATTATATGTCCACAATAGACTTGCAGGATGAATACCTTCATATTCTGATTCATCCAGAACATTATCAGTTCCTGAGATTCTCTTTTCTAGACAAGCATTACCAATTTGTTGCTCTTCCATTTGGCCTAGCAATAGCTCCAAGAATCTTTTCAAAGGTTCTGGGTGCCCTACTCTCTGTAATCAGAGAACAGGGTATTGTGGTGTTTCCTTATTTGGACGATATCTTGGTACTAGCTCAGTCTTTACGTTCTGCAGAATCTCACACAAATCAACTAGTGTTGTTTCTTCGGAAACATGGTTGGAGGATCAATTTACCAAAAAGTTTCTTGATTCCTCAGACAAGGGTCACCTTTTTAGGCTTCCAGATAGATTCAGTGTCCATGACTCTATCTCTAACAGACAAGAGACGTTTAAAATTGGTTGCAGCCTGCCGGCACCTTCAGTCTCAGTCATTCCCTTCAGTGACTATTTGCATGGAAGTTTTAGGTCTCATGACTGCAGCATCGGACGCGATCCCCTTTGCTCGTTTTCACATGAGACCTCTACAGCTTTGTATGCTGAACCAATGGTGCAGGGATTATACAAAGATATCACAATTAATATCCTTAAATCCCAATGTACGACACTCTCTGACGTGGTGGATAGATCACCATCGTTTAGTTCAAGGGGCTTCTTTTGTTCGGCCAACCTGGACTGTGATCACAACAGATGCGAGTCTTTCAGGTTGGGGAGCTGTTTGGGGATCTCTGACAGCACAAGGGGTTTGGAAATCTCAAGAGGCGAGATCACCAATAAATATTTTAGAACTCTGTGCAATTCTCAGAGCTCTTCAGTTTTGGCCTCTGTTAAAGAGAGAACCGTTCATTTGTTTTCAGACAGACAATATCACAACTGTGGCATATGTCAATCATCAGGGTGGGACTCACAGTCCCCAAGCTATGAAAGAAGTATCTCGGATACTTGCTTGGGCGGAATCCAGCTCCTGTCTAATCTCTGCAGTGCATATCCCAGGTGTAGAGAGTTGGGAGGCAGATTATCTCAGCTGTCAGACTTTACATCCAGGGGAGTGGTCTCTCCATCCAGATGTGTTTTCTCAGATTGTTCAGATGTGGGGTCTTCCAGAGATAGATCTCATGGCCTCTCATCTAAACAAGAAACTTCCCAGATACCTATCCAGGTCCAGGGATGTTCAGGCGGAAGCAGTGGATGCGCTGACACTTCCTTGGTGTTATCATCCTGCTTACATTTTCCCGCCTCTAGTTCTCCTTCCAAGAGTGATTTCTAAAATCATCATGGAACAATCATTTGTGTTGCTGGTGGCTCCAGCATGGCCACACAGGTTTTGGTATGCGGATCTGGTTCGGATGTCCAGTTGCCAGCCTTGGCCACTTCCGTTAAGGCCGGACCTAATGTCTCAAGGTCCATTTTTCCATCAGCATCTCAAATAATTAAATTTGAAGGTATGGAAATTGAACGCTTAGTACTAAGTCATAGAGGTTTCTCTGACTCAGTGATTAATACTATGTTACAAGCTCGTAAATCTGTCTCTAGAAAGATGTATTATAGAGTTTGGAAGACTTACATTTCATGTTGTTCTCATAAATTCTCTTGACATTCTTTTAGAATTCCTAGAATTTTAGTTTCTTCAGGATGGTTTGGATAAGGGTTTGTCTGCAAGTTCCTTGAAAGGACAAATCTCTGCTCTTTCTGTTTTATTTCACAGAAAGATTGCTATACTTCCTGATATTCACTGTTTTGTACAGGCTTTAGTTCGTATTAAGCCTGTCATTAAATCAATTTCTCCTCCTTGGAGTCTTAATTTGGTTTTGAAGCCTTTACAGGCTCCTCCATTTGAGCCTATGCATTCTTTGGACATTAAACTACTTTCTTGGAAAGTGTTGTTCCTTTTGGCTATCTCTTATGCTAGAAGAGATTCTGAATTATCTGCTCTTTCTTGTGAGTCTCCTTTTTCTGATTTTTCATCAGGATAAGGCAGTTTTTGTCAGGTTCCATAAGTTGTGTGTATACCTTTAAATTCTGACTGACCTATCATGCATTCACACCCCCTTTTAAAACACCTGCAAAACTGTCATTCCTTGCTTAGTAATTTGTTAGAACTGCCTCGGTAGTACAACTTATCCTGAGCTCTCGGATTACCTATATACACTCATTTCAATTGGATTCTGGATCCTGTATTTGTTCAGAACTTTTCTCTTTAAGATACCGCAACTAATTACGCTGCTTGCTACTAATTTCTAACAGTGCTTGTGCAAGTCTCTTTTTCAGCCGTCTTTCTACCAACGACTACATTTGATTCTCTTCTTGGATTTAATATCATATTCTCTCAAATACTTCAACAAAGGATTCTCCACAGAGGATGGTAAAGATACTTATACTTTGCAACATTAAATCATAACGCTTACCATTTACAGATTTGGATTCTTACATTCGGCTACCTGCCGCAACTCGTGCTCTGACGTCAGACGCCATTCTCAGAGCAGACCGGATCACATTAACTCTCTGCAACCGCAAGTTATTTCAGCAGCCGCAAGTCTCCGGTAAAAAGGCGATCCTGACTTTAAGGTACAGCTTCATCTATCTGAGTGACTATAGCCTTATTACCTAGAACTGTGTGGTAACCATATCAAACAATCTTTCTCTCTGTTGTCCGCTATTAACTCTTGCTTGCTATTGTATCAACGGCTGTTTCCTCCTAATTGCTTAACAAATGCAATACCTAATCTGAAGGTTATACAAAGATTAACTTGAAAGCAACTCCTCACATTATACATAGGATACCTTTCAAAAACAACTACATGTTCTGCATTATCTGATAAGATTTGAAAATTAATTGACTACCATTGACTTTTACTTTCATAATCCTTGTACTCTTGTCTTATGAAGTTAATAAGATAAGTTGTCATACTGATATAGTGATTTTTTCCATCAACCACACCTGAAACATATGTTAATACTTCTACATAGTATTAATAGATATAAGGTGTAACACATATTATATTTAATTCCTGTACTACATAAGAGAAATCCTATTAAACCAGTTACAGTTTTGCAGACTTCATTTCAATTTTTACCTAAGGTTGTGAACTCTAACAACATTAGTAGAGGAATTGTTGCCCCTTCCTTGTGTCCTAATCCTCAGAATTCTTTGGAAAGATCTTTACATTCTTTGGATGTGGTAAGAGCTTTGAAATATTATGTGGAAGCTACTAAAAATTTCAGGAAGACTTCCAGTCTATTTGTTTTATTTTCTGGTCCTAGGAAAGGTCAGAAGGCTTCTGCTATTTCCTTGGCTTCTTGGTTAAAACTTTTGATTCATTAAGCTTATTTGGAGTCGGGTCAGGCCCTGCCTCAGAGAATTACAGCTCATTCTACTAGATCAGTCTCCACTTTGTGGGCTTTTAAGAATGAAGCTTCAGTTGATCAGATTTGCAAAGCAGCAACTTGGTCCTCTTTGCATACATTTACTAAATTCTACCATTTTGATGTATTTGCTTCTTCAGAAGCAGTTTTTGGTAGAAAAGTTCTTCAGGCAGCTGTTTCAGTTTGATTCTTCTGCTTTTGATTTAAGTTTTTTTCTTTCATTTATGAGAATAATCTTATTTTTTTGGGTTGTAGATTAATTTTTCCAGCAGAAAATGGCTGTTTTTATTTCTATCCCTCCCTCTCTAGTGACTCTTGCGTGGAGTTCCACATCTTGGGTATTGCTATCCCATACGTCACTAGCTCATGGACTCTTGCCAATTACATGAAAGAAAACATAATTTATGTAAGAACTTACCTGATAAATACATTTCTTTCATATTGGCAAGAGTCCATGAGGCCCACCCTTTTTATGGTGGTTATGATTTTTTGTATAAAGCACAATTATTTCCAAATTTCTTTTGTTGATGCTTTCTACTCCTTTCTTTATCACCCCACTGCTTGGCTATTTGTTAAACTGAATTGTGGGTGTGGTGAGGGGTGTATTTATAGGCATTTTGAGGTTTGGGAAACTTTGCCCCTCCTGGTAGGATTGTATATCCCATACGTCACTAGCTCATGGACTCTTGCCAATATGAAAGAAATGCATTTATCAGGTAAGTTCTTACATAAATTATGTTATTTCTCTGACAATTACCTCATATTTGCTTGGTTAACACCACGT
The DNA here is from genome assembly GCF_027579735.1 of Bombina bombina. Lineage (NCBI taxonomy): Eukaryota > Metazoa > Chordata > Amphibia > Anura > Bombinatoridae > Bombina > Bombina bombina. The sequence continues at coordinate 181,145,079 of NC_069500.1, forward strand.
AGGTACCAACCCATATATTTATATATTTTTTCTTTCTCTCTTATCGACTGATATTCAGGTGCATTTTACAAATGGTGCATATTGGTTGGCTCCTCGATGGACCTCCTCGCCAGGTCTTTTCTCACCCTTCTTACAGGGACTCTTACATTTTGTCTCCTTTGGGAATTCACCTTTTAACTTAATAACTCCCTGAAATGTATCTCTTGTAATGTGGAGGGTATTAGTTCTCCCATCAAGAGAAAAATTATACTTTTGCATTTGAGGAAGTTAGGTTCTGAGGTGGCTTTTTTTTTAGGAAACCCACCTAACTGATCAGGAACATGAAAAACTGTGCAGAGATTGGGTAGGCCCCATAGAGTTTTTATCCCATAAGTGCTCTAGAAGGGGAATATCTATTCTCTTTGGTAAATGTTTGTCCATAGCATTATTCAAGACCTTTAAAAACTCAGCCAGGAAATCTGTATTAATTCTGGTCAAAATTGAAAGGCGAATATATGTTCTCTGCAACATCTATGTTCCAAACCAAAAATCTATGGGATTCTGGAAAAGTTTGATCAAAGCCCTTTCCATGGAATGGATTTGATTCTACAAGGCGACTTTAATTTGGCCCCAAATCTAGCCTGTAATAGTTAAATCTACTATTAAACATTACTAAATTACAAAAAA